>NC_054537.1:39511196-39825363 GCF_017654505.1 Polyodon spathula | reverse complement strand
CTGAACATTAGGTTATTATCATAACCCTGGTTCCTTGAAATAGAAATGTAACCATTACCGAATGGGTATTTACATCCTAAAGAACCGAAACTTGAATAAGACATAACAAAGATGCTCAGTTGAGCCTGTGACACAGTCATGGCCGGCCCAGAGGGTATAATGGACTGCGCACAGATCTCAGCATCATTTTTCCTTCAAGCCTGCTGCAATCACGGACACAGCAGACTTGAAGGTTAATAGTCACCTTAAGTCTGTAGAAGCTAGTAAAGGTATGTAGAGTAACCCACACCGCTGCACTGAACATGTCTTTGACAGATACCCCTAGAATAAAGCCACAAAGTTGCCATGCCCTGGTAGACTGAGCAGTGAGCTTTTCTGGAGGGGACAAGTTGGCTCACTCAGGCAGTCCTGACTGTGTCTGCTTTCAATTTGTACAGCCTCTGCGTAGACAGGACTTGACCATGGGACTTGGCCCCACAGTAGACAAAAAATAGTTTGAACTGCCTCCAACTTTTCATCTTGTCAACATAATATGCTAGGGTCTGCACTGGACAGAGCGTATGGAGCCGTTGCTCTCTGTCAGACTTGAAAGGAGGTGGATGGAAAGCCTCCAATTCCAGACTGGTTGACATAGAATCGTCTTTGACAAAAAAGTAGGACTGGTACGGAGTGTAACCTTTGTTCTGGCTTCTGCAAAAATTAAGCAAGCTTTCGCAATTGTCTGAAAGATGCCCCACTTGTTCCGTACTGGGAACGCGTGGACATTGCTCTGGCATTTTGCAGGGTGTCAATAACCCTATTGGACGGACCCAGATAGCTCAAATGCAGCTCTTCAGGGGCCAGACCCAGAGCTGTAGGCTCGATGGGTCGGGATGCTATAAGGTCCCCCTCGTCTGACTGAGCAGGTCGTGGTGCATGGGCAGACTACACGGCTGATGGCTCAGGAGCTGCATCAGGGCTGAAAACGAGAGCCTCCTGAGCCAAAAGGGCACCATGGCCCGGTCCAGTCTGATTTTCTCCAAACACAGCGGGAGCATGGCGAGCGGTGGGAAGGCATATAACAGTTGCCACTGGTGTGCCAAGACATCTATTGCCAGTGGGTCCCCACCTCCTGTTATGGAGAACCAGAACGGACAACGGGTCGATTCCTGGGATACAAAGAGATCTATCTATACTCTCCTGAATCTTTCCCAAATGAGGCTTACCACCTTGGGGTGAAGCCACTCTGATTCGCTGGGAACTCCCCGAGAGAAGGTCTGCAGCCCATTTTGTCACCCTGGGCAGGTATACTGCCCACAGTGAGAGGCGGTTCTCGTGTGCTCAGAGCAAAAACTTGCGGGCCACACGATGGAGACTGGGAGACCTGGTGTATGTATGCCACCGCTGCTGTGTTGTTAGTATGGACAAGCACTTGTCTCCATTGAACCTCTTGCAAAAAATACTGCAAGACCAGGTAAACTGCCTGCATCTCCAAAACATTTATGTAAAGACCCTGCCAAGGGGGATTCCGCACCCCCTGCATCCCCCTGCCATTCCACACAGCGCCCCGGGCCAGGTTGGACACATCCATGGTGACAACCTCCCTTGGTAACACTGCCCAGCGCTATGCCGATGCGTAGATGGGCTGTCTGTTTCCACCAAGAGAGTGCCTTTAGAAAAGTGGTGACAACTCAGGTCATGGAGGGCCGGTGTCCCTCCTGGTTTCTGTTCTAACCATACCCTAAATTGGTTAATTGGACCAATACGGTCCAAAAAAGTACATTAGGGTGCAGTTGGAATAAATACCTGCAGGGACACCGGCCCTCCAGGACCGAGTTGTGCACCACTACTTTAGACAGTGGCAAGACAATCCTGCTGTTGAACAAGGCCTGCAGAGGGTGCATGCGCAGGAGAACCAAAGGTAGGGTCTGAAAAGCTTCTGCCATCCAGCTTCTGTCATGTGGCAAATGCACTGACTGAATAGGCACACTTAAGGATCACCTGCAAGACCTGGCACTCTTTGTTGGTGCTGATAGCATCCTTGGACACGAGTGCTTAGAGTCTTAGAGACAAGAGTCCATAGACCGGGAAACAGCAGGACCTGTAGCCAAATGACCCCAGGACGTCTGGATCTCAAAAAGAAAATGGGGGTACTGGGGGGACACAGGAGAGGTGGTAGGATCGTCGTCAAAGATGGACTGCCTTGTCTCACCTTCTGTAGGTCAGGGCACTTGCAAGACTGCAGTGGCCCTCTTGATCAACGGCAGAAGCTCTACTGACAGGGAGAGCTTAACCGCAGGGGATGTGCTATCTGACCCCAAGTCCTCAGAAGGGAATCCCAGCTCCTGTACTCCCACCTCTTCAGAGGCACGTCATCCTGCTGCCAAGCTACACTCGTAACCCCTGGGACCTCAAGAGGTCAGGAGGGGTGACCGCTCACTCAGTAACTCTGCAAGCACCATTCCTTGGTGGGAAACTGCTGCCCAGAGCTTCTACATCTTGGAACAGCGACATTTCCTTTTCTTCCTTGAGGGAAGAGAAGAGGCAGAGGAGGATGATGAAGACCATGAACAGAGCCATGGGGTGACGAAACAGATACCTCTCTACCAGAGGGTGATGGGGAAGAGTGCTTTGCAGGAGTGAGAGGCGCGGAATGCTCTGTAGAGCTGCGGGAGAAGTTTCTCCAGCTTGTGCTTGGAGAAATGTGCACAAAACTCGCAGAAACTGTGGTTCACCAGTGCCTCCTTTGCGTGCTCTGGCTCCAGATAGGAAGAGTGTCTGCCGTGCTTGTCCTCAACAGGCAGGATAAAACCCAGACATTATCATGTAACAATGCAGTGTACAGTACCAATGTACCGGTGCTGCTTCTGTCTGCTTGAAGACAGAAACAAGGCTGTTCAAAACCCAAACAAGACCGGACAGGGGATGTAAGCACCTGTTGGTAGTGGGTCAGAACGGGGGTGGTACCGGGTCGGTTTGGTACCTGTTCAGTGACTGTAGCATCGAGTTGGTGTGGTGCTGTACGGTATCAGGTCAGAACTGGGACTGTGCCGGGATGATACCATACCGGGTCAGAACTGGGTTGTTTCAGTACCGGTTCGGTAACTTTAGCACCATGTCGGCACAGTATGGTACCATTATGATACCAATGCATTGACCTCGGTACTGGTACAGGTCCATTGGTTCGCAGTTACCGCAGGTAGCACTGTACAGGGATGCCCACCTGTGCAAGCTACTGGCAAAACCACTCAGTCATACTGACACGAGACTGAGGAAATACCACTTGTTAGAATTAGCTAACAGCCCTCGTTATGGTGATGCAAAAGCTATCACCAAAATGGCATCAAGATGCTGTATTAGAGATTGCAAGCAATCACAACCGAAGCAGCTTCTTGTTCCTGTGCAGCGTGGCTGAACCCAGCAACTGCTGTCACTACATGTGTGCTGCAGCACGCATTGCAGACAGGCCTGCGCTTAGTCTTATATTATACAAACCATCTAGTAATTTTGTCTTAAGCCAAAACAAGAATAAAATAATTCCAGCAAGAGCTATTGCAGCCTGGGGGGGGGGGAGCACAAAGTCAGACTGACAATGCATGATCCCTGGAAATTAGTGAAACTAATACAGCGATTATTTTTAATATCACATATAATTTGTGTAAAAACACAATAAATGCGAAAAATATACAGCACAAAAAGTAAGAAGTACTTATCTGAACAATTTCTCCTGTCAGGGCAATTTTTGAAAGGAAAAGTGGCGCTGAGATCTGTGCACGCTGTCCTTTATACTCTCGGGTGCGGGCTCGGCTGAGAAGCTCTGTTATATATTATTTAGGTTTCAGGTCCTTGGGAGGTAAATACCCATTTGTTAATGGTTACATTTCGTATTTGAAAGGGAACAGACTTTGCTGCAGATTTACACCTCACCTTCCGAGAAGGTTTTAGAGATTGTAATCATTGAGGAATGGTAACGTATCCCTCCAGAACAATTGAAACTCATGACGTCAAATCTGTGCTATCCTGGCTGGCCAGTGGTCCTACGACCCCTATAGACAGTGTCAAGGCAGCTGTTTTTCAATTGTCAAACTGGTTAAAGGTGCTGTATTATTTTGTCTTGTAGCTATTATAAAAGCATGCAAAACTATATTGTATATAGATGATTTAAAAATGTAAAATAAATACATTACCAGTTGAGCCTGAGTAAGATATTTCTTCCACCAGAGGAATTTGTGCATTGAAGGAATGGTAGATAGCCCATAGTAGGAGTACATTAATACATGGATAAAACTGTTCAGAGTAGGACCAAAGAAACCTACACGAAACAGACAAGCACATGGTTAATTAAAGAGCTCATAACTGCAGTTGTGTTTTTACATACTGTAACAGACAGTTGTAACAGACCTGTGTCAAATATAATTGCTGACTATTGTTTTATACGTTTTTATTATCTACATGACTCGTCATTTTTACTTACTCTGTCCACAGGGTATCCAGTTGAGAACACACCACCAGATGTTGAACATTGATGCATGGTGATACACGTGAAGGAAAGTAATCTGATTGTTCTTCTTCCGTAAAACAAAGAATATGGTGTCCAAGAACTCAATCAGCTTGGAGAAGTAGTACCACCACAACACCTTAGCAACCTGTTATGGTAAGTTGATAAAAGACAAGAACAATGTATTGTTTTAGTAAACCTAAACTCTGAAAAATACATCTTCATCTCAGCACAGATCACTAATAGATATTATATTATGGTGGCAGAATGTAAAAGTTAACAGCCTGAATTTACTCTCATACGTGTTGTGTAAACAGAGGATATGCAATGGCCTAACTGAAAATATCACATTTTGGTGGCTCCACTTTGCTCCGACACTCGTGAAGGTGACGAGACCAATACTAACTCATAAAATAAATTTGATATTTTCATGTATTCAGTAGCAACAAAAACTAGTGCTGTATAAAATCACAAAAAAAAAAAACCCAAACACTTTAATTGATAACTAATATCACAATGCTAATGTATAGAGAACCGTATTACCTAGTGTAATTGGCCCGGCATGAGATATATAGTAGAAGCAGAATCTTGGACAAATGCTGATAATACCACCATTTTATGAGAACATTTTAGTCAGTTTGTTCAGATCCTATTTAGGTTTGAGTGTACCTTTTACATATGTCTTTGCAGAACCCAGTTGGCACTAATTACCCCACCAAAGGTAACATTAGATAGAGATTAGTACTAATTGGGGCTGTCCCACCTGTCGATAGTGTTATAGGGCAGGCTGTATGGTTTCCTGTTTTCTTTTTCTTTTACACTGCCTGTCAGGTTTTTAGAGACGTGTTTCTGTTTTGAAAGCTCACAGGGACACTCTAATTACAGTGCAGTTGGATACTGGAATACTCGGGTAAAAGACTACTTGGCTAAAACTCTTTTTGTATGTTGTAATATCAAAGTAATCAAAATTATGTTGTTAGTAGATAGTTATGTTTCACAGTTCTTTTGTTGCTCTGTACTTGCAAACTACATCTTAGGGTACAGTTAGTGAAGTCAAACAAGTGGTATTGCATTGACTGCTTGGTTTGCCTTGAAGAAGGATTCTATTGTCCAATGTACTCTAACAATAAAAGCAAAATGCAGCACTTTCAGTGTGATATACAATCTCTTGACAGATGGCGTCCTTCAAATCAATAACACACGTAGTTTCCACCTCACACTGTAAAACACCAACTGACTTTCTAATCACCCTGTATGCATGTAAATTATAATATATATCAAATGTTGCCCTTATGTCACGAAGAACACAGCTAGTGTAACAATTCTTTTTGTATCTTACCCTTGTGTCCACTTCCCCAGCACTGTGGAGATTCTGACACTGCAAATTGTAACCACCTTCCCATGTTGATGCAATCAGCTGAAACAGAATAACAATCATACGCATTACAAGATGCCAACACACTACCCCTTATGACAAAATCCATGCACTTATTCTCTTTATGCACAACGCACAAAACTTTTGACATATTTGACCACAACATATTTTTTTACATATCTGTAACAAAGAGTTACCTTTTTGTAGTGTAGGGTGCACAGGCACAGCAGATTTTATTTTCCCTTACGGGCAAATTGCAGGCAGATTGCCCCATCCATAGTAAATGTATTACACGGGAAATGTGCACACAGTGTTTAGCATTCAATTCCTCTTTTTTCAGTTAGTTATTCGGCATGATACTTGTCCCATTCTGAATAGTGTGCAATCCAGTCAGGCTCAATTTTCCAGGCTATACAACGTACCAAATCTGTTATGAACTGAAATGCAGTTTTGTCAGATCAGAGGTCAACTGTATAATATGTTCCAATTAGGGATGTATGACAGTCATCAACTTAATTGCTTTTAAGCTTTTTGTCAAATAAAGTACTGTTTCATTCTGAGAAGGTTTTGCTTAATTTGTCCTGGTAGTAAGGACACTGTACACTCCATAAATCCATATTAATCTGCCCTCACACAATGTCCACTCAAGATTGCTTCCACAGTAATCTAACCCATGCAACCGTTACCAAAGTAATAAGACAAGAGAATGCTGTTAATCAATACTGCTTGTAATGGGGCCACTATATCAGTACAGAACAAAACACCTGCATTAGCAGTGATGTGCTGAACTGAATGAGTAACATTCCTACAGAGAACAATTTTCAACCACATTGGTTCTGGTTATTACCCTTGCTCTAGTATTTGGACAAAAAGTTGATCCACCTACAATATGTAGCATCGATGTTGTCTAAATGGGTTGTCCCTTGCATGAGATGCCTGATCAATTTGTTATAGAAATTAAATCACTAAACTGTAATATATACCAAAATGAAGATAAAATATAAATGAACTTTTATATTTCTACAAACTGTAAAATGTAGTACTACAGACATGTGCCGTTTTGTATTACAAAAGTAATGTATTCTGTTACTGTGCATTAAAATAATAACAAATACACCAAAACGGTAAGGAACTGTATAAGGCTTGTTTTCTAGAACCTGACAAACAATTCAGTCTTTGTACACTTGGGAGATGAGATTCAAACCCATGACTCTTTGGTCTGGAGACAAACTTTGTACGAGTTTAGTAAAAGGAGCTCTTCCACTAACTCAGCTGTGATTCAAAAACAGATTAAATGCACTGTGATTAAACGACAACACTGCATGACTATTTGGCAGTGACTGGTGGCTTTTAGACACAGTGCAACCAGATACAGACTAGCTTAAAGTGTCTACAATGATATCAACTGCACTGTAAAGCACTAATTTGGCAACTTGAATGGCTAGGTTTTCATTCATACAGAAAGCAAGCAATCTGTTAGAGAAGAAATTCCTTTATAAACATTACATAAAAATGAACCACAATGAACCTCAGATGATGGTATAATACAGAGGTTAAATCTAGTGGAAAAGCATAGGCCATACACAGGTTACCGTGGAGGCTGTGCTATTGGTTTACAAAAGTAAAGTCCAAATGGGTGATGTGCTGTATTGGGTTTGCGCCTGACATAACGCTTTGCATTTAGGCCAAATAGTTCTATTTTTGTTTCACCGGACCACAGAATCTTTTGCCACATCTTTTCAGAGTCTCCATCATGCCTTTTTGCAAATTCCAAGCAGGATTTTACCTAGGCTTTTTTCAGAAATTGCTTCCTTCTTGCCACTCTGAGCTTATTTAGGAGTGTCATAGCAAAGAGGGTGAATACTTATCTAATGAAGACTTTTCAGGTTTTTATTTTTAATTGATATGTTTTTTCACCCCTCCATTTTTTCATACATTGAAAGTGTTGAATAGGCTGTGTAAATCAAAGGAAAAAATCCCATTTAAATGCATCAAGATTTCAGGTTGTAACACAACAAACTGTGAAAACGTCCAAGGGGGGTGAATACTTGCTATATGCACTGTATATGAATAGGACGGCGAAGGACCACGTTGTGTTTGTTGTTTGACAGTGTGGATGGAGAAGCCCCATCACACAAAAACCTTGACAGAAGGTGGTCATCTCCCTATTTAATTTAGTGACTAATTGTTGCTAATCAGGAGATGGTCACCTGTACAAAAGCCTGCAGGACAGACAATGACAGTGAGCGAGAATCCAAGAACAAGAACTAAAACGAAAGAAAATAAATAAAAAAAAGGCTCAGTGAACTGCCCAGCCTGAGGTGAGATCTGCTTTATTTTGTGTTCGAGACTTTGTTTTGTTTATCTATTTTATTTGTTTTTCTGTTTGAACCTTTTATTTTATTTTTTGTGTTTAAATAAACACGACCGCAATACTGCTGTGTTTTGTTAGTGCTTTCTGGCCTGACTTCACCACTCAACAATCTCTGTCACACTTCTCTACATCTTTAACACAAGAAAACAATAAAAAAATGTGCCAGAAGAACATTGGATCTTCACATTTTTCATGGTTGCCACAAACCCTGTTTCCAGGTTCAAGTTTGTTTGTGTGTTTGGTTGACAGATCAGTGTGGTGTTTGAGGCTCTGATAACTCTTGCTATTATGTTAATAAGAACAGAACTAAAACTGCAGGAATAATTTGTGATTGTCTAAGATATGCATGTTACCATAATGCAGAAACAAAAAGAATATAGAAATCAGGAATGCAAGGTTCCTTTCCCACACCCCCATCAGTACTAAAACACAAAGCAGCCTATGTATGTGGCAAGTGGACTTGAGAATCTCCTCAACAAGGAATCTGATTGTCCTGTTGTTTTGCACTGTTGAGTCAAAATATCATTGGCTGGGTTTCCATACAGCTTAAAAAGTCATGTCTCTCTCCGCAGTCTTCATTTATGCGACGTTGCTGCACATTCCACGATCTATAGGTAGGGCGCGTCTAAAACACTTTAAAGGGTGGTTAAATCGCCTTCTCACGCTAAAAAGCTGCAGAGTTGACTAAAATTTTTTTTTCATGTACACTGTTGTACACTGTGCTTACCAGACTTCAGTACTGCAAATCTGGTTTGTGACGTAACCTTGTGCAACTTTCTGCTATAACTAAAGGCCTTGCCAAGCTGTCCTTTATTTATAAGTTCTTTGACCAAATAGGAAAAAATAAGCATACAACGAGGGGTTTAGAGACCTCTTTATTCAGTGTTTTTTATGTTCTTTTTCGTGACACCATTTATTCAACATTTCAGTTACCAATTGACTTATAAAAAGTGCCTTATAGTTAAGTTTTATCAACAAGGTAATAAAAAAATACTGACGCTACTGCAAATGCAAAATTACCCTTTGCAACAAAAGCATAAATAAATAACGAAGCACTTTACGCTTATTGCTTTAGTCTAGACTTTTCTGTCCCTTAGCAATATGATGCTATTCATTGTACATTAGATTTAAGTAGCATGGGTACCGACGAAGGAAAAAGCGCCGCTGTATTATTGCTGCCATCTACTGACAACACCAGGCTTAAGCAAATTCATTGAGTAAGATTTGTTTTAAAAATACGAAAACATGAAAAAGAACAAAAAAAATGATTGGTTCCACGAATTTGTTCAAAATGACAAATACGGGTCATAACATCAGCTTGCTGCACAACTTACTACATAGCAAAGTCCACAAAGTCCCAGTGGATTACTACAGTATCTTCTCAGAAATGTGTTGAACTCATATGGACTAATATACTGGATCTTAATAACAAGAACACAACAAATACATAACCACATGCTACTGGTGAGAGCCTTGCACTGTCACTGCAGAATTCGGATTCAGGTATTTATTGTTAGGCTTCCATGCTGTCTTGGGAAGCCTATTGTTATTATAAAAAAAAAAATTATTTAATCATTTTTTTTATTATTATTATTAGTTCGTTTTCCATTCATTTATCAAACAACTTTATAAGTTACTCAGTAAAATTGCTACAAAAATAGTATAGACATAAGGGCGAAAACAGTTTTCCATCAACTGCAAATTCTAGCGAGTCAAAGGGAATTCCCTGTGCATTTCGTGATATCATAGCCTAATGCGCATGTGTCGCTACATTTTCAGGTTATTCGCAAGAAATACACTCACTAGATGATTTTCCATACTTTTTTCTTTTTATCGCTCGCTAGTCTAGCGAGTATACATTCTACAGTGTTAAGCTCTTAAAAAAAAAAATCAAATGAACCTTGACCACATATGTGGTCAAGGTTATACCAGTTACCACATATGTAGTTCATATACCAGTTACCACATATGTAGTTCACAAAACCAACAAGAAAATGTATATCCCGTTATCGTAAGCAATATATATATATATATAGCATATATATATATATATATATATATATATATATATATATACAGTGCCTTGCAAAAGTATTCAGACCCCTGACCAATTCTCTCATATTACTGAATTACAAATGGTACATTGAAATTTCGTTACGTTTGATATTTTATTTTTAAACACTGATACTCAGAATCAATTATTGTAAGGTGACATTGGTTTTATGTTGGGAAATATTTTTAAGAAAAATAAAAAACAGAAATATCTTACTTGCATAAGTATTCAACCCCTGTGCTATGGAAGCTCCCAGTTTGCACCGATGAAAAAAAATGCCCTAACGAGGACACAATTACCTTACCATTGGCCTCCACTTGTGAACCATTAAAGTTGCTGTCACATTTTCTGGATAAAAACCCCACTGAAGGATCATTGGTAAGGCTGTGAATCTGAAGGAAAATGAAGACCAAAAACTATTCTATGTTAGAGATGAAGTAATACAAATGCATAGATTAGGGAAAGGGTACAAAATAATATCCAAGTGTTTGGATATCCCAGTGAGCACAGTTGGATCAATAATCAGGAAGTGGAAGCTGCATCACACCACCCAGGCACTGCCAAGAAAAGGCTGTCCCTCAAAACTCAGCGCTCAAACAAGAAGGAGACTTGTGAGAGAAGCCACAGAGAGGCCAACAATCACTTTGAAGGAGCTACAGAGTTCAGTGGCTGGGAGTGGAGTAATGGTGCACCAGTCAACCATATCAAGAGCTCTGCATAACACTGGCCTGTATGGGCGGGTGGCAAGAAAGAAGCCGTTACTCAAAAAGTACCATCTGAAAGCACGTCTGGAGTTTGCCAGAAAGCATGAGTATGACCCAGCTGCGATGTGGGAAAAGGTTTTGTGGTCAGATGAGACCAAGATAGAGCTTTTCGGCCAAAACTCAAAGCGCTATGTGTGGCGCAAACCTAACACTGCCCATGCCTCAAGACACACCATCCCTACAGTGACGTATGGGCGTGGCAGCATCATGCTGTGGGGTTGCTTCTCATCAGCAGGGACTGGGCATCTTGTTACAATTGAAGGAAGAATGGATGGAGCAAAATACAGGAAAATACTTCAACAGAATCTGCTTCAGTCCACTAAAAAACTGAAGCTTGGGAGGAAATTCACCTTTAGCAGGACAATGATCCCAACCACAAGGCCAAAGCAACATTGGAGTGGCTCAAGAACAAAAAGGTGAATGTCCTACAGTGGCCCAGTCAAAGTCCTGATCTCAATCCCATTGAGAATCTGTGGCACTATTTGAAAATTGCGGTCCACAAGTGTCGTCCAACCAACCTGAACAACCTGGAGCAAATCTGCCAAGAAGAATGGGCCAAAATCACTCCCACACTGTGTGCAAAGCTGGTACATACTTACCCCAAAAGACTTAAAGCTGTTACTGCAGCGAAAGGTGGCTCTATCAAATATTAATATGTGGGGGTTGAATACTTATGCAAGAAAGATATTTCAGTTTTTTATTTTTCTTACAAATATTTCCCAACATAAAACCAATGTCACCTTACAATAATTGATTCTGAGTTTCAGTGTTTAAAAATAAAATATCAAACAGAACGAAATTTCAATGTACCATTTGTAATTCAGTAATATGAGAGAATTGGTCAGGGGTCTGAATACTTTGCAAGGCAATGTATATATATATATATATATATATATATATATATATATATATATATATATATATATATATATATACTACTAAACTGCATAAACAGAAAGAAAAAAGAAGAAAAAAAATCAGTGGCATTATTATAAAGTCATTTATAATAAGCCATTTACAGTATACACACACATCTTTGACTATAATACAAGTGATTTCTTTCTTTCTTCTTTCTGCTTATGATATATTAGTGATATTAGTGCTAAAATGTTTCTATCTCGTATGTTATTTTTTATGTTTTTTTTGCCAGTATAACAACATCAAATATAACAACATCATATTCGTTCAGTAATTGTAATTTTGTTTCTTCTTTGCTCCACGTCTGCCAATTTGTTTTTATCAACTGAGCAAGGCATTAAACAATTTGACATCACTTGAATGGCGAAGAAGGGCGCAAGGACCAGAAATACGCTCGTTATGGTTTTCCATGCAAGTGTCAAATAAAATGTTGCTGCGAGTAAAAAATAAAAACCACCTCTAGCGTTTGAGCTCGTCATGTGAGTGAAAACTTCTTAAAAAAGTCGACTTAAACTGTTTTCCATAGCATTCGTTGGATACATTTTCTTATTGGCATAAGTTTTACCAAGCTTAAAAGTTGGATGGAAAAAGGACTATTGTCGTAAACTGCTCCTGTTCGCATATGGTGTAACCAATCAACATGAAACTTGGCAGGTATCATCCTGTGTACATTACAGTTCAGATGCAGAAACAACTGCACTCCTGCGTCAACCAAGATAGCGGCCTTTTGGAAAAGCCTTTCAAAATCTTCATCTTGGGAACCGATGAACCAATTGATCTGAAACTTTGCATATGTCATCAGCAACCAAACCCGCTTCAAGTTTGCGAAGCAGAAGTTGCTGTGATAAATTTTACTATCAAAACGTGCCCCAAACATCAAATTGCTTCTGTTCGCAAACCGTTTGCAAAACTTGTTAGGCATCATCCTGGAGACAATGGAATTCAAATATGGCAAAATGGTTGTAAAACAAGATGGCCCCCTGACCTACGTTTCATTCTTAAATTTAAAACCACTTCAGTTTAATGCGGTTTAGTTAATTAACTCCAAAGATGACAAGCATCATCCCCGTGTCAATACAACTGACTTTTTCAAAAATGGTGTTTGTCGCCTGACACATTTCTTTAAAAACATTTCAAAATCTTCGGTCAAATGTAAAACTAGCTTATAACTCCTTACAGAGTGCTGATAGGTTAATGGTTACTATGGAACACATATAGGTACCCATATATGTTCTACTCAATAATTGCCTTGACCGTGACCTTTGACCTCTCCTTAAGGTTAAATGTAAAACTAGCTTATAACACCTTCCAATGTGTAGACAGGGTCATGGGTACTATGGTGTTTAAAGTTAAAATATAGTGAGATAATGAGCTAATGCAGAATTTTGAATTGAAACCTCTCCATAAAACTGAACTGTTGCTGACATTTGTGCTGCAATGCTACAGCTTGCCAAAATTTCCAACTGGTACTGATCTTGGAAGCCGTAAAACTGCTTCACAGTTCTAGTTATTATTATTATTATTATTATTATTATTATTATTATTATTATTATTATTATTATTATTATATTATTTTAACACTTAGAAACCCAGTTTAAGAAAGCTGTACGATATCAGCAGTCACGCAAGGCCAAATTGAAACAGACACAAACATTTAAATATACCTGCCCATTTTTTAATATTAATTAGGTTATTTGCATTTAGAATGGGAATCTCTCTGCCTAAAAGAAAACTACATGGAAACAAACACAACAAGAAAGTACTACTAAAATACAGTGAGAAAAATGGAAATAGCCCCATTGACAGTAACGCAGTCTAATGACATTTTTTAAAGCAGTGGGAAAACGAATCTTAATGTGACACATCATAAAGTACCCCTTCATGGATTTCCTCTGCTTAGTACCCATTAACCTGTAAATTCTTGAATGGGCATGTATCTAGTTGAAATTAAGGGAAGATAGCAGGAGATGTGGAAGTCGTTGAACTGTGGTATGAAATGCTTTATTTTTTTTTTTATTATCAACATGATTGTATTTGAAAAATCTGTATGAAACTAAAATAAAAAAAAAAAAAACAAGCAAACATCCTAGCACATTTTTACAAATTTAAACGCTCTAAGGTCTTTTGAAGATGCCTCCTTAGTGCATGGGTTTGAGGTCAGAGGTGTGTCCCCTCTCTGATCACTGCCAGTAGGCATACTTTTTTTTTCCTACCCATATTCCTGAAGAGACACACCCCAATGAAGCTGGGGCAGTGAGGAGGGTGTGTTTCCCTTTCAAGTACGAAATGTAACCATTAATATATGGGTATTTACCTTGTAGAGTCCTGAAACCTGAATAAGATATACCAAAGCATCTCTCTATACAAACAGTCTGCACTCACAGATCTCACAACCATTTTTTTCTTTCTGAAATGATGGAGAGCCTTGTTCAGGAAAGTCCTTGTTACATCTATCTGCTACATATTTTGCATTTATTGTGTTTTTTCAAAAATTATATGTGATATTAATATAATCGCTGTAATTGTTTTGACAAATTACACATACTTCATGCACTACAGCCTGTTGCTTGTTATGTCCCAATGCGGCCTTGTGCTCCGCGTGAAGCCAGCGGCTACAGTCGCGCCTTCTCAGGGATCCAGCAACATAAGTCAACTGACTTGGGGCTCAACCCCCAGGCTGCAACAGCTCCGGCTGGAGTTATTTATTTCTCTTTTTGGCTTTGACCAATAATACGAGATGTTTAATATTATTTATGGTAATTGGTTAAATTACTGTATTTGTAGAGAGCATTTTTTTTCTGTTATTTTATAGACTACACGCCAGCCTGTCTGCAACATGGTGCAATAGCACACACACAGCAAAAGCAGCTGCTGGGCTCAGCAGCACTGCACAGGACCAAGATGCTTGCTTCGGTTGTGATTGCTTGCAATCTCTTCCACAGTATTTTGGTTGTTAGTACTACTCTAACAAGCAGGCTTCCCTCAGTCTCGTGTGTGGTACTAACTGAGTGGTTTTGCCAGTGGCTTGTACAGGTGGTGATCCCTGTACATTGTCACCTGCGGTGACTGTGAACCAGTGTACCTGTACTGTGCCGGTACCGAGGTCACCGACTCGCTCCTCTCCCGACACGGTACCGAACCAGAACTGAGGTTATCGCGTGAGTCCCAGCACCGCCCTGGACCGTACTTATACAGAACCGGTGCTAAAGTCACCGAACTGATACCAAACCGACCCGGTTCTGACCCGGTACCCTACCCGTACTGAACCAATACTACTGTAACAGAACCAGTACTGAACCGATCCGGTGCCATCCTGGTACCGACCCGTACTGTACCCATACTGACCCGGTGCTAAAGTCACAGAACCGGTACAAAACCAACCTGGTGCCTTACTCGTACCGCCCTGGTGCTAAAGTCACTAAACTGACCCAGTTCCGACCCGGTACAGTCCTGGTTCCGAACCAGTCCCAACCTGGTCCTATACGGTGCTAAAACCACTGCACCAGTACCGAACTGGAAAAGCTCTGGGCACCTGTTTCCCATCAAGGAATTACATCAGGGCCCCAGGGGGCTACGAGCAGAGATTGGCCACAGGAGGACATACAGTCCATCACCACCTCGGAGGAGGCGGGCGAACAGGAGCTGAACAGGAGCTGGCATTCCCGTCTAAGGATGTGGAGTCTGACAGTGCATCCCCAGCAGTTAAGCTCTCCCTGTCAGCAGATCTTGAAGCGTGCCTATTCAGCCAGTGCATTTGCCGCAATGCCGGGCAATTATAACAGCATTCTGGTAGCTTACCAGTGCCATTTGCTGAGGTCCCTTTCCTAGAACCACAGGCCCTCACCACAACATTTGAATAAGCTGCGTCTGGTAACAAGAAACTGCTCCGTGTGTCCAAACTCAACAAGCATGCTGTGGGTTTCCCAGGCACACGTGCCTGACAGGGACAAGGCTCCATTGTTAGTCGCCCAGATTACACCAAGGCATATGTTTGGTCCTGCGATGGACAAGATCCTGCGTGCGGGAATCCATGAAGGAGCTGGTTCGTCTGCTTCCCAAGCGACTACCTCCAGTGCATAAACCAGTGACAAATTGGCGCCCTGGGTCCCATCAACCTCAAAGACCGGCACAGTCTAAGCAGCAGCCCTAGGACTTTGCTACCACAAGCCTAGGGCCCTTTCTCAGGGAGCCATCTGGACTATTGGCGTCAGTGCACCACAGACATCTGGGTACATACTATCGTTCAGACTGGCTACTCACTGCAGTTCAAGCACAGTCCCCCTCCCTGTCAGGGCTTGACTACAACATCTGTCACAGACCCACAGGACGCCACTGTGATATCCAAGAGGTAGCAGCTACTCACATGATAGACCTCCTCCAGTTGGATAAAGGGTTCTACTCCAGATACTTCCTAGTGCCCAAGCGAGATGGTGGTCTCAAACCAATCTTCGACCTCAGACAGGTCAACCTGTATCTGAGCCGAAGGAGGTTCAAAATGTTCACCAAGGTGAACCTCAAAAGATGCCTATTTCCACACAGGAACAGCGTACAAGTTCCGTATCTTGCCATTTGGCCTCTCCCTAGCTTTCCATGCAGTCTCCATTGTGTGGCCCGCAAGCTATTTCTCTGGAGAAAATCTCCTCTCACTGTGTGCTACGGAGGCCAGGACAAAATGTTACACTCCGTAACAATCCTGCCTTTTTGCCGAAGACAATCTTGGCATTCCATGTCAACCAGTCTGTGGTTTTCCGAGCACACTTCCTTTCCAGTCCGACAGGGAGCGACAGCTCCATACACTCTGCTTAGTGTAGTTTCATACAATATTAATACATAAATAGAAATTCCTTTATGTCAAAGTGAAACTACTTTGAAATACCGATATGAGTTTGAATTATTCTCGGGGTAGTCCCAAACGTGTAAAACTGGGCTACTTTTTTTTTTTTTGGGGGGGGGTTAATAAATAGGTATACTGCATGCCTATGCTTTTAAATACAATTACTAAACCATCTGACTTATTTATGTATGTATTAATGTATGAAACTGAAGATGATCCTGTATGAACAGAAATGAAAGCTAACTTACTTTAAAGGAATGTACTGTATTGCATTTCGTATGTTCATCCACAACTTTAAAATCTCAATTATAAACTTAGTTTTCATCCCTTCACGCAGACTAATTGGAATTATTCTCTAGGGTTGCTCCAATTGTGTCAAACTATTTGGAGAGAGAGAGAGAGAGAGAGAGAGAGAGAGAAGCCACACCATCGTCAATGACCAAGCTTCATTGGGGCTTGTCTCTTCAGAAATACGGGTAGAAAAAAAAAAAACGCTTCCTGTCAGTGATCAGAGAGAGGACACACCTCTGCTCTCAAACCCGAGTCCACAAGGCAGACATATCTTTGACAGAGTTAAACTTTATTTCAAAGTGTAAAAACTTGTCAGGATGTTAACAACAAAAAGAAAAATTACAGGTACATTATTTAAATAGTTGTAGAAACACATGGGGATGTTTATCGCTATATTTTTCAGAACCCTGCTACTTATTCTTTAAGGTAAAATAATCAACAATTAGCACTAGGGGTCAATGAAACCAAACAATAATGTGTTAGGAATAACACAAGTAAGATTTTACCCTTGTAGAAGAGCATTTTCTATTTTTAGCATAGTTATACAGTACTGGCAGATATTAATTACGAAATAAATAGATTTAAAATAGGACTTGTTTTTCCGAGTACATAAAAAAAAAAAAATGATATCACCAAAAAAAAAAAATGTTAGAATTATATGGTTAATTTTTCTGTTTTTCTTTTTCCTTACCTCAATGAACATGTACAGTGACAGCATGGTTACTGAAAAGTTATATGCAATTAGAACACCCTTTAAAGAATATGCAGGTCTGTTCTTCATATATATTGTTCCCAGCCATACAATAAGCAGGTACAAAAGGGTAAGAGACATTGTCGGCAAACAGGAGTCCAGCATGAACCATCCTCTGACCCTGGTATCTAAAAATGAAGAAACACATAACGTCAAAATGTACTGTACTGCTGCTGTAGTTCATGATTACCAGTATAGACATTTTATGTAATTCCCAGAACATTTTTAACAAAGCAACAAACTGATCATATACCTGTTAATCTGCCAGAGTCTTACCTTCGGAGGTCTGAATCTGTAAATGGTTGTGCACAGCACAATACATGTTCAGTGTACATGTGTGCCTAGAAATGCTGACGCTGACATTGACAATAAATAATGTAGCATACAGACACATGTTTATCCAATGTGTACACATTTTGTACTTTAACAGTTCCCTTATTATTCAGGAATAAACCAGCATTGTTGTGCAATGCTGATCACTTACCTGTTACCACAAAAAACCTGGAAGCTCATTGTGCAACCAAACAAAATGTCTGCCCATTTTTTTTTTCCCCTGTGTATTTCCCGTTTTCAAGCCTCGAATGGCAAGGAACATGTGATACTGATGGCATCATTACATCGACAGTTGCACTGTACAAAACATTATTCTTGGATGTTAATGTGTTTTGGTAGGTTTCCCTTGGTGCAAATTGTAGTGAACAAGAACAAGTGAAACCATCTTCATGTACACAAGTTTAGCAAACTAGAAATGTATTTTTTTGTGAGCAAAATGAAAGCATACGCCACATAGCAACAAAGTGCAATCCACTCACTACACAAGCTCATTGTACATACTCTGCAGGAAGGCTTGTAAGGTAATATGCTGCTGCTTTTTTTTTTGGTGATGATAGTCTTCAACAAGAAAAACTCAAAAAAGTTAAATAAAGTTTAGATTAAGATTAATATGCAATCAACCATTGCAACAATTCATACACTAACAAAAAAAAAAGAGCCCATTAAAAAAAAGAAACTGCTAAGTGTGAAAGTTTCAAGGATACATTGAGGCATTCAGTCTGTAAAGTATCGTACTATAATGACATGCAAATCGACAATTCTCTACAGATTGCAGTTTACCCTGGACACCACGGTCAAAGAAAGTATGCCAACAAAGAGTGAACTGTCCAGGTTTAGATTCGTTACTTCTGTGTAATACTGATAATGAGTGAGCAAGCAATTTTGTTATGTTGAGGTCTAGGAAAAGTCCAGTATAAGCCTCTGTGACAGACACAAATACTGAAGCTGACATTGACAGTTATTATAATAAATGGTGCAGCAGAACTGACAGAGAAAAGGGTTAATTATACCTTGTGCTTTATAATTCTTTAATGTATGTTTTACAGTAAACAGTTCTTCATAGAATGCCAATTATGAGAGCTTTTGTTATTAAAGGTCAGTTAGGCTGGCATTGGTATTCTTGAACAGTACGAATTACAATTGGAATGTTGTATGTGACTTGGCTGTGCCGGTGAGCCTTTAGTACCCAGGTCACTTGTATCCAAAGCTGTACGTGGGTGGAATAAATTAATGTTTTTTTTTTTTTGCCTTATCACCAATTTAGGATTGCTACTGTAAGTAAATAATTTGTACAGCGTATAAATAGGGGGTTAGTGGAGGGTTAGTAACAATTGAGGCAGTCTATCTTTAGGCTGATGGGTTTAGTCATGAGGCACTGCAACATACTGTAGCTATGTCTATAAAAGGCTATATTTTAAAGCCCTTTTCTAGACTGTTTGAGCCACAGGATAATGCTACAGCATTATTATCATTATTAAATTAAACACAAAAATAATTAAAAGTTTAAAATGTCTGTTTTACTGTTCATGGTCTAGTTGGTAAGGTAATGTTTATATTTTGAAATTAAGTGTGCATTTAAGCTATTTCTAATCACTGTTCATCAATAACAAAATAAATCAACAGTATTTTAAACTTTTGTAATTGGCTGGATTTAGAGTTGGCTACTGTCCCTTATAAACAGTTTATCAACTTTGTACATTTACTGTGCTGTTTTTTTTTTTATTTATTTATTTTTTATTATGGGTTTCAAACCTGTTACAACAGTATAAAGTAATTTCTCTACATTTCTTAACATGCACTTGCTGGACTTGAAAAGTATATCTAGGGTGAATCTACCACATGTTCAAGATTTTGTCTCCAGTTCTTCAATGAAAATTCACTGATTTTATTAGAGTCCAAAACTGAATCTACTTCTGAAACTAATGTGAGATCCATCTTTAAACACTTTCAGTCTTCGGTATGTTGTTTAACATTATGAGATGTGATCAATATTAACAGATTATGGAGTAAATGTACTAAAGTGCTGCGCCTGTCGCAATAGTCGCAAACGAGTGGGTCTGGGGTGAAATGTACTAAACAAGCAGCAGGTATTCCTCAAGGACTTCTTTGTACTTTGCTCCATTCATTTTCTCTTCTATCCTGACAAGCGCCCCAGTCCCTGCCGATGAGAAACATCCCCATAACATGATGGTGCCACCACCATGCTTCACAGTAGGGATGGTGTTCTTTGGGTGATGCGCTGTGTTGGGTTTGTGCCAAACATAACGCTTTGCATTTTAGTTTCATCAGACCACAAAACTTTTTAACATATGGCTAAAGAATCTGTACGTTTTTTTGTTTGTGTTTTTTTCAAGATGGGCATTCTTGAGTAATAGCTTCCTTCTTGCCTCCCTACCATACAGGCCATATTTGTGGTGCTTGGGATATTGTTGTCACATGCACACTTCGACCAGTCTTGACCATAAAAGCCAGTAGCTCTTGCAAAGTTGCAATTGGCCTCTTGGTAGCCTCTCTGATCAGTCTCCTTCTTCCTCGGTCATCCAGTTTGGAGGGAAGGCCTGATCTAGGCAGGGTCTTGGTGGTTCCATACACCTTCCACTTCTTAATAATCATCTTAACCTTGCTCCAAGGGATATTCAAGGCCTTTGATATTTTTTTATACCCATCCCCTGATCTGTGCCTTTCAACAACTTTGTCCCAGAGTTCTTTTGAAAGCGCCTTGGTGCTCATGGTTGAGTCTTTGCTTTGAAATGCACTACCCAGCAGAGGGAACCTACATGCTGCTTAATTTATCCTGAAATCATGTGAATCATTACAATTTAACACAGGTGGAGGCCTGTTAACTTGGTGTGTGATTTTGAAGGCGATTGGTTACACCTGAGCTAATTTAGGATTGCTATTTCAGTTTTTATTTTTAATTAATTTTCTACAAATTTCAAGAATATTTTTTTCACTTGGAAGAGGTGGGGTATGATGTGTAGATAAATGGAAAAAAAAACTATTCTAATGCATTTTAATTCCAGGCTATAAGGCAACAAAAGGTGAAAATTTTGAAAGAGGGGTGTAGACTTTCTATAGGCACTGTATGTATGTATGTATATTTATATAAATATACACACACAGGCACCTCCAAAATTATTGGCACCCTTGATAAAGATGAGCAAAAATGGCTGTATAAAATAAACAACACAGGTAATGAGCTATATTGTAATTTTCCAACATGTGGAATATATTGTATTTTATTACTGATTCAAGGGAATCAACCAAAATTACACATTTCTCAAATTATAAATTAATTTCCAAATAAATTAAGTGTCATAATTATTGGCACCCTTGTTTTCAGTACTTTGTGCACCCTCACCTTGCAAGGATAATGGCACTGAGCCTTTTTCTATAATTTTTTATGACATTGGAGAACACATTGGAAGGGATCTTAGACCATTCCTTCATACAGAATCTTTCCAGATCCTTGATATCCTTCGGTCTGCGCTTATGAACTGCTCTCTTCAATTCAAACCACAGGTTTTCAATGGGATTCAAGTCCGGAGACTGAGATGGCCATTGCAAAATGTTGATTTTGTGGTCAATTAACCATTTCTTTGTGGATTTTGATGTGTGCTTGGGGTCATTGTTTTGCTGGAAGATCCACTTGCAGCCAAGTTTCAGCCTCCTGGCAGAGGCAACCAGGTTTCTGGCTAAATTATCCTAGTACCTGGTAGAGTTCATGATGTTGTTGACCTTAACAAGGGCCCCAGGACCAGTGGAAGCAAAACAGCCACATAACATCAAAGATCCACCACTATATTTTACAGTAGGTATGAGGTTCTTTTCTGCATACGCATCCTTCTTTCAACACCAAACCCACCGCTGATGTGCATGGCCAAAGAGCTTTATTTTCGTCTCATCTGACCACAGCACCCGGTTCCAATCCAAGTGCCAATGCCATTTAGCAAACTCCAGGCGCTTGTATTTGTTGGTTTCTCTCAATAAAGGCTTTTTTCTGGCAACCCCTCCAAATAGGCTATTGGCATGGAGGTGGCGTCTAATTGTAGATTTGGAGACTTGGTGACCCCAAGATGCAACCAAGTTCCGTAATTCTCCAACTGTGGCCCTTGGATTGTTCTTTGCCTCCCGAACCATCTTCCTCACTGTGCGTGGGGGCAAGATGCATTTAGGTTTTTAGTTATTTTTTTGTACCCACTGCCTCATTTATGTAGGTCAACAACCATTTGCCTCTTTTCATTTGTAAGTTTTTTGCCTTTCCCCATGGTGATGAATGACAAATGTATATTACACGCGTGTTACCTAATTTTTATACCCCAGTGAAACAGGAACCCATGGAAGGCCACAATACAGTTCCTTAAGATGAGATGTACTTAAAAAGGTAGAATGCTATCTTTTTGAAAAAAAATATATTGTTAAAAATAAAAGTTATACAGTGCTGAGAAAAGATTTGTGAATCCCTTAGGATTTTCACATATTTCAAATATTTTTCAAACCTAAAATGTTATTAGATCGTAATCTAAGTCCTAATAATAGGTAAAAAATAACTTGATAAACAAATGACACAAAAACATGATACTTTTTCCAAATTTATTTATCCACAAATGATTCAACATTCAATATTCGTGTGTGAAAAAGTATGTGAACCTTTAGATTCAGTAACTGGTGGCACCATCTTGAGCAGCAATGACTTTAACTAAGCATTTCCTGTAACTGTTGGTCAGTCTCTCACATCGGTTTTGAGGAATTTTGGCCCATTCCTCCTTACAGAACTGCTTCAACTCGGTGACATTTGAGGGCTTCCCTGCATGGACAGCTCGCTTCAGGTCCTGCAACAACATTTCGATAGGGTTTAAGGGGTTTAACTAGGCCATTCTAAAACGTGGAATTTCTTCTTCTGCAGTCATTCTTTTGTAGATCTGCTTGTATGTTTAGGATCATTGTCTTGCTGCATGACCCACTTTCAGTTCAGATTCAACGCACGAACAGATGGCCTGACATTCTCCTCTAGAATCTTCTGATACAATGCAGAATTCATGGTTGTGTAAATGATGGCAAGCCATCTAGGTCCTGAGGCAGCAAAGCAGCCCCAAACCATCATACTCCCACCCCCATGCTTGACAGTTGGGATGAGGTTTTTCTGTACAAACGCAGTGTTTGGTTTTCGCCAAACATAACGTTTCTCATTGAGGGCAAAAAGTTCTACCTTTGACTCGTCTGTCCAGAGAACATTGTTCCAGAAGTCTTATGGATCATCTATGTGCTCTTTGTCGAACTTCAGACAGGCAGCAGTGTTCTTTTTAGAGAGCAGTCGTTTCCTCCTGGCTATCCTTCCATGAACACCATTCTTCTTCAGTCTTTTAGCTTAGGTGAGGGTGGCCTGCAGATCCTTGGATGTTACTCTGTGGTTCCTTGAGACTTCCTTGATGATTTTCCGGTTTTGGTAGGACGACCACTCCTGGGTAGAGTGACTGTGGTCTTGAACTTTCTCCATTTGTAGACTATCTGTTTGACAGTGGATTGTTGGAGCCCCAAATCCTTAGAAATGGTTCTGTAACCCTTTCTAGACTGATGATCATCAATAACTGTTTTTCTGAGGTCCTCAGAGATTTCTTTTGATCATGGCATGACGTGTTTCAACACATCTGTATGGTGAAGACCAAACTCACAAAATTTCTGATCTTTATATAGAGTGGGGCCTCCCAAACTCACCCCTGAAGATCTACCTAATTATTTAAACAACTGATTCTAATAATCCCCTTAATTGAGCTGATAAAACCAGGGTTCACTTACTTTTTCACATACCCTGAATCTTAATTACTCACTGTTTGTCTAATTCATATATTATTTTGTTTCAGAAGACATGGAACTGGTTAATATAAACCCCATTGGATATCTAAGAAAAGATTTTGGTTCAAGAAGGCTATCATGGTAAAACTATGGAATTTCCATAATTATCATTGGGGTTCACAAACTTTTTCTTGGCAATGTATTGTGGTAGTGGTGGAATAACGGTGCCTCCACAGACTCAGGCCAGGAAAAGTACTGCGGGTAGAGGGGAAAGAAGCCAGTGCAAGCTCCAGCACCAGGAGGGAGGAGCACAAGCGTCCAGCGCTCACGAGGGGGGAGCACAAGTGTCCAATGCCCTCGAGGGAGATATGGGCCTGGCTGCTGGACCCTGAGGGGGACCTCAGGGAGACCCTCCCTATGGTGATCGACATGCTGTGGGCCAGAGATGGGGATGCCTGCTTGTCATTGCTCAGGGATTTGTTGTATCCACCAGCAGCAGTTGCGCTGCCAGAAATTTTGGGGCCGGAGCCCAAGAAAAGGGAGTTGCCAGTGAAAGAGAGGAGAGGAGGTGAGGAGACCACCTCCACCCACAGTAGTTCACTGCCAGAGTACGCAGCATCACTGCCTCTGCCAGAGTGTCCCGTGCTGAGGGCAGCATTACCGCTGCCAGCGCCACCATCACTGCTGGAGTATGTAGCGCCACCGCCACTTCTGGAGTGCGCAGCACTGCTGTCAGCATTGTAGCTGCCAAGGTTGCCACTGGCAGCATTTCCACTTGTGATCTTGGTTGAGCCCTTGCTATATTGAATCCCTTAGGTTTTGCTTTGTAGGTTTTTTAGGGTCAAATGCTAGCAGAACATTCATGGCTTGGCCGCAACAGGGGAGTGAATGTGTGATGTTAGTGAAGGGGGAGTTTAGGATTTATTTGTGATGTCAGTGAAGAAGGAGGGAGTTTAGGACTTGTGTGATGTCAGTGAAGGCGGAGGGAGTTTATGATTTATGTGTGATGTCAGTGAAAGTGTTGGGAGAGAGAAGTTGGCGATCGGAGGCTTTATGTGCCATGCAACCTGCAATGGAAGTGTAGAGAACTAGGCCTAGGGCTTCTGTCATCATTACCTTGAAGCCTGCCAAAAGGAACAGGGTGTAGAGGAGATGCTCCAGGCCCTTTGCGGCCTGTTCTTTCCATTCTGATGTATATTGATCAGATAAACATTAATAGGTTTTACTCACCTCTAGGTCCAAACAAATAATCCAGAAAACCATTGAACTGTTTGTCAAAGGCCTCTAGATGCTCCTGAAAATATAAAAGTATAAAAATAAGAACATTTAAATGGCATTTTAGCTCACTAAATGACTACTTTAAACAATTAAATTGCTGAAAATCTGCTAGTTCATTTATTTTTTGTATTTATACATTAATTCAGGATATTCAAATACAGGCAACCTTGGTTAACTTGACATCGTGTTGACTTATCCATGGTGTCGAGTTAACCATGGGTGCACATGAGCCATGGCATTAACATGCATATAAGTAAAAGAACTCACACGTTTACAGTATTACAGTATTTACAAGTTTATTTTTAGTTAAATGTCCATATAAAAACGGTTGAAAGAACTGCAGTGAATGAATTAATTACAGTACTGTACACATCCGGTACAACTTGTATAGTTCGATTGAAATCAGAATTAGTAAAATAACTACAGTGTTATTTTTACAAAAACAACCCAACCACAACCTGCCCAAACTGTTGACTATACTTTTAGTTATAGGCTTGTACTGTCTAATGTGGCTTAAGTAACAAAAGCGAACAAAAGCGAACAAAAGCGCATTATATAGAATTAACGCTGTGAACAAAAATAATAAACAACTTACAACTTCACACAAAAATCAAGCACTGTTGATTGTTTCACATGCAAAAACATGCACTTTGAAATCTCTCCTGACAGGCTTCAACCTGAGCTTTAAAGCCAACTGAACAATAACTAATTTTTCACTTCTCACTCATTGTTAACTGATAGTCTAAGCAGCTGCACTTGGTAGTTGCAAATAAATGATTGAACGATCCGTTTCCAGTCAGAGTTCAGTCACGTAAAACAAGAGTGTCAAGTAGATCAGTCACGTGAAATGACAGTATCGAGTTATCCACTAGTCTTTTTAATAGTTGTTATCCCTTCGGTACCGGTAATAAGTGTTGAGTTACGAGTAAAGCATGGTGTCGAATTAAAAGAGGCAGGATGTATATATTTTATATGGAGAAAAATCGGGACCAAGACCGTCTGTCAAATTAAACAAAGGTGTCAAGTTATCCACCAGTTAATTTAACCAAGGTTGATTGTATTTCAGTATAGTAAAGTTACTATATACCAGTATGCAGCTGCAACTTTTCATTTACAGTATAACACAATTTGAAATATCTGCAAATCTAAAGCACAAAAAAAACTGCAAAGATCTCAAATAAATTCAACAGAAGAAAAAGATCAGACAAGATAATGTTAATAACACTCATAATGCACAGCAGAATGCCCAGCTGAAAAGGAATAAAATAGCATTCGAAAATTATTCAATACCATCGGCCAGCTTCCAGTCTAGCAGACTTCTAACGGACAGCAGATGCCCAATGAATCAAATCAACTGTGAATCAAACTTAAAATCAATCCATGCAAGTGTCTGCTTTTTCATTTCAGATTGCCTTAATGAAAGCTCACATCTCACAGTTCACATATATTGGACAGCAAATACTAAACAAAGACATAATTAGTCTAAATTAAATTTTATTATTCACCAAAACCAGCCAATCAATACTTTGCACCAACGAAAGCAACTAGTCCTGTACCCGCAACTGCTGAATCAGCCAATCACAGCCTGCCAGCTTGACTGGCGCTCCACAGACAGCATCTTTTAACAAGAACAAACAGACGCGGACAGTTCAGTAAAATTGCTTTGTTCAGACAAACTCTAAGCAGCTCTGACAAGTAAAAAAGTTGTTCGTTTAATAAAGTTTTTTTCTCTCTCTCTAATTATGTATGTGATCCTTTAACAGCATTTTCCTAGATTTTCCTAATCTTTTCTCAGCAGAAGGGTCCCAGACAAATCATTACAAGTCCAAGGAAAGTCTAGGCTTTAAAGTGTTTTTTGAATGAAAACAATGAGTGCCCTCTCGATGATGACTAACACGTGGCAGTTGACCATGACTTTCGGAAGTGCCCTCGCCTTCGACTGACAATGCATAAGTCCAGCTCGGTCAACTATCACATGGCAGAGGCTTCATCGACAGGCACTATTAATTAAACTTGATGAAATCTGTGTTTCATGTTGGGCACCACTTACTTAAGCTTAGCATTCCATGGCAAACAATTCATTGCCTGGACTTATCAACAGCTTTAGACAAAAATGTGCTGAGGCTGCTTGCGACAAAGAATGTTCAAGCATTTGTGGCTGCCAGGACTGATATTACACTGAATGTTGTTCCAGTCAGTTTTTACTTGACAAAAATAAATAAATGTGTTTCAAAAATAAAATGTTAAGGTACTTTGTAGATGTCGAATTTCTTTGTTTTGAATATAAAAGAATATTAGACTGCTCAGGATCTTTCATCTAATCAAAACGCACGTTAAGCCTTAGAGAAAACCTATTTACCATTTTACCATGCTGTATTCTCCACATCAGCATGGTTGACCACATGCTTTGAAAACCCATGCCTTAGGCACCTCTCTGAATTTCATTCAACTATGAAGTCCGTTCAAAACGATGACAACACAGTCGGACACAATGAACTAAACAAAGGTTGGTGATGATGATCAGTATAGTTATAGGGCAGTGAATGTGAATGTTATAGGGCGACACATGTAGCACTTAAACAAACCTCGGCTTTCAGCCTCAGTCTGTTCACTTCTTCTCATGACGATATTCCGCCACTCTTTAAAAGAGCACACCCTAAAAAGTATTGACCTTTTACAATTCAAACAACATTTCCATGTTACTATGGCATAAAAAAAACATAAGATGCCAGCTGTGTCAACTGTGTTTTCCTATGTTAAGGCTTTTCCACAGGTCCTTTTCAAAGCATAATGTAATGTTTAGTTGCACAAATGATATTTGCAAAGGAGACTGACCGCAAATTTACATACCACTGTAGTTTAGTACACAAACCAATACTAAAGTAAACGACAAGTCATTAAGGCTGAAGTGTTTTATTTTATTGACTTCATTTTCAATAGTTTTACCTTTTAGAATGTATGCTTAAATGTTGACATTCCATAAAGGCTGATTTAAAATTATTATGGTACCATTTTTAAAATGATTAAAGTAACATGTGTACTTGTATGCATCAGAGAAAATGTAAACAGTGACATTCAAAACTGGTCAGAAGTTTTTTCTACAATGGAAGTGTGTGTGTTATTGATGGTCACCTGTGCTTAAGGAAGATATGGCCTCATGGAGAGTACGGGGAGGGGCATTATGGTCAGAGCTTAAATAATGCTACAGTGCCAAACTGGGACACCAGTAAATCATATAAACCAACTCATGTACTTGCTGGTGTACAGTAACAGATGAATACACAAGAGCTGGGTTCTGAGATTTCAGTGAAGTGTGCTGAGGGAAAACAGAGGTAAGACTGTAATTCAACACACGTTTGATGTTTGAAGGAGGGAATACCAAACTTTCCATTGTGTTCTAGTGTCTTTGGAAGCTTGACACTTATTATTACTATTCTATTTTAAATAATAGCCATTAACATGTGCATCTCATTTCTGCAAAAAGTATATAAACTAGAAAACTGACCCTTCTAGTTGCAGTAATTAATAGTTTTCCATCTAACATAAACCTTTCATGTTAGTACCTATGTATAAGTTTGCCTCCCGAGGAACCGCTCCTGCCTTGTTCTGCACCGCTTCGGGCTGCCAAGCTGGTACCGCCTGGGGATGCCAAGCCTGCACCACCTGGGGATGCCAAGCTTGTACCGCCTGGGGATGCCATGCCTGCACAGTCCTTTGCTGCTTTCCCCCAGGGATTTGTTGTTGCCACCACCCATGTAATAAATTTACATAATTATTAGCACATAATACAATTTCACGAGCAGAAACTCTGCAGCAGTAATTAAAACAAGTCTTATTTCTGAATAACATCCATATATCTTTTTTTATGGCTTTGTGTATATTCTGGTAAAAGTGATGAAATCAGTAAGAATTCTTTCAAGGTCTAAAACGTAAGCTCACATTTTGTTTTTCTAACAGAACAAAACAATAACAGTGTTAATAATAACTGTGTTAGTCCCAAATGATGAACTGAAACATGGCAGTGACCCAAACGGCATCTACAAGCACTGGTCAATTCATTTTTATCAGACCATTTATCACACTGTGCTATTAGCTTGACATCTTTAAGAAACACCCAATGGAAATACAATACAGTATGTCCTTGCAAGGTGTTTGGTACTTATAAATAAGCTGTGGAGTGAGACAACCTTAACACAAACATGTTATGTTTAATTGGAAACTTCTGGATAAACTCTATTTTCCAATAAATTATTAAAAGGAAACATGCATCCAATAAGGTTACTGTGGCGGAGTGTCTCGCCCCTTTATGTTTATTAGTGTTTTCTGTTGTATGTAGTGTGTTTAATGTTGGTGTTTATGTATAAAATACACGGGATATAGATATGGGTTGCGAGCACAACTGTTTAAAATGTGCATTTTTGTATTTAGGCACGAGGATTGCACAGCACTTCATGTGCAAGTAAAATAATATATGAGCACAGGGAATTGCACTTTTATTAATTCACGTGCAGTTGTACCGAGATTCCAATTGAATGACTGATTAGCAATCGAGTCTCGGTACAGATGCATAAAAGCTGCATGTTTTCACTCACTCAGGGTTGTGTGTTCGTGAGTGGAGAACGAGAGAGAGAAGGAATTTAAAAATAACAATTGCTACAGCGTGCTGGAAGTGCCAGCATGGTACTTGTTTGTTGGGTTCGTCCACTGTCTTGTTTAGTTTTGTTTGTTTGGCCAACACGCCCTTTTTTTCAGTAGTGTGTTTTGTTTAAACCTTTTTGTTTGTTATTATTTACAATAAAACCCTGGACGCCATAGCGTCACATATTCACCGCCCTACCTTTGTCTGTTCCTCCTTCTTCTGGTCTGACATCACCCCTACAAAGCCATCCTGTTCACAGTTACCAAATTACTTTTTAATAATTTTGCCTTTCAAAAAACAAATGTATATTGGCTTTTTTAGTATATCCACAAGTTACTATGAAACATTTAGTTAGCAGCAACATTAAAATAACTAAATCAATCAGTATGTTAGTTGTACTTTTTTGTTTTTTAAATGCATTTCAAGTCTCTTAATGGCAAATAATTCATGGAATAACTTCTATATCTACTATGTAAGGTGTTTATGTACAAGACACCATGACTCTAGATGGCTTGCAAAGGAACTGAATGCTTTCACTAGCAACAGCTGTTGTTTGTGGATTCGGTGAAATCAGTTTGTTATAATTCCTAATATGCTACCTTACATATAGTATATTTTATATGATCATTGTTTTATTATAATGTCGGCCCATAGTAGTCTGTCAATGTCCACCTCTTAAACAAAGTGTATAATTCACTACCATTCTACTTCATTTAACAACGCTGTAACAGTAATCCGACATTATGATGACTAGTATCCAATTGTAAACCTCCAGAAATACTCATCACATTGGCTTATCTATTTCCACAACTAATACTATAGCTTCACATGCCAGCCAATTACCAGAGTCCTGAGCCATAAAATAAATCTGCCTGTCTGTACTGTAAATCAGATCTTTGTAATCCATTAAGAAGGTGGCACCACAGGGGGGAGGGGGAGTTCCCCCCCCTCCCCTCCCCTCCACACCCCCTCCCCATTGTCAATTCAAGAGGCAACAACTAAGTGCTTTGGATTGATTTGGTCTGTAGTTACTATTAGGTGAACTAAAAACTAATCACTCTAAGTGCACGCCATAGAAGAATGCTAATTACCCTTTCATAACAAGTGAAGCAGTTCAACTGCCATTTTTCACTTGTAAATTGGAACACTGTGTTCAATCACAAATATAGGATATTTGAATAATCTAAGTGCCATTTCATTTTAAAAACAAGATAACGATAACATTCAAATTATGTTGGTGAGTTATGTTTGTACAGTCATGTTTTGCTTTCCTTTTCCTGTGTGTTGTTAATGTTCCCTCTGGTTGTAAGGTGTTAGCTCTTTGAAGACATTTACCAATAGAGAAGAACTGTACATTAACCAGATGAAACGTTTAAGACATTTACGCAGTATTGTATTTTTATCCTCACAAAACCTGTATCAAACCTTGAAATCAGGGGGCTCCTGAATGGTGCACCCAGTAAAGACGCTCCACATGGAGCGCATGATGCACCCTATGGCTTGGAGATTGCAGATTCGAATCCAAACTACATCACTGCCGACTGTGACCGGGGGTTCCTAGGAGGAGATGCACAATTGGGTGAGAGCCGTCCAGGTAGGGAGGGCTTATCCACAGTTCACCGTGCACCAGCGACCCCTGTGGCCGATAGGGCGCCTACTGTTCTGCAGTGGAGTGATCAGAGATCTGTGTTGTCCTTCAACGCTATAGGTCTTCTGGTAGCCTTGTTGTGGATCTGCAGTGCAAAAAATTACAGATTGGCAGGAGCGCGCTTTGGAGGATAAGTGGAGGATAAGTGTCCCAGCCTCCACTTCACAAGTCATCAGGGGGTTGCAGCAATGAAGCGGGATACAAATAATAATTGGCCATTCCAAATTGGAGAGAAAACTGGGGTAAAAAAACCATTGTCAACAACTAAATTAAAAAAAAAAAAGAAATTGAAAGTAGAACCTTTTCACGTTTAAATTAGAGCGGCACGTTCTGTAACTATTCCTATACTATTTGTTGCAAATGTTTTTTCAACCTTTCAAAAGAAATAGATAATGTTCGCTGTACAGACCCATGAAGGGAAAAGAACAAGCCTTTATCCCACCATTCTCAATCCTAGTGCACCTAAACAAAGGAAACTCTGTGTTTTTAGGCCAGGCATTTATTGTCTGTGTCCTAGCTGTCAATAATGTAACACCAAGCCAGCCCCCTGGCACAAACCATACTGATCACAAAGGATTTCCTAAAATGTACTGTACAAAACAGCCCAGCCTGGGTACTACTGCTGTGGCATTCTGGGCACAGGTCTCCTATTGCAAGAATATTTTAGTGTACATGGGAGCTGGTATTTCAAACATACGCAAATATCCTGAAACCATTCAGTGACTCTCTTCATTGGAGATCAAGCACTCATGCCGATCACATTTGAATGTATATGAAATAGATTACATGCTTAACTTAAGCTATTCCAAGCAGAATACACTACACTGTATATTGAAAAGGTAGCCAATACTGTACCCAGATCCAACATAGTTTCTGGTGTGCCCCACTTCATGATAATGCTCTTAAATCCTCCGGATTACTGTGATGGAGCAGGCCTCATCCCATAAGCAAAAAATGAAAGAAAACGGAGCACATATAAAAGTTCTAACTTTTGTATTAAAACATAGAACAAAGAGTGTTTTAACAAGAACTGGCATAAGAACCTCTTATTCCTTGAAGCCTGCATTTAGGGTGTTTCTTTTTGTTTTGTAAATAGTTATAGTGTTCAAAGTTCTTCTTTTGTTTGTGTTCACCAATTATTTGATAGCTTCTGTTCTTGTCTGCTTCCTGCCTATACCTAACATCAGACCCTGGGCCATCATCACAACTATCAACACTGGATCAGATGTTGCAGTAAAGCAGACTTCCTCTAATGCAGCCTGCAAGCGCCTATCTGATTCATGAAATAATTGACCCTAATCTTTATTCAGCCTTTGGTCAATTATCCGTAATACTATGTAGATTTAAAAAAACATTTAGATGGCTTAAGTTACAGATACATGTTTTAACTGATAAAACTAGAGATGCAACAATTGCTTGATTAATCGATCATTGACTATGATGGCTTTTATTTTGCAAGTCCAGGGCGCGACATAACCGATGGCACCGATGACAATTGCCATGCTGCCCAACCCGTTTTGCCACAATGCCTCTCCAAATTAAAAAAATCTTTGCCTACGTGCCCGCTCATTGCCACCAGTGTCCGCCATCAGCACATCTGATCTACAACCCATTCACAAACTTGCTCAATGTCAGCTGGCCCGTTCTGTCACAACTCAAGTCTAATCTCGTCATGCAAGAAAATGACTCATTATGATGTATTATTGTTTGCCATTCTTTTTATTATACACCTCCCAGCACTAAGCCGCAAGAACAACGTATCATTGGTTAATAAAGGGCTAACAGAGGGAGGGGCGCTATTAATTGCAAGACTGAGCTGAATTTGACCACGCTTAAGTTCCAAAGATTTCAGTCACAGAGTTGTCTGGCAGTGTCACTGCAGTTGTGTAGTTTTTCCCGACTATGAGCAATGCCAAACCAGCAGCGAATTAAAAGAAAGACGGAAGAGCTGGCTAGAGAGGCAGCTAAGCATTCCAGAATTGATGTGATGTTCAGGTAGGAAATGGGTGTAAAATAATTCATCCCCAATACTAACATCAAATAATAATAATAACCACAATTTCAATGACAATCACACCCCCTACCAGTCCGCTCTCAGATGTTTACGTAGTGAGAATTTGGTCCAGTAGTGTTTATTTATACTGTACACTAAAAAATACTGTTTTAATTGTAATGAATAGAGCAAATTACCAAAGTGAATATAAATCAGAATGTTCCATAGGACCACATCATACTAAATGAAGTAAAGCGATCTGTATATGGATTTGTGAATATCCTTCAAATATATATACCGTATATATTTTAATTTACAGCTTAGTAAAAATCACCTACCGTATATCACATTACACAAATATATTCTATGATCACATGTGCTATAAGGAGATCTGATTCTATGCTTAAAATTGCAATACTTTCAAAAGCAACGTGCAATATGCATTATAACTCCTTTTGGGTTTTCAGCGTACATAAATTGCTAATTTAAATGGCCACTTCAATGACCGTTGCTAGGTTTTCCTCTGAAACACCCACGCTAAATATGAACATAATAAGTAAATAATAATTCATTTTGTTCAAATTCTTACACAGTAGTTCTGTTTTTTAACTGGTAATGTGTGCTTTCATGAAATGGGTTAGAATGTGTATACTCAAAAGCAGCATTCCACTTTATTCTTGAATCGAGTGTCCAAATTGAACCATTCAGCAGAATTAATATTATGGCCCCCTAATAAATTCAAATGCAGCTTGCTTTATTGTTATTATTAATTATGATATTTTTATTATTATTAATAATTCTTCTTTCTTCTTCTTCTTCTTCTTCTTCTTCTTCTTCTTCTCTTCTTTCTTCTTCTTCTTCTTCTTCTTCTTCTTTATTTCTTATTATTTTTATTATTATATATTAATTGCTTAGCAGATGCCCTTATCCATCCTTTATTATTATTTTTTGACAAAAAATAATCACTTCCACATAGCCTTTTTAAACTTTTTATTTTCAGATCATGCAGCAATTCCAGCTTAGAAAATGAACACTGTAGGCTTGTTGTATTTCTTTTTAGTTATTTTATGAATGAGTATGAAATCACCTTGGTGCCCTTGGGTTGGATTTTGTTTTGCCTCTGCCCCCTAGAACTGCCTTGGTGCCCCTGGATTTTCATGCCCACCGAAGGCAATATTGCCTTGCTCTTCTTGAACTTAAATTCATGCCCTGCAATTTTTCTCAATTAATATACTGTATTACTATGTATAGTATCAGTTTTCAGTTGTGTCTGAAGGCCTTTACATTCTCATTAATATACTGTATAGTCAAAAGTCAACACAGACTTCAGGAAACACCTGTCAGATGGCCTGTGTGGACAGTATACACCAACACACTATATATATATATATATATATTATATATATATCTATATATATATATATAATATTATATATATATCAGCATTTTAACACTATAAAATTGTTAAAAATTAGTTAATACAGAAGTTACAAAACAATAAACACCGCAAACCCTTATTTTACCATTCTGCTGTAGCAAAGTAGGTAATGTGTACAGTAATACTGTATATTTGATACAAGCAGATTGTGGTCCAAGTACTGAACTGTGAACAAAGATTGTTGATATCACATTAAAATCCTGCCATGATCAACTATTATGTAGCAAGCAACTAATTACAAAAGCCCTCCAGTTAATAATACATGAATGCCCATACTTTGTGCAGGAAGCTTATGTTTCAGTGCAAAATGCTTTCAGCTAAATTACAGTCTACTCTGTGTACATTTAATACCTTACAGAACTAATAAGAAATTGGTAGTTAAATTCGATCAAATGTGTGGGAGGGTGAGGGGAGGGTCAAGCCTCATTCTTTAATACTATTTTTCAATGCAAAAGTTTAGCACTTTGAATGAATGACCTAATCCAGGTGGAATTGAACATACATTGCCAGCCAAGCCTGAAAAGAACAAAATGGTTCAGACATACATAGAAAACTATACGAGTTCTCAGAGCTAGAGGTTATGAATCGCATCATTTAAACTGCCATACAATGCTTTCCATAAAATAAAAAAAATTTAAAAAAACATTGCATTCATTAAAGTAGTCTCTGCCAGTGTAGATGGCTGCCTTCCACCAGACATTGCAAACAGATACTGAAATATACTTCTCATTGGTCTCTTTTCTGTCCAATTCTATAAGGACATAGGTCACGTCCATTATAAAAGCTTTCTCTTGACAGGTTAGATCCCAGTGTTTACAGTAAGATAAAGCAACAACAAAAGCAATCTTTCAGTGAACCATGTCTGGAAATTGTTTTTTTTGGCTTATGAGTTCACAGTACAAAGCACGGGTACATGTTACTCATCATCTTGAAAAACCCATACCAGTCCTTAGCCTATATGCATCAAATTTACCGTCACCTGTAACATGACAGGATTTTACCGGGTGACGCATAAACGCCATTTACCGACCAAAAACATAAAACATCACTCATCGCAACGTTAGAATAGCGTTAAGGTTGTGCCGACAACGCAACATATAGATTTGAGAACGTAAGACTCGACAACATGCCCGTTGCCAGCCCACCAAAAAACACATGCAAAGTCAAATAAAATAACGGCCAAGTCAAAATTGAAGCACATCAACAAATGGAAAGGAAGATCAAAAGAACATGCCTATTTAGTGACCGTTTTAACCAATTTAGCATGAATGATTGCGTTGTAGCTAGCTGTCAGTTGTTGAACATTTTGTAATGCAGTATACCCTCGCTATAAGGCCCTTCATTAAAACAAACCTTCAGCTGTAACGAACCTGGCCCCAGGACCCCAAATAATAATAATTTAAAAAGACAATATTGTCATATGCTATGTGAGGTAAGTGACATGCAGGTACTATTGGAGTAGGAAAGGCTGGTGATTGGCTGTGAAGTAGGACGAGGAAGGACTAGCTGGGTCTAAAAACAGGGGGGTGTTTGTTGCTGTTGTGAAGCAGAGAGAAGCAAATAGACAGAGACAGAATAGTTCCACTACGACCTGTTAATTGTTAGTTAACAATATGCAGATTATCTTTGTAATAGTGTAATAAATAATTGAGTTTGGCCCTGAATAGACTGAAGGCTCATTCTTACAGCGTTAAGGATTTTTATTACAATAACATCTCGGTCTGTACGCATGGGATGTCACCTCACCGTGAAGTCAATTATTTTGTCTTAATAAGAATTTGTATGCAACTATGCCTCCGAAACGAACATAATTTATGTTGCAACAAATCTGGAAACTATATTGATCGTTTGAATAAAAGGAGCAACGCAGGCATAGCTCTGTCATGAATACAGGTTGTCAAAAAGCACTTTGTTCTTTGGCTTGTTCAGCAACCACGCGGCAAAGCAAAATTGATAAAATAAATAAATAAAACAACGAAAAAAACTTGAGGATCTGAATAACTTTTCTTTCATGTCAAACTTTTCACGTCGGGTTGATTTGGAGTAAAAGATGAGTCTGGGATTCTTCCATGTTGGATTAAGGTTTGGTGCACTTTGAAATGATTCATATCAGACTGACTTTGAATACAAGTTTAGCTTCAATTCAAGATTTTTGCTTTTTGTACTGTGTTTTAATTCTTTAATGAATTAGATAAAGATAGAATACTGTATACATGAAATGAACAGGTACATGTAATTGTACTTTTATTCACAATCTCATCTCATTAACTTACTCAACAGTTTATTTTGATTATCTTTTTGGTATAACAAACCCTTCGATATAACAACAAAAGGCTTGGACCCCAGCCAGGTGTACAGTACACTTACTCTCTCACTGAGAATGATTTTTCACGCAAACACTATCAAAAAAAGTGATTTTTGTGATAGTGACTATTATAAACTTCTTTTGTTTTTTTTTTTTTTAAATTCCCGGAGCGTTTAGGGGACGAGGCTTGTGTGTTTGCGTATGCCTAGCGACGGGCTTGCTCGACAACAATGTCTCAGACTCGCACATTTTCACATTCGTATTTTTCCATAGTGAAGCATTAAGTTTAACAGTCTCATTTGAGTGTCAAAATTTTAAAAAAGAAATTGAATAGCAAAGCTTTTTTTTTTTTTTTTGCGTTTTTTTCTCTTGATTATTCTCAATTTTTATCAGTTAAGAAGCCCTGACATTTTATAAGTTCCCCAACACAGTGCTGTACTATTTATAGCTATGTCCAAAAGTGTTGAATCACCCTACAGAATTAACAAATTTTGCTTCATATAGTCAAATGAAACCTGCTGAACAATGTTACGTTAACATTGAATTACATACCGCTTTCTAATTGTCTAATGATATTTGATTAAAAAGTGACACAATCATACAAATGTGATATTTCGAAATCTATCATGAAATACTGTACTACTGTTAAGCTTCCGGTAGACTTTTGCTATATCATTGTGTTGTTTCTTTGATTACATGATGTTAAAATAAGAATTTAAAACAAGTCACTAGTTTTGTTGTTTTGTTTTTGTTTTTTGTTTTTTTGTTTTTTTTTTTATCAGAGTTTGGATTTAAATTTGTACTTGAAATTTAAAACACGTCCAGTGAAAGATGAATGGTGGACTGGTAAATGCCAGCAACAATTGCGACTGTTTAAAACATGCTTTCAAAAGTTCTTAACAAATTGATGCAACTGCAATTGCTCGCAGCTTTAGTACATCTCATTACAATATTTTTGATCCCTCATTTGCACTCTCATATCCACCTTGTTTTTGCGAATTTCTGCAGGAATGCTCAGAATTACATATTCATTTAAGGCTAAAGCGCAAATAAGAACTGCGGCTGCAAAGCATTCATTAAAATGATGCTAACAGTGTTGTGTTTGTTTAGTACATTTCACGCTACACTTCCGAATGGTTTGCACAGTGGCACTTGAACAATTTTTAAAGTGGGGGTGAGGAAAGCCATTGAACAAAACTGTAACCCTTGCATATGATAGAAACCATACAAAGCCAGCACCCCAGCACCCCTAGTTCCAGCGCCCTTGGCTTTGCATATGGTTTGCAATGAATGCGACAGACTCAACACTACATCTACCCCTAAATCTGCACTTTTGCTTTACTATATTGTCATATGGCCATAACATGATGCACCATTGTACTATGTTTGCACAATAGAAGTACCATGGTACATATAATGAGTACAATTGTAATCCAATACTATTGCATGGTACTCATTCTTTTACCGTGTTAGTACTATCCTGTACCATGTAGTACCACAGTACCACCACTGTAATCCCATGGTACTTTTTTGTAAGGGTAACCACTGGTAATGGGTTTAAAAGAATGCAAGGATATTCTTTGCTGGAAGACACTGTATAGTCAAAATGCAACAAAACCAGCAAGCTGATGTTTTGTCAGATTTTTTGATTAACTTGTCCAAGTAAGCACTTTATTCCACTTATGTTATCATGTATCCCTCGCTTGTGGTATATACCACTAACGATCATCTCTCTCTCTCTCTCTCTCTCCTCTTGCTCTCTTTCTCTCTCTCTCTCTCTCTCTCTCTCTCCTCCTCTCTCTCTCTCTGTGAGGGCGACCGAAATTCATTTAAACTTCACGCGTAACAGTAGTGACATTTTCACGATGAGCGCAATGGAATATATACAAGAGTAGACCTGGAAATAATGTTAAACAGTTTACAAACGTATCGTGGGGACATGGTCCTGTTGTCGGTACCATAACCGGTCGACAATTGTTTCATGTTCATTTGTAGTCCTGTAGTTATTTCCATTAATTCTACTTTTACACTTGTCTCTCCTCTCTCTCTTCTCTCTCTCCCTCCCTCTCCTCTCTCTCCCCTCTCCCTCCTCTCTCCCCTCTCTATCTCTCTCCCTCTCTCTCTCTCTCTCTGGCTCTCATCCCTCTCTCCTAGGAGCTCTCTTCTCTCTCCTCTCTCTTCTCTCTCCCTCTCTCCCTCTGTCTCTCTCCAGGAGAAGAGTCGCTCTGTCCCCTCCGTCTCTCGGGGGGAGAAATGACCCCGACCAGCAGAGGACAGGCCTGAAGTTGCTTTATCTGTCAGGACAACATCCATGGTATTGCCAAAGCTGTTACAAAGTTTCAATGTAAACATCAGGGACATCAATAAAAGGTCTCTAAATGAAAATTCTCTCACCCTCTCTCTCTCTCCTCTTCCTCTTCTCTCGTCTCTCTCTCCTCTCGGTACTTTGAAGAGACCACTGGGTAATGTATAAGAAAGAATGTAGTGGAGCTTCTTGTGTAGGAAGACAATGTATAGCAGGAACAGAAGTGATTAATCTCTCTCTCTCTCTCTCTCTCTCTCTCTCTCTCTCTCTCCCTCTCCTCTCTCTCCTCTCCCTCCTCTCTCTCTCTCTCTCTCTCTTTCTCTCTCTCTTTTTCTCTCTCTCTTTTTCTCTCTCTCTTTTTCTCTCTCTCTTTTTCTCTCTCTCTCGCTCTCTCTCTCTTCTCTCTCTCTCTCTCCTCTCTCTCTCTCCTAGCTCTCTCCTCTCTCCTCTTCTCTCCCCTCTCTCTCCTCTCCTCCCCCGAGAGAGAGCTCAGAGAGCCCCCCCCCAGGAGCGGGAGAGAGGAGAGAAGTCAGAAGTATTGTAGAGAGAACAAAGAAGGTGAGAGGCCATCTCTCTCACTCTCTCGTGGGGGTCTCTGGGAAGGGCTCGCTCTCTCTCTCCTCCCTCTCTAGTTGTAAGAGGAAAAAGTTGTGCGACAAGGAGAGTGAGAATGTAAACATCAGGGGACATCAAGGAGAGGTAAAAGTGTAGGGGCTCTCACCTCGCCTCTCACTCTCTCTCTCTCTCTCTCCCTCTCTCCGGCAGCGGAGACGGGCTGAGGGGTTCGGTGAGGTAGAGAGATTCTCTCTCTCTCTCTCTCCTCTTAGAGAATAAGAGAGAGCAAGAGGACTAACAGAACGTCTCTCACCTGAGTTTAAATGGGATCCACGCCACGAGATCCCTGAAAACGGTCGCACGCTAGAGACACCGCCGCTTGGGTAACAAACAAAATAGCTAGGATAAACTCCACCAAAGTAGACACCCAGAATAAACAAAAAAACCGGGGGCCTCTCTCCTCTGCCCTCTCCTCTCCTCTCTCTCTCCTCTTTCTCTCTCTCTCTCTCTCTTCTCTCTCATCTTTATGTATTGTTCTTTTTTTATTTATTTATTTGTTTGTTTATTTATTTATTTATTTTGATTGTTACTTAGTTGTTTTTTTTTGGGAGGGGTGTGTGTGTTTTTTTTTTTTTTTTTTGTGTGTGTGTGTGTGTTTGTTTGTTTGGAGGGTGTTTGGAGATCCCGTTATGGGGTCTCGTTCAGGAGGGCTGGGGGCTCTCACCCGCCGACACGGGGTCCGTTGCCTGCCTGACCCCGGGGTTTCGGTGGAGGAGTGCCTGCTGGCAGTAGGAGAGGTGGTGGGGTTTGAAAATATTATGTCGGCGTCAAGAATGAATAAAGCGCTGGTAATATTTTTAGTGGAGGTGTCTCTGGTACACAAGCTGGTAGAGGAAGGATTTACAGTGAAAGGTGAATTTGTTCAGGTTTCCCCTCTAGTAACCCCGGTTACGAAAGTTATTATTTCTAATGTGCCTCCGTTTTTAAAAAATGAGCAATTAGAAAAGAATTTAGCTCGTTTTGGTAAACTGGTGTCCCCGATTAAGGGAATCCCGCTGGGGTGCAAAAATAACAGTGTTAGGCACGTCATGTCGTTTAGAAGGCAGGCGTTTGTCTTACTAAATGATCCTAACCAAGTCATTAATGTTGCCTGGAATTTTAACGTGGAAGGGATGAATTGTGTAGTTTTTGTCAGTTCCGAAACGATGAGATGTTTTTACTGTGGAGAACAGGGACACCAGAGAAAAGCCTGCCCGAGAAAAGAGGCTAGAGCGGAGACAGGGCAGGATCAGGGCGATGCTGGCGGGGAGGAAGTCGGGGGTGTTGGGGGTGAGCGGGAGGAAGAGTCGGCTCCCCCAGCGCAGCCGCAGAGCGAGCCCGTGCTGACCGAGGAGGGGGCGATCCAGAGGGAAACCGGAGCAGAACCACCAACACCACGGCCTCGCACAAAGAGACCCAGCCGCAGCCTGTCACTGACGGGTTCGGAGGATAATACCGCTACTACTGAGAATGGTGAAGAATCATTCAAGGTAGTAGCGAAAAAGACACGAATTCAGCGGAAGGCTGCAGAGCTGCCGGATGGCAGAGCGCAGCCAGTGCAGAGCTCCGAACCCGTGCAGACAGGGAGACTGCGGGCTCCAGGCGGGGCGTCAGTCCCTCCCAACGCGGAGGAAGAGAGCACAGCGCAGGGTGAGCCGGGCGCGGTGCAAGACTCTCCGCTAGCTGAATCTCAGCCGCCTGAAATAGTGCCGGCTGTAGCAGAGACCGGTGTCGGGGAGTCGGAGGGAGCTGCGGAGGAACGGATTCTCGGGGGCGAGCGAGAGGACAGCGCGGATGAGATGGAGGGGGAGCTCTCTGACTCCTCGCTTATCTCAGACATCCCTGATAGCCAACCCGTCAGTAAGAAAAAGTTATACACGCTTGAGCAGGTAAATGATTTTATGATAGAAACAAAAGGGAAAAGGGGAGTAGAAATAGAGAGTTTTTTCCCTGATCTAAGGTTATTTCTCCACTCCGCTCACGTTATAACAAGGAAAGCCACAATAGAAGAATTTGATCAGCCAAAACGTTATAGATTAAAAAAAATTGTTCAGAAAATTAAAAAGGATCTTAAAAGTGGTTCAAAATCTCTTGTTTAAAAATGGCTGTGTTTTATGAAACTTCTTTTATTACTTGTTTTAGTGTGTTAGTTTTTTTAGCTATGATGGAAAGGTGCGTTTTTATTTCTTTTAATCTAAACGGCTGCAGACAGTCTTTTAAGAGGGCGCAGCTAGTCGGGTTTTTAGAGCAGAAGCAGGCGGGGGTGGTGTTTCTGCAGGAAACGCACTCGGATCAGGAGAATGAGGAGGCGTGGCGAGCGGAGTGGAAGGGGCTGTGCGTGATGAGTCACGGCGCTAGTACCAGTGCAGGAGTAGCCGTGCTTTTTAAACCCAGCCTGGGGGCAGTTTTACTAGATATGGATGAAATCGAGAAAGGGAGGATTTTAAAAGTAAGAGCTAGGCTGGGCAGTACAGTGTATGTTTTTATTAATATTTATGCCCCCAATAGAGGGGGGGAACGAATTTTATTTTTTAAGAAATTAAAGCAAGCTCTTTTTAATATTAATAATAATGATGTGGTGGTAGTAGGAGGAGATTTTAATTGTACTGTTAATTTTAATATTGATAGAAATAATGATGAACCACACCCTCAGTCCTCCAGAGAGTTGGCTGCATTGTTAGAGTCCAGTGACCTGGTTGACATATGGAGATGCCTGCACCCCAGTTCAAGACAATACACCTGGTCTCAGTATCACACAGACTGTGTATATAGAGCAAGACTAGATCGGTTTTATACTTCAAAAAACGATTTAAATAAATTTATCAAAGCAAGAATCATCCCCAGTAGTCTCTCTGACCACCACTGTCTATTAATTACAGTATTAATTCAATCAGAACCCCACAGAGCATCTTACTGGCATTTCAATGTAAAATTATTACAAGATGTAAAATTTAAGCAACAATTCAAACTTTTTTGGATAATTTGGAAAAAAGAAAAAGCACAATATAAAGATTTAAGACAGTGGTGGGACATTGGCAAAATACAAATTAAATGTTTTTGTCAACAATATACTATAAATGCAACCAGGTCACTGAACACAGCCGTGAGAGAACTGGAGTCCAAAATCCTCCTCCTAGAGGAAAGTTTAAATTCAGAATTTAAAGAACAGACCCTGGAGAACCTAAAGGAGCAGAAAATCGCGCTGGGGAGCTTGCTGAAGGAAAGAGTGAAGGGGGCGATTGTGCGTTCCAGATTCATGGAGTTGAGAGACATGGATGCCCCCACTAGTTTCTTCTTCAACCTGGAGAGGAAGAGAGCGGACAGTAGACAGCTGTGTTGTATCAGGACTCCTGGTGGGAAAGAACTGCACACCCGGGAGGAAATCAGCAGAGAGGCGGTGCGTTTTTACAAGGAACTTTATAATAAAGAACTGTGCAACATAGAGGACACTGAGCGGCTGCTCCAGGGGTTACCCAGCCTCAGTGAGAAGGAGCAGATTCAGCTGGACGCACCGCTGACCCACCAGGAGATGACCGCCGCTGTCAAGCAGCTCTCCAGCGGAAAGGTTCCCGGGATCGATGGACTGCCAGCAGAATTTTATAATAATTTCTGGGATATAATGGGGGAGGATTTGCTCCAGGTTCTGAGAGAGAGCCTCAGCCACAGGGAGCTGCCTCTTAGCTGCCGTAGGGCAGTGGTTACACTGCTGCCCAAGAAGGGAGACCTATGCCAGCTTAAAAATTGGAGACCTGTGTCAATTTTATGTTCTGATTTAAAGATTTTATCCAAAACAATCGCTAATAGATTAAAAAGTGTTATTGGAACTGTAATACATATGGATCAAACATATTGTATACCGGGTCGCTCTATTTTTGATAACTTGTTTTTTATTCGAGATTTTTTAACTGTAAGTGATATTTGTGATTTTAATGTAGGAATGGTCTCCCTGGATCAAGAGAAGGCTTTCGACAGAGTCGACCACACCTACCTCTTTCATACACTGGAAGCCTTCGGGTTCGGTCCTGGTTTTATTTCTTATATTCGGCTTTTATATTCCAACATTTTTAGTATTTTAAAGATCAACAATGGGCTGAGTCAGCCCTTCCCAGTGTGCAGGGGTATAAGGCAGGGCTGTGCCCTGTCTGGTATGCTGTATTCACTGGTTATAGAGCCCCTGCTGCACCTGCTGAGGGTCAGGCTAGCTGGATGGACAGTGCCCTCCTCGCCCTCCACACCCTCCTCTGCCACAGTGAAGGTGTCTGCCTACGCAGACGATGTGACTGTGTTTGTGAGGGGGGATGCAGATGTCCAAGCGCTGCAGCAGACTCTAAATGAGTTCCAGAGAGCATCTTCTGCCAGAGTAAACTGGGCAAAATGTGACACCTTCCTGTCAGGCGGCTGGGATGAGGGCACCCCTCCTTTCCTGCCTGAGGGGCTGAAATGGAACAGAACAGGTATTAAAGTGTTGGGGGTGTACCTCGGAACAGAAAACTACATGAAAAAGAACTGGGAGGGTTTGTTGGATAGGGTGAGGGGGCGGCTGCAGAGGTGGAAGGGACTGCTGGCTCAACTGTCCTTCAAGGGCCGGGTGCTTGTTATTAATAATCTGGTGGCCTCTAGCTTGTGGCACAAGCTGGTATGCTTGGACCCACCCCAGGGCCTGGTGAAGGAGATCCAGAGAGTGTTGCTGGAGTTCTTTTGGAGCGGGAGACACAGTTTGAGGCCGGCAGTCCTCTACCTCCCTAGTGATGAGGGGGGGCAGGGGCTAGTCAGCATTGCCAGCAGGGTGGCAGCCTTCAGACTGCAGGCGGTTCAGAGACTCCTGTACACTGAGGAGGAGGCTCATTGGAAGAGGCTGGCCTGTTTCCTTCTTAATAGATTTGGGGGGCTGGGGTTAGGAAAACACCTGTTTTTAATTGAGAACACCAGTTTTAGTAAAGCAGGACTTCCTCCTTTTTATCAAAGTATTTTAAAAGCCTGGCAGCTGGTGAGGGTGGAAAGGGATGTGGAGTCCTTGACAGGGCAGGACCTGTTTGAGGAGCCCCTATTTTTTAATCCACTCTTTCCAGTTAAGTTCCTCCAGTCGATGACGCTCTGTGCCAGTTTTTTAAAAGCAGGTGTAACCAGGATGGTCCACCTGTTAAACCTTGAGCTCTCCTGCTGGCTAACTGCCTCCCAGCTAACTGCACAGCTAGGCTGGCACTCAGAGAGGCTTGCAGAAAGACTGATGGGTGAGTTGAGGGGCTGCCTCTCCCCGCGGCTCAAGGCAGTCCTGAGGGAGGAGTTGTCCAGAGGCACAGAGCAGAGACAGCTTTCCTTATTTCCAGGGATGATCGTGTCACCAGCAGTAGGTGAGGAAGGTGACGGCGGTGGAGAGAATGGAGGGACTTTGCTTAAATTGCAGAATGTGGAGGAAATTATCTTTCACACAATGAATGGAAAACAGATATACAAATTGTGTGTTAAAGCCACAGAGTATAGTAGGCTAAGGGGTCTGGTAGACTCTAAGTGGCGAGCTTACTTGGCTGTAGAGGAGGGGCACAGGCCGGTGTGGAGGGTGCTGTACAAGCCGCCTCTCGCCAAGAGAGTGGGGGACCTGCAGTGGAAGATTCTACACTGCATTGTGTCCACAGGCAGGTTTCTCCATAGAGTGGACCCCAGCATCAGTGAGCAGTGCGCTTTTTGCTCAGCAGAGGAAACTCTCTTTCATGCCTACAGTGAGTGTGAGAGGCTGCGGCCACTTTTTAATTTACTGCAGGGAATCCTGAATAATTTAGGGGTCGTTTTTAGTAAGGAGCTTTTTATTTTTGGGGTTCTATACAATTTTAAAATGAAAAACAGGTGTGTTCTTATTAATTTTTTAATTGGACAGGCAAAATTGGCTATTTTAAAGACAAGGAAAAATCAACTCTCTGGTTCTGGACTGACCAGTTTAGTGGTTCAGTTCAGGGTGCTCGTGGTCAGCCAGATCAGAGTAGAGTTTGAGTATTTTAAACTGGTCAGTAACCTGGAGGACTTTCAGGAGAGGTGGTGTGTGGGAGACGCCTTGTGTGCTGTGAGTGAGGAGGGGGAGCTCCAGTTTTTGTTCTAATTTTATTTAATTTTTGTTTTACAGTGTTTTATTTTTGGCTTTTATCTGTTTTCAACAAAGAAAAAAAAACACTTTTAATATTGATTTTTTAATGATCCTTTTATTTTGTTTAAAATCTGTTTTTAAGGAGAACACGATATATTTTAGGATTTTTTAAATTTTGCTCAGGCAGTAGGAATCTTAACTTTTGTTGTGTTTTACCTTTATTTGAATTTTAATGGATTTTATTTGGAATGTTTAAATAAAGGATCTTAAAAGTCAAGTCTCTCTCTCTCTCTCTCTCTCTTCCAAAGCTGCTTTATTGGCATGACAACATTGGTGGGATTGCCAAAGCAGTTAAAAGTACAGTATATACTATAAACTCTGTCTCTCATAGCTTCCTCCTCAAAACCTGTCAGATAACCTTTATCGTAGTGTAAAAGCACTGTTAAAGAATATTGAATTAAACATGGTTAAGCACAGTAAACCCATAGCATAAAGACATTACCGAGCTACTAGTAAAAGCGCTGTTAAAGAACCGACAAGCATGGTTATTTTACAGTATAGCTAAAGGATTAAAATAAAAGTGAATACATTAAATTATTAATAAACCTGCTACAGCACAGTAAATCCATACCCTAAACAAATTACCGAGCTACTATGTTACATTTGTAAAGGGTGTACCGTAGCAAAGCGGTATTAGGAGTACATTGGTTAGACACAGTCCACACAAGCTGCGTTAGCTAGCATTTGCTTTCGCATCAACTGGCACAGCATTATATTTTTTCTTTGCAGTTACGCTTTACTTCTTGACCTCAATTTATGCAATATATTATCTATATTATTATTATTATTATTATTATTATTATTATTATTGAAACCTTGTTTAATCGAATTATACTGGGATGAATGGTTTAACTGGATTGGAAGATGAAGTTTTTCAACATCAGCCCAATCTCAGCTCTGTGCTACACTGTTCTTGTATTCATTTATAAATCACCGTGCTTTCAATATCACCAGGTTTGTAATTTTCTAAAGCAGGCAGATTACACAAAGCTATCTCCCCATAAGAGAGAAGTGTACAGAAAATATAAACCGATATAATACTAATGTTACCGTAACACACGCATTTTCATCACTATATATTTAAACAGTCATGCTGCGTGTCAAATTGTTCAATTTGAAATGCATCCCCTTACCATTATGTTGTTGCTGTAGACCGCCTGCAAGTGGATGACTGTATAGTTTTGAAACAGGAGGTGCGCTGTCCGCGGTATCTGTTCTACCGGCTGGAACTACAGACTCTCTGATTCGGGAAAAACGTCACTCCAGACTGCACTAAATACACTACAGCGAGAGAGAGGAGAATGACCGACAAAAGACTACAGCCAATCAAGAGACAAGTTTCTGCGGGGGCCACGTTCCAACAACAATGAAAAGGGAATCGAACCATATCTTGGCGGTGTGGCCATGGAATCACTGGATGGTTAGAAGGGGTGGGTTCTGCATGCCCTATATGTGTTAGGAACGAATAGTAAGACATACATAGACGCACATGCTGCTTTGACTTCAAGCTGGGCTTTCAATGATTAGCTACAGAGAATGCCTTGAAAACGTGTATAGATTCAAATTAACATACCCTGCGTGTGCAGTAGCTAATGTGCTGCAAAAGGTAGACACAGATACATTAGCACTTTTAGTTTCAAAAGTGTCTTCCGACAGTCCGAAACTCGCAGTTTCTTTGTGTTTTAATGTATTAGCGCGAACGTCATCATAAAATGAAACAAGGTGCAATCGGTGCAATTTACATAAATGTGGCAGAATAACTTCAATATTTAAATGAAAGCCCTATATGTTAATGATACAAAGTTTTTGTGTAATATCAGTATTGCAGTCAGTGTACAGGTGGGAAAGAAAAGGCAGAGAAAAACAAAACAGCCGTTTCAAGAGAAAGAAGAGAACATAAGTAGAACATAAAGGCAGTGTTCTATTCCAAAACCTCGCATCTATACCCTACTCACTAAAGTGATTACTGACTCTCTCTAATAATAATAATAATAATAATAATAATAATAATAATAATAATAATAATTCAATTATAGTTTCATAAACCCAGTTGCACTTTATGAAAACAAATAACACCGGGGTGTTTAACAGCATGTCATATAAACAACCAGAGGCAAAGAATAACAAAGCTGTGAGTGATACTGGCAATGCATGACCTAAATCCTTTAAGTGTTAGTTTGTCACATCAGTACAGTATCGTAGCTTTGTCCATTCGATATATTCGTAGCATTTGCTCATCTGTAAGATCCAAGCAGGTGGTCCTGTGACTATACACCCGCGAGTTATACCTTTGGCGTCATCTGCAATTCCACATTGGAATTTATTTTAGCACGGAGCCTGTTTGAAATGTGTTCCCATCTCTTTTAGGACTCTTTCAAAACACGCGGAACCATTAAAAAATACTCAATCCGACCACATCGACACTTGATTTTTGCACGGGGGGTGGGATGGGAGCGGGATGTTAATTAGGTACCCACTTCATTTGCATAATATCACTCATACTGGCGGAAATAGAATTTTTCTTTCCTGGACAATTTAGATATTTGCTCGGAACACCAAAAACAGTCGGAAAGTTAAAACCAAACCACAAAAGCCCTCCACTACAGTTGGAAAAGGTTTGATATTCAGGACTATTAACTTTCTTTATAATTCTCCACTCATGTGTACACCAATTCGTATTTCCATATCGATGTCAGTCAGTATTGTTACTCCTTTGTGTTCATATCCGCAGCGCCCCGCAACCATTTTTTCATTTTCAGTTCACACTGTTTTGTTTAGTTTGTTTATATTCTCTACAGGTTGATTTAGCTGCAGGCATTAAAGTCCCCTCCCATCGCCTTTTTGCTCCCTGTCTCTTAAAAGGAAACCTGCAGAGGTTACAGATAAAACCACTACTGTAGCCCTGGAAAGAAAAAATAAAGAAAGAAAATGAGCAGAAATGTAAGAAAGAAAAAACATTCTGTTTTATAATATGCCTGTATTTCACCCTGCTTAAAAGTCAATAATAAACATTAAACTTATTTTAAGATGTACCCTGATGTTGACAGGGTAAAAGTGGTTGTGTGCTTATATATATATATATATATATATATATATATATATATAGATAGAGAGAGAGAGAGAGAGAGAGAGAGAGAGAGAGAGAGATTAGATAGATATATATTATATATATATATATATATATATATATATATATATATATATATATATATATATATAAATACGGTCTGCATAAGACTGGTCACACTGGTTGGAATGTTAGAAATAATACTGTCAGTATCATGAAAAAGTAGGTCACCTTATCTTACCTCTAAAGCCTGAAGTACACAAAACATACCAATCAGATCCCTGAGGCTGAAGTAAAATACTGACCAGCTGAAAACAGTCATGTCATTCTACGAGTATGCAAAAAATGATGGACAAACTTCAGACTGATTAATTTTTCTAACTCAATAGATAGATAGATAGATAGATAGATAGATAGATAGATAGATAGATAGATAGATAGATCAGAGGTCTCCAGGGTTTTCTGTATTTGACCTATCTTACAGTAAGTTGTAATTAACGATTTAGTGCACTCCTTAGGTCATCTGTATGTTGTTGTTATCATATATTTTCAATGACAATTACTAATCTGCAAGGTGAGGTTACCATGTTATTATAGGTCATAGAGAGCTACTGATAAACAAAAAATCAAAGAAAGCTGTAAGCAAAAACAGAAAAGGAGCACTTGGAAACGCAGCGTGAACAAAGGAATCAGAAATGTCTTGTGGAGATCTGCAAGTGATAGACCACTTCACCCTGTCAAGCAAAGGTCTTGATTGTGGTACCTCATTGTAAAAGACATTAGGTTTTATAGGTTTTTGTCTCCATTGAAATACATGGATAATCTTTATCAAGTCCAATTCTTTCCTCTTTGGCACACAACAGCCTAAAAATTTAGAGCCTTATGTCAGCAACTTTTCAAGATATGACACCTGGTCCACACATCCGATCATGATCTCACCAGCTCATCTCTCAACCCCTCCTCTATCTAAAAAGTTAGGTGAAACAAAGTTCACTGGACCCTTATTGTCCCCACAGGACCCTTGCTGTTCCTTTATTTTATATGTGCAGACAAAGAGAATAATGTTGTTTTGAATATATGAGTGTTGTTTGAAATATATACAACACTATTAGTTATGATTATATTGATTATATGTATTAATGTCTGAGTATATATTCCCTCATGCCATTATATTCTTCAAATTAGTTTTCCTTCTCTCTTTACATGCGTGTGCTTAACAGATATTATAGGGAACTTCCATCTTATGTTTTTCCAATATAGAGTTTCTCTTCATGGATAATCTATTTGTTTTTTATTTAAGTGTAAGATTGTAATGTCTCTGTCCTATGAGTTTCCTAACAGCAGGAACTCAGCTGAACTGCGGACGACCTCCTATTTTTTTTTAGCTTCACAAAAACCAGCTAAAATCAGTTTGCTAGTTGTGCACTTAGTTTTCCAATTTCCAGCGATAATTCATGTTTTTTTTCCAATTCCTCTATGGTAAGAAGACACTCTCACCTTGACGTTGTTTGATAAGAGAACGCCACTCTTCGTGCCAACTATCCCTTCCCTTTCAGGCACGACTTTTAAGACAGGCTCACAGCAAGTTATAAAGTTTTTACTTTCTTAAAACCCATTCTATTATTTTTCTTAAAATTACTTTTTTATGATTCAATATCATAGTAAGCACATCAGGTATTTCATTCCATTCATCTTCCCCATTTCCCAGCTTCTCAATATAGGAATAGAAGAGATGAACTAAGAGAAACCCCATAGTTGTTTAAATGTGAACTTTTCCTGATGAGAAACAGTTTTATACATTTTATCATAACAGGCAGTGTTTAAGCACGTGTGCACATTTTATACTATTATCCATACTACTACTTAAGGCAAGCATACAGTACAAAATCCTACTTCATCCTACTTCACACAGTAAAAAAGTGCTATAGAAATCTGTCTTTTAATTCTGGGAATCAAGCCCATCTTGCTAAGAAACTGCTCAAAGACTGGCCACTGCCCAAAAGCTGGCTATGTATCAAATTATACCAGTTTCTTACTGCATCATTTTATACCAGTTTCTTACTGCATCATTTTATACCTAAAGAACGCATGATTTTCACAATTATTGATTAGAACAGCATTAAACATTACATTTGATTACACATTTACATAATTTTCCAAACTAAAGATTACACAAACACTACAAAAGATTATAACACATATTATTGCATTAATACATTTCATTTTAAATTCTCCAATCCATGTCCAGGATTTCAACTCGCTTCCAGCAAGACTCCACTTCGGTCTCAGGTTCAACTCGGGTTGGTTCAGCGAACACGACAATAGGCTCTAGAATCCATCATCTTGCATCACAGGTGTGAGTCGCCATGGCCTTGACTTTGTACCTACAAGACACTTGTACACGCTTAGCAGGGACACCTTCCTCACATTCTGATTTTCTCAGATGGGCCCATTTTACTAAGTGACCCTTTCACAACTCATGCATTCAAACCTCTTAATATCTTTTTGGTTTACATTTAAATGAGAGAAAGAAACTCCTACAGAATCATTGCATTCAAACAAGATTCTACAGTGTTTAGCCAAATGACTGCATGTCGGACATAGTCTGGACCCAGTCACTGATGACTTGCTTTGGCACATATTACATGCACAATTAACAAGAGGATTATGTTTTAATTTATGTGTCAGGGTTACTTCTGCACCATGTACAATAGTTCTGGATCTGTACACATTGTTACTATATATTTCTTTCTGCTCACATAGAGACACTTTAGAAGGGATGCCATTCATCCAGAATATGGTAGGGGGCCAAAACTCACTGTTATTCATATTTTCTGGTATCTAATTACTGTTCTGCCTCACATCATCGGAGGGCAAACTCAATACAACTGAATCTGAATCAGTTGATGAACAATGAGCCTTAGCTACTGCATTTCTCCATACAAAAGGATTCAATGTTTTACTGACCAGCCTAGCTGATTCAACGTTACTTGCGACAACGGCTATCCGGGGCGAAGGGTCGCTATAAACGAGTACAGCTATCCGGGCGAGGGAACACTGGAGCTCCCAGGAAGGATGGCTCCCTACGTCCCTACGTCCCTTCCTAGCTGGCATGTTTTGGTGCTACTGCTGGCTGCACTGAGCCAGTTAGTGGCCATCTTCTCTTTCAGGGAACCAGGTTTACGGTAGGTAAACTAACGTTCCCATTCAATTCGAAAATGGCCACCAAACATTGTTTATGGGAAAACGAATACCAGAGCCGAGGGAGGGAAGAATGGCAGCACACGAGGGACGCCTCAGCCCTGCCTGACCAAAGGCCAGCGGTGCAAGCGTGCAACCTCAAGGACCCTTGTGCCCATTAAAGTCAATGAGGGATCTATCACATTAAGGTGATAGAACCTGGAAAAAGTTTGCAGCGTAGCCCAGCTAGCCAAATCTCAGCCATGGAGCCACCTCTAAAGAGGACCCATGACGTAGCCACACCTCTCGTGGAATGTGCGGCTACCCACCCAGGCGGGGGTAAGCCAGAACCATCATACGCAGTCAAGACTGTGTCTTCAATTCAATGCAACAGTCGCTGCTTCGAAAGGGGCTGTCCCAGGGTCTGTGTCCTGTGGCAGAGAAAGAGCTGGTCAGAATGACGCAATGCTCTCGTCCTATCCACATAGCATCTCAATGCCCAAACCGGGCAGAGGAAATTCAACTTCCTATCCTCCTCCGAAGTAAACGATGCTGAATTAAAGGACCCCAGTTCCACCGACTGATTAATGTTGAAGGCTGTGACCACCTTGGGAGGGAAAGCAGGGTTACCCACAACCACGTCCGACAGCCCTAAGGCTGACTAGCGGTACATTTCAGAGGCTAGACCCACAGCTGGAGCCTGCCCGGTTCCGGATGCCAAAGTGTGCCTCTCACCTGATTGAGGAGATCCAGACGAAGCGAGATCTCCCAGGGCAGGCCGTTCAATAGCTGGCACAGGGTCGAGAACCAGATTCTTGGCCATTCATGGGCTAGGGCGTTGATGCTGAGTGGACCGCCGAAGAGGTGGAGGGAGTACCACAGGGGGCAATGCGCCTTCCCGAACCGTTCCCAAATGCACGCCACCACCTGAGGGTGGAGCCGCCACTCTGACAGGTGTGGACCCTCCCTCGAGAAGAGGCCCGCTGCCCAGTTGTCTACACCCGGAACATACGTCGCCTGAAGGGACAGCAAGTTCCTTTGGGCCCAAGTCAAAAGCCTGAAGGTGAGGCGATGTAACCCTGGGAATCAAAGGATTCAACACATGCTGGAAACGCTGGAGAGTAAGAAGAACCGCCTGCAGCTCCAGCATATTGGTATGCAGGGACATCCAGCAGCCTGACCAGAACCCGTTGACTCCTCTGCCTTCGCAAACCGCACCCCAACCCAAGTTGGAGGCGTCCGTCGTCACTACCCGCCGGTTGGAAACCACTCCCATTCGGACCCCCTGGTGCAGGTGAGAGGTCGTCCTCCACCAGCACAGGGCCGCCAAGCACGCAAGACACACTGCCAGCCGATGGTGTCTGTCGCGCATGGGATGCAGGTGAAACGCATTGAGCCACGCTTGCAGTGGGCGCATGCACAATAAGCCCAGCTCGATGGCTGATATTGCTGCAGCCATAATTTTTTAACAGCACGCCGAGGGTCCAGTGGAGGAGCACATGTCTCTTTTTCTTTTTAAACTGCAGTAGCAAAGGAAAACACAAAACAGCAAGTACTGTAAGGTTACTTTTAAGCAGGCTGCAATCACAAAACAATGTAGGCTGTTACACAGAAAAAGAGTAAACACAGCGTAGTAGCTGGAAAGGGGTGTCTAGCCTGAACTACATTCAATCACACGACTGGGGCAGCGCGTAGCCTGCAGCGGAATGGAGCACCGTCTACATGCAGAGGGCAATGAGGCACTGAGCTGTTGCGCTAGGTCTGAGGCAGTGGTCAAGCACCGTGTGCACTGCATACACTGTGCAACCCGAGCACCATGCACAGAGTACCATGCACTATGTGCAACGCGTATTGTGTAGCACTGTGCATTCCCACACTAGCGCTGTACCAAGTACCGTGTGCCCCACATGCACCGAGTACCATGCAGCACCGGGTACACTGTGCACTGCATGCACCAAGTACCATGCGCACCGAGTGCACTAAGCACGGAGCAACAGGTACCATGCGTACCACGTGCACCGAGTACCGTGCAGCGTCAGTGCACAGCCTGTACCGGGTACTGTGTGTCAATAAGCATCCACGCACCGCTGTATTTAAGAAACACCAGGAGCAGCTATGCAACGGTGCCTACCCTAATCACATGGTCACACACCTGGGCAGTGTGCAGCATACAACAGGGGGACACAAGGGCCAAAGCCGCGGTGGATGATTGACAGCAATACAGCAAAATACACAATATAATAATACAGTGCAGTACACATGGGGGAGAGCACACTGTCTGTTTGATTGTAAGGCCCAACACACGTGGTGGTAGGCCAATGCAGCCAACAAGATTTCTCCACTCAGCAACGGGGCTGGCCCTGGTGAGGAATACACGGCTGGTTCAGACTGTAAGCAGCCGCACAATCAAAGCAACAAGGCCCCGACCGGCAGCCCGAAGGTGGCCGGTGGGCTAACTAAACAACGGGGAAGGGGAGCATTAATAGTCAGGGCTCACTGACACCTACCAATAGGCAGGCGTATATCCCATAAACAGTGTTTGGTGGCCATCTTCAAATTGAAAGGGAATCAATTTTATTTTTAGCACTGTGGACCTGTGTATGTCTTGATAGAATAACTCAAAACAGTGCTATAGGAAGGAAAGAAAGATGACCAATAAAGATAGCAGTCTATTAAAAATAATCTAATGTACTAATATATATATATATATATATATATATATATATATATATATATATATATATATATATATATATATATATATATAATAAGACAGGACAACTGCTAGTTACATGGGGGCTAATTTGATCAATTTATTCCCTGTAAGGATAAAACAAGATCAACACGAAGAGGCTTGCTTCAATTAAGGGTAATTTCCTGTGCTGTAAAATCCAGCAGTGGCTTATATAGGAGGGATGTTGGTTGAAATAAACCCTTTGTGCTGAAATAATTAAGCGTATAATAAAGAAATAATGTAACGCACATTCTCTATTTATGTCTAGGTACTAATCTGGGCCTATACAAAATTCTTTATTCTTTACACATCAGCACAAAGCTGCATTGGTTTAAAGAAAGTTCATTCCTTTATCAGCTACTACAGCATCATTAACTGACCCATTTTACAATTTACTGTTTCGCTATCTTATCCATGCTTGATATGTAAAACTGTATACACGCACTTTGGTATCTGTAGCCCAGAGAGGGAAGTACATTGCATCTGATTTAGTTAGGTAAATCTGTGTGTAATAGCAGTGGGGAATAAATGGATTGATAGCAATTGGGATTTTTGGATTAACAAAAAAGTAAACAAAAACCATGATTACTTTTTGGTGAATTTAGCCACAGATGTCTAGCATTTCTAATAATAATCTGGTCTCATGCAGTTGCTCATTTTAATACCGGTGATGAGAAAATCCATGAATCTCGACTGCCTACTAAATGTATTAAATGCATTCAAATTAATTTCCCCTTGGCCTCAAGGTGTCTGGTCAATGTCTGGCCTTGCATGCTCTTGAAAGCACCAAGAAGGCATTTGCTGAAACATATGGTGTCAGTTTGATTAACCTTTACTCCACCTGGTTAGGTCTTTGCTGGATTGTACTAGATAATTTTACAGTACTGTGAAATTACCCTGGGTTGCATCCATCTGTTATTATGGGTAATCCTAGGGTGACGTTAGTTTACCTACCGTAAACCTGGTTCCCTGAAAGAGAAGACCAAAGTAGCAATGGCTGAGCAAGCACCGCGATATTTAGAAAACACTGGGGTCAACTATGCAACGGTGTCTAGCCTGACTGCGTGGTCACACACCGGAGCAGCATGTGGCGTACAACAGGGGGACAGGGCCGAAGCCGCGGAGGGCGATTGACTCTAGCAATACAGCAAAACACAATACAATAATACAGTACAATAATAATACAGCAATACAGATGGGTGAGAGGTCACTGTCTGTTTGATTGTAAGGCCCAACACACGTGGTGATAGGCCAACGCAGCCTGAGTATATCTCAACTCAACAACGGGGCAAGCCTCGGCGAGGAGTACAAGGCTGGTCCGGCTGTAAGTAGCCGCACTGCAGCTAATCCTCTACGCAAGCACTGGGACGCGCAGCACAATCAAAACAACAAGGCCCGACCGGCAGCCCACAGGAGGCTGGTGGATTTACTCGACAATGGGGATAAGGCAGGCCCAGCCCCAGTAGAGTAACAACGCTCTCCCAAGTAAGAAAGGGGGAGAAAAACATACACTCTTGATAATACTGCTTACCGGCTGTCGACTACAGAGACGACAGACAGGAGAGAAGCAGCCTGACACGTGTAGCGAGCAGGAGCTGAAAATAGTAAGAAATAGAAAAAAGGCTACGAATTAGGAGCTACTGATTCCAGGAAAGTGGTGAGCCAGCTTTCAGCATGAAGTGCAAGGGAACTAGTAGCAAGCTCAACACAACACTTTTTAAGTAATAAAAAGGCTCAATGCAACACAGAAAGGTCTAACCGTACCAATCTTGAGAAGCGGAAAGAGAGAGATCCTTCCCTGCGTGATGGTTTTATGTCCTTGGTAGGCGGGACCGAGGAGGTCACCGAGGGAAGGGAGCCTATCGGCAGCTTTGATAGAAAGAGATCAGTGACAGCTACCAATAGGCAGATGTATATCCCATAAACAATGTTTTGGTGGCTATCTTCGAATTGAAAGGGAACCACAGATAGGTAGCTCGTATAACTCATGGTGATTCCCAAGTGGTCTAAAAGGCGCTAATAAAATCCAGTTATGGTTTATCTCAGTGGGATAAAGGTTGATCAAATTGAACCGTTTATTACAGTTTTATGTAGAACTTGTACCCTTGATTACTGTAAGATCATGTAAGGTCCCTGTCAATACCTACAGTACCTACGTTCCTACCTTCAAAAATCTAACCATGAACCAAGTGTTTTAGTTTTTTGTGGGTTTTTTTGGTATGCAATATGCATAATGATTTTTTCTTCTAGGTTATTTATGTTAAACATCACCAGTTGATAGATTACAGTCTTTAAGGAACAAAGAGTGAGTGTGCAAATGTGTCTGCTTTTTGCAAAGGCATGTCCTCCTTTTTGTATACAGTAATACAAGCCTAGTAAATTAGGCTAATCCTTCAAATCAAAAGCTGACAATGCAATCCACAGAGAACGTTTCTAAATAGGCAACTTGTTTTAATTAAACACTGGCATTTCCAAATCACACACAAAAACTAAAAGAGAATGGAGTAAATCTGGATTATACATACCGTAAGCATTTCTTTATCTTTAAACAAACTGACATTCTGGAATACTTTCATTTTTTTATTACTTTGTCAGAAATGGCCTGTGATGTTAGGCCAGATTTAGTTAACAAAGCTTGATCACAAATACGCCTGTGGTGACTTATGGAACCACAGTAATGTCTGTGCCAAACCTCTTTCACACGTCAATAAGAATTGTAACAATTTAAATGAAGTATCCTGTGTAGAACAAATTAAGAAATTATTACCTGAAATCAATTTTGTGCTGCATATCATCCAAAAGTATTTTTAAACTTACAAACTACGTCATTGATGTGTATCAATGTGTATTAGCAATCCGTCTCTAATTAAGAACATGTAACGCTAAATGCTTGCAAAATGAAAACTGAATAAAACCAAATGAGACTGATTTTAACACTGTGTCTTTGGGTGTAATGTATTATATGTGTATCATTGATCTGTCCAGATAAACACGTCAGTGAAATGGTTAATTTGTACTGCGCACAACCACTAATGGAAATGTATAGACAGAATCTTAGAATACACAGTGTACTAACAGTAAAGACACTATGTCATAGCGTATGGTCTGTAGCGTTGATATGGACAGATGTTAAAACACTGTGATGGGGAAAGGGTTAATTTTTACCGGTAATTAAATTTAAATACAGCAGAAATGTCCATGCCTAAATATGGCAACTATACTAGGTCAGAGGTCAATGGCATAGTCAGCAACACATTTAGCAAGAAGGGTTTTATTCATCTTGTAAATGCAAAGTCGCCTCTTTTATATTTTCTTATCAATATGTTTGGAATGTCTATATGCAGCTACTAGTCCTGTGAAGATAAGTGCTTTAGATTGATAATTATGTTTTAAATGTGTAGCAGTGGCAATTTTCTTTTTCAAATTTCAGATGGGTCTACAGTATATTCAACAGAAAATATGTGTGAAAGGTAAGATAGGAAAATGATTGGAAATTACAGCCTAAACAAAAAAACATCTAAACATCTAATATCAAAGGCCAATGTCAAAAGGGGTACTTTATTGTCTTAACATGATTGCACCAGAGTGGTGTGATTTTATAAACTAGGTCAGTATAACCCCTAGTAAAGTTCATGCATGTTATATAACTTACATCTGCAACTTGTACTTTCTAACAGTGGTGCCATGGAATGGGTATCAGAGAGCAAATGAGACTGCTGCTGCTTAGTAACTCTAGTTAGTTAAATATAAATTAAAAAAATTAACAAAAACACCATTTGGTAAAAAAAAAAAAAAGATTTCTGTTTCATTTTTGTGGCATATTAAAAGGCTTAAATGCATCATTTTAAATGTCTTACTGTGTGTTTTTTTTGACAGAGGTACACAGTGACAAGAAGGTTTCAAGCAAAAACTAATTTGGGAATATAAACCAACTGGACTGCTGACAAGGCATGTGCCCTGGTAAAGTAGAGGTCACAGGGCACTGAACTGTATATAACAACATTGTGCTACACTGCAACATTAACTATGGAAATCTTTTTTTATTTTAATAATATTGACCAAAGGTGTTTGCTTTTTTATGAAAGTTAGGTTATGGTTTTACTTTACCTGATGAATTTGGCATAGTGGGGCATGTATTTTTGCAGTTTTTTAGCATGTTTTTCCCACAGTTTTACTATGCATTTACCATAGTTTACCCTGGTTTGTCCTGTTTATTAATATGCTTTACCATACCTCAATATTCTTTACAATGCTTACCTACGCTTTGCTATGCTAGGGTAGACTTGTATAAGGTCTGGATCCCTTGATCACTCTGAAAATACAATGGCACAGTTAAGCATCGCTGCAGATCAAGTCCACCTAACAGCGTTGCACTCTTGTACTCTGATGACGATGACTACTTACATGACTATAATGCACCATCCATTGTGCCAGAATTGTGCTCAAATGGTTTGATGAGCATGACATCTTCTTCACACATCAAAAGGCCACCACAATCCCCAGATCTCAATTCAATGGAGCATGTTTGCATAAACTTGAACAATGCATCATCACAATAATCTGCCTAATTCTCTGCACCAATTGCGTGAAATATTAATAAGTGACTGGATTAACCATTCTCAAGACGCCTTCCAACACCTTATGGAGTCTGTCATATTGTTATCAGCGCAAATGATGATCGTTAGGTACAGGTCCCAATAAAGATATTTATATTTATGGAAACTGTATACATATGTTTTGTGCCACTGTATACAGTAGTGCAAAAAAATAAATCTATCAATGTGGCAATGATGTATAAGATACAACAATAACATGTTATTATATATGTGAAAAATCAATGAGGCCGGGGCAGTGCTGAGGCCTACCCCTATAAATAGGGTGTATTGGTGGTGGTTTGTGAATAAAATGTATTTTTGTTTGATTAGATATGACAAGGCTGGGAGGTTAGACTCCCCTTCCTGCCTAATTGAATCCCAATTGCAGCAAGTGGCCAGGTGTGAATTGAATAATTGATCATCAATTAACCCTGGTCTTTAAAAGAGGTCTGGAAAGCCAGTCATTTGTGTTTTGTTGGTGTTTCTTTTGTTTGGTGCTTTTTGACAAGCAGGCAGAGGCAGAGGGAGAGGCCTCACCACTGCATGTGGAACCAGGGTGAGCTTCACAACTGATCACTGTGTTTAACTGGGATCATAGGTGCATATGTAGGGCTTCATTTAAGGGATTTTAATCCCACTGGTTTATTTAATTTGTGTAGGGAGAAGGTTCCTGGTGCGGGACCTCCTTTTCAGTGGAAGTAGCGCTCGGCCCGCTTTGGGTCAGCTTTTGTTTTGTAGCTGTTTTCTCACTGTTTTGTTTTGTATGTTGTAACAATGTACACTTGTGTGTACGTCCTTCTACACTAGGGATCTACCATTGCTGGTACCCCAGTGGCGGCTATTTACCTCTGCAACTGCCTGTGTGATTCCCAATAAAATCTGGACGCCTGAGCGGCATTTGCAACCTCAAGCCCTCTCTGTCTCTATCGTGTCTCAGCAGATACCCACACCGTAACATACCACCCCTGTTACAAGTTAATATGCCAACTCTGTCTGACACTGTGTAGCACTGCTCTACTTACACATAATCCAGTTTGCATCTAAAGCTGATTATTTTATTCACGTGATAATCACAGGTCGAAGTCTGTTCTGGATACATTTAGTTTCTTGTTTTGTTTGTTTTTTTTCAGCTTCAGCAGCTGGGCAAATGGAAATGTGTATGTTCTTTATGTAAAAATCATAGTTACCTGATTGGGTAAACTGCATTCCAGTTAAATGCTAAAATGCAATAAAAAGTGTTACTGTAAAAATATAAATGCCATGTACCTTAGATTTTTAATACTAAATCAGTTTAATTCATTTTAAGCAAGACTTTTTTTTTTTTTTTTTTACCGATGCTAGCTAAAGTAGCATAACTGTGCTATTCATATTTTTTTTTTTCCATCAGTTAGCCCTCTATATTATAACCTGCATCTTGACTTTCACCAGATAACGGCATTGTCTCTAATATGTTAATCCCAGGGGACAATACACCAACACAGAGTGATATGATGTTAATAAAATGTATTTATTAGTTTATGCAAATAGAGCACAAAGCATATTTTTGAGGGAACAGAGTGCAGCCTCTTTAATATAATTTCATAGAATGTTCCACAGAGTTCTAGGCTAATGTCCCTTTTATACCCAAAAGTTATTGTACATCTCATCCCCAGAAACTGCTCTACTTTCTCTCATATACATCCGTTCACTCCTTGCAACCACATAGATCCTAAACCAGTTCTTAACTGTTGTCTTGCACATACTTCTATTTATTTTTATATTTTAGAATGCCACAGTAAATATTAAATAGTAAAGCATTCGCAGGGCAAGTTGAGTGAGCACACAGGAAACGCATCATACACAGTTGCCTAAGGTAAAAATCCTACATTTATTTTGAAAAACTACATCTAAAAATGTATCCTTGTTGAGTGATATGATATATCTAATATAAAGTTATGTGTTTCTTGTTATTATTTATGCTTATTATTTTGTTACTGATTCTTTACAGTATATGTTTAGGTTAACAAAATAATAAAATAAGCATAATCAGAAAAATATGCTATCTATCTGTCATTGTCAGTACCAATTCTTTGTACAACAGAGTATTACTATGAGTATTATTATAAATTAAATGGTAAAAAAATAAATGGTGCTCATCAAAAACATCTATTACATGCATCTGAGAACATAAACAGTGGGCACTCGAAACTCGGCTCAAGACAGCCGTCCTCCTGACCTTGCACTTGATTCATCTGGCAGGCAGCCAGTCCATTCGAACCAAACAGAATCAAGCCTGCACCAGCCAGCATGCCAGACTGCAGTCTGAATTCCATACCAAAAAGAGCAGAGCAGGACAGCACTCTGGGTTTATGGATTCAATTCAGTTTGCTATTTCTAGTTTCATTTTTTTAATTTTATATAATGAATCAAAACTCACTTTATAAAGCTTATTCCACGGCTGCCATTCTCAGTGACAGACCCAATTCGAAACAAGTCATATGTTGTAACTGGCTAGTCTTGCACCGACCAAAATAATGAAAAAGACCCATTGCTTTCTGAAGATATATTCAATTATTTTCATGCCTCAAATATTATTGAAATACTACCAATGCAGATTGATTGGGTGGGACATTTGTTTGCCATTTAACCCCAAATTATGCAATGATGGTACCATCCATTCTAAATCATGGAGGGCAGTGGATGTTCTTTAATAGTTTGTATAAGGGTATAGTGGCTTGGCAGTAATAAAAGACTCTAAAGTGAATTAGAATTCCGAAGCCCACTGTCTGTAAATGTCATGAAACATAAGGCACCTTTTGAAACAAGAAGTTGAATGTATCACTAAGTTTGACAAAAATCAGAAATATTTGGATGATGTTTCTTGAATTCTTCACTTGGGGGGAAATGATGGAACATTCAATTAGCAATGCAAAAGGGCTGAACATGTGCAAAGTAAACCAATGCTACATTCAAAACTGGTTATGGTGACATTTTGGTACTTTTCTAACAATGAGACAGTCTATTAAGCCACAGGTTAATGGATCTACAACCTAAACGTCTTTATATAAAATCACTTGTATCTTCCAGCGCTTCTTTTGTTTGCCACTGTTTGTAAGATATATTCACATTGTTATATAATTCATGTCAGTAAATACATAGCATAAGACACCAGAGAAAGAGTGTCACCTGCTGGGCAGAAGGGAAGTTGCATCTTTTATCCCAATAAATATTAACATTTCACAGTACAATATGTTGTTCAATGTCTTTTCACATTATAGAACAAATATAAAAGTCTGTTTGTATTTTGGAATCCTCTGCCTCTGTCTCTCTCAGCGTTCTAGCAATTTTTTTTTTTTTTTTTTTTTTTTTGGTTTTGCTGTCCGAGTAACAATCCCAACTTCCTGTTGTTGTTATCTGTGACTGTTTGATGCTGACAGTTCACAGTACAAAAAACAAAAACAAAACAAAACAAAAAACCCACCAAAGCCGTTGAAGAACCCCCTCTGGAGGAGCCAACTTTTAGAACCTGGGGCTGGACCTAGAAATGCTGCATTTGCAATACAAAAAAGGGCCTAAGCTATCCTAGAGTGGGCTTAAAAGTGTCTGGTGTAAATAGGGTAAAGATAGGAGAGCAGCGTTTTAAGCCAACAGACACATTAAAAAAAAAAAATCATGACATTTTGAAAATTGAACAATCACAAATCTTTGTAAAGAAAATATGAATCTGTTTGCATTAGGCTGTTAAAAATAACTTGATATTTGGTGTTTTCTAGAACAACACTTTAAAAGGCCAACTGCTATTACCCCCTGCTATAACCCAGTCTCTCCCAGTATTATAGTAGCATTATTATTATTATTTTCCTATAATGGTGGCTTTTTAAAATGATTTTAAAAATATGTAGCCTCCTTAAAAATGACTTAAATGTGTAATATGTCTCTCTGTCTCAGTAAAAAAAAAAAAAAAAAAAAAAAACACCACACGTATTTGTCAATACATTAAGTATAATTCAAAATCACTTTTCGCTAACGTAATGGTCATGTAAATTCTGTATAATGTGGGCATGTAATTTTGGGAAACATAAGAATCAAATCATCTGAGAAATGTCTGTCTCATTTAAGCAATATTCCTGACTCTCGGAATTCCCAGACATTCCATAAAGATATATATGTTTTTTATATCTTTTTATTTAAAATGTGCACCCTAGGTACTAATAAACATTATGAAGACCTGTTGTATGTGTGTGAGAACCGCTTTGCCGGTCAGGACCTGATTGGCTGAACTTTTGAAAGTTACATTGGCATGAATTTAATGAAACACACATTTGAATTTTATAAAATTTTGGAAATGTGCTGCTATTCAACATGTTGTAAACAAAAGGTATTAAAAGCCATATCTTGAGAACTATTTGTCTGTTGTAATAGACATTCTATGTGTAGGTCATGCTGACATACGTGGCTTGTTTGTATTCAGTTTCTTAACAACACAACTATATATATCCAGTTCCTATCCAGTTTTAAATAACTTTAACATAACTGAGGCAGAAGTGTTAAAGGGACTAGGAGCTCTTAAAATAAATGAATCCCCTGGGCCGGATGAGATCCTCCCAGTAGTACTCAAAGAAATGAAAGAAGTAATTTACAAACCGCTAACCAAGATCATGCAGCAGTCTCTTGACACAGGGGTGGTACCAACAGACTGGAAAATTGCAAACGTAATACCGATCCACAAAAAGGGAAACAAAACTGAACCAGGTAACTACAGACCAGTAAGCCTGACTTCTATTATATGCAAACTTATGGAAACTATAATAAGATCCAAAATGGAAAATGACCTATATGGTAACAGAGTCCTGGGAGACAGTCAACATGGTTTTAGGAAAGGGAGATCGTGTCTAACTAACTTGCTTGATTTTTTTGAGGATGCAACATTGATAATGGATAATTGCAAAGCATATGACATGGTTTATTTAGATTTCCAGAAAGCTTTTGACAAAGTCCCACACAAAAGATTAATTCTCAAACTGAACGCAGTTGGGATTCAAGGAAACACATGTACATGGATTAGGGAGTGGTTAACATGTAGAAAACAGAAAGTACTGATTAGAGGAAAAACCTCAGAATGGAGTGTGGTAACCAGTGGTGTACCACAGGGATCAGTATTAGGTCCTCTGCTATTCCTAATCTACATTAATGATTTAGATTCTGGTATAGTAAGCAAACTTGTTAAATTTGCAGACGACACAAAAATAGGAGGAGTGGCAAACACTGTTGCAGCAGCAAAGGTCATTCAAAATGATCTAGACAAGATTCAGAACTGGGCAGACACATGGCAAATGACATTTAATAGAGAAAAGTGTAAGGTACTGCACGCAGGAAATAAAAATGTACATTATAAATATCGTATGGGAGATACTGAAATTGGAGGAGGAATCTATGAAAAAGACCTAGGAGTCTTTGTTGACTCAGAAATGTCTTCATCTGGACAATGTGGGGAAGCTATAAAAAAGGCTAACAAGATGCTCGGATACATTGTGAAAAGTGTTGAATTTAAATCAAGGGAAGTAATGTTAAAACTGTACAATGCACTAGTAAGACCTCATCTTGAATATTGTGTGCAGTTCTGGTCACCTTGCTATAAAAAAGATATTGCTGCTCTAGAAAGAGTGCAAAGAAGAGGGACCAGAATTATTCCGGGCTTAAAAGGCATGTCATATGCAGACAGGCTAAAATAATTGAATCTGTTCAGTCTTGAACAAAGAAGACTACGTGGCGACCTAATTCAAGCATTCAGAATTCTAAAAGGTATTGACAGTGTCGACCCAAGGGACTTTTTCAGCCTGAAAAAAGAAACAAGGACCAGGGGTCACAAATGGAGATTAGACAAAGGGGCATTCAGAACAGAAAATAGGAGGCACTTTTTTACACAGAGAATTGTGAGGGTCTGGAATCAACTCCCCAGTAATGTTGTTGAAGCTGACACCCTGGGATCCTTCAAGAAGCTGCTTGATGACATTCTGGGATCAATAAGCTACTAACAACCAAACGAGCAAGATGGGCCGAATGGCCTCCTCTCGTTTGTAAACTTTCTTATGTTCTTATGTTCTTAACTACAGTGTTTTTACTTTATACAAAACAAACCAGAGTGGAAAACAGGAAGTGGCATCAAACAGAGATGCTAAACAGCATTGACGAAGTTCAGAATATGGGTTACCATCTTCACACCCTAGTAGACAGAAATGCAGTAATTCTTAGCACTGTCCTGGTGTTGTTACCTTGCAGTTATCCAAACTGACAGCTCTTAAGACTTTGGATGAATTATGAATCATGCATAATGTATTGATTATATGTTTACTTCATGTTAATGTAATAATTCATATATAATTACAAGTAACATTTGAATGACAAGCGATGCTGGAATATTGTGTCTACAATCATTCAATAAAAAGATGGAGACTGATACACTAATTAATGGCTATTTGCTATTGTGACAAGCAGGATGTAGGGGTGATGTCAGAACCAGAAGAAACACACAGTGTGGCCAGGTGAAATGTGAATTGCGCTGTTTAATAAATTAACAAAATAAAAGGTTTAAACAAAAACAGCATGTGAAGCCAAAATAAAGTAGACAAACAAAATGAACAGACAGTAACAAACAGGGCACAAACAGTAAACAAGTACGATGCTGGTGCTTCCTCTTCACCTCCTCCCCCTTGTCAGGTGCTTCTCCTTCCTGAGTTGCAGACAGCAGAACTTCTCTTGCCTGCTCCAATTACTGAGGCAGCAGCTCTAGCTTTATAGGCTTCCACTCCAGCAGCCCTAGCTTCAGTCTCCATTTTTCATTCTGCTCCATCTGAGCACCAGTATTCTTATTGATCCTCTCGATTTCTTTAATTCAGCATCTAATTCTGGGTCTACAGGGGAACCCACACTCGCTGCCACCATATGTAACAGAGTGGCACTTACTCTGGTTCGTTTGCTCTTATAAAAACATAGACCAGACACAAACCTGTTTTAAGCGCTTATGCGCACTTTTAATAATACAAAAATAAACAAAACGGAAAACAAAACCTAGCTCCTTCGGAGCACTTACTAAACTTACAGGAACACACTATAAACAGGACAGCTAAGCTGTTTATCCATTAACAAGCAAACACACTGTTATACACACAGTAGCATGGTAACACGGTAATACGCAATCCCTTCTACCTTCCTACTCAGCAGTCAGGACAGCCTGGCTGTCTCCCTTTTAAACTGCACCTGGCTTTAATTTACAATAACTCCCGGTGCAGGTGATAATTTAACAATTAACAATAAAATTAAACAATTAACACATGCATTTGCACGTGCGTTTGGCAGGGAGGATTTTAACCCCCTCCCTGTCTTGCTACACTAGGTTTTACGTTTTAGTGACACATTATATCCTAAATTCTAAAACTATTTTTGCACTGGTACAGAAACAGGCTACATATTTTAAAAATGGACCTTGTTGAAAGGGGTATGTTAGTGTTGTATTGTTATTTCATTTATAATACACACACTACATAGCGCTGTAGATTTTTTGATTGGTATGTAAGAGCAGGAAGGAGGAGCATTAGTGTGCAACAGATATTGTTTAAGATGTTTCTGTATTGGGTCAGCTGTGGACGGAACAGACATACGTAACACCAGAAGTAAAGTGTTTGGAGAGAAAGAAAAATAACTGAGTGAAGCATGCTAGCAAAAATAAAAGTTTATCCAGTCTGCTGAAGCTTGATTAAGGCAGTCTAGGTTGTCTATGAATTTCTAAGGCATGTATGATGATATTTTAAAATAGAACTCCTCTTTCTGGCAGTATTATATTCTGATTGTATTCTGTAATACAAGGCTCTTTACTATGGCAATAAGCATGAATATTTCATTAATTACTTTCACATTCTCTAATTTAACTAGGGGAGTCCCATGGAAAATATTTGGTTCAATATTTCATTTTTGATTGCACATTAAATAGCCTTTCACAGTTTCAATGTTTGGAGAAGCAGAAAAGCACACAATTAATGTGTATATTTATGACAGCAAGCAATATGCTTGAGCAATCTTTGAAAAACTATTCTGCTGGTTTAAATTTATATTACATTTTATATTTGTACAGGTTGCACCAGATGCCAGAGGGCAAACTCAATTTACATCTGAGGTTTGCAGAAGAATTTCTGCTGCAATGACACAAGAGACTGTGAAGTTAAACATCTTGAATGTTGTTACTTTCATCTTCAGACATCAAAACTATTTCAAGAACATGTACAAAAATGGTGAGGTCTTAAAATGTGTTTTATTGTGTTACAATATCAGTATAATATCCAGGCCTGCCACATCCACATTGACTTACTGTTGAAATATGTGTTCATGTTCATGTTCATGTTCAGCAAATGGAGGCACACAACGCCTTACTACGAAATCATATTGTAAGTATGGCCTTTCTTTCATAGGATTATCTATATATCCTTTTATATATTACTGTGGCTTAAATCACCCATCCCCTTAAAATGTTTATCCTTGATTCTGTTCATGTTTTGTTTTTTGTAGTATTCTATATACGCTATATTATAATTGCACTTATGCGTTATTGTCTAGTAAGGCCCACCTCGTGTTGTTAAATATCCAAAGCATTTAACATAACATAACAATAAGGGCCTTATGAGGATACTATTGCTAATAGAAAATGAAGACATTAAAAAAAATAACATTTCCATTTCCAGCACTAGTTTTTGTTGCTAATGAATAAACATTTTCCTCATTATTCCGTGGGTAGTGCAGTTTGCTCAAAATTCCATGAGATCTGGTAGCATTCTTTCTGGCTTCATGCCAACAGTGGATGGTTCTTGGGTATTTCCACTTGCCAAATAATTAAAACAAAAAAATTACCTACTTATAGGAGCTGTTCTTCAGTTCAGGTACATACAGAACGGCGAGCATGGTCTGTGAACAATTTGATAATGATACATACTTGCCCTTTATTAACTTTTATTCTGAATTTACTGTGGGCTAAGGATAAAATCCAGTGATAAATACTCAAGCACACTTCTTAATTTAACAAAAACAATGCAGAAAAACAAAACAGTCCATGGAGCATATAAAGCTTTTAATGGTTTACATATATTAAATAACAAACTTTTGTGTGTGTGTGTGTGTGTGTGTGTGTGTGTGTGTGTGTGTTACAGGGCATGACTTTCACATTGCTTAGATTAGTATAATAAAATAAAAACAACAAGAACAATAAAGCATGCATCATCATGCCTGTTTAAAGGCATGGCTTAAAATTATGTGCTTTTGGTTACTGTAATTGACATGCCTGTTGTTGGCAGTAAAGGACAATTATGCCTCATCTTCACCTTCCTCATCCTCAAACTCGCCCTGCTCATCTGCAGTAGCATCTTGGTATTGCTGGTACTCTGAGACCAAATCATTCATGTTGCTCTCAGCTTCTGTGAATTCCATTTCATCCATACCTTCACCAGTGTACCAGTGCAAGAAAGCCTTGCGCCGGAACATGGCCGTAAACTGCTCTGAGATTCTCTTGAACAGCTCCTGAATGGCGGTGCTGTTGCCGATGAAGGTGGCGGACATTTTGAGGCCTCTAGGTGGGATGTCACAGACGGCGGTCTTGACGTTGTTGGGGATCCATTCCACAAAGTAGCTGCTGTTCTTGTTCTGGACATTGAGCATCTGCTCGTCCACCTCTTTCATGGACATGCGGCCACGGAAAATGGCAGCCACAGTCAGGTATCTGCCATGGCGAGGGTCGCATGCAGCCATCATGTTTTTGGCATCAAACATTTGTTGGGTCAGCTCAGGCACGGTCAAGGCACGGTACAGCTGACTGCCACGGCTGGTCAGAGGAGCAAAACCAGGCATGAAGAAGTGAAGGCGGGGGAAAGGCACCATGTTGACGGCCAGTTTGCGGAGATCTGCGTTCAGCTGGCCAGGGAACCTGAGACACGTGGTGACGCCGCTCATGGTGGCAGACACCAGGTGATTGAGGTCCCCATAGGTTGGCGTGGTGAGCTTCAGCGTACGGAAGCAGATGTCGTATAAGGCTTCGTTGTCAATGCAGTATGTTTCATCAGTATTTTCCACCAACTGGTGTACCGAGAGGGTGGCGTTGTATGGCTCGACCACTGTGTCCGACACCTTGGGGGATGGCATGACGCTGAAGGTGTTCATTATGCGGTCGGGATACTCCTCTCGGATCTTGCTGATGAGGAGGGTGCCCATGCCGGAGCCAGTGCCACCCCCAAGGGAGTGGGTGAGCTGGAAACCCTGCAGGCAGTCACAGCTTTCAGACTCCTTCCGTACCACATCCAGCACTGAGTCCACTAACTCTGCTCCTTCGGTGTAGTGACCCTTTGCCCAGTTGTTACCAGCGCCACTTTGTCCTGAAGAGTTAAAACAACAAATAAAAAGAGTAAAGAATTAAACTGATGTGTAATTGAAAGAGATGAGTCTTGAACCAGCAAGCCTTCCGTCTTGTCCCAAGCCTGTTAAGATTGAAAATACTGCTGTTAGCTTACAGACCCAGAGAATGGAATTATGCATGCACACTTAACACTGGCTTTTGTGGGTCTCTAAAGTATTATTATTATTATTATTATTATTATTATTATTATTATTATTATTATTATTATTATTATTATCATCAACTTTTATAATTGTTCATTGTTTATTTATCTTGAAGAAACATGCTACAGCAAGAAACCAGCAACCCTGTGTTCAGAAACAACAAATAGCACAGCAAATCAGCTGTGCTTGAAATTACTGCTTTGCTTGCTGACAGGCAATATATTTCTAAAGTCTGCACTGCAGCAGACCTACCCCTTTCCTGCAGTAAATAGTATGCTATGACCTCATTTCCACAAGGTAGTTAAAACACCAGTTGGAACAATAATATTTTCTAAAGGACTAAAGTTTCATATTTCTGCTTCAATAGTGCAAAGAAATTCCTTCAGGATAATACAAGGGGTCACAGCTATAGGACAAAATATAACAGGAGCATGTTCAAGGGCTGCAAGTGTGGCCATTGTGTTAGCTTAAATTTCCCACCATCACATACAGGCTACTGAACCACGTTTAGAGGCACTGAAGTTTCTGTTTTTTTTCACTGCTTCACTGAATACTTACCAAAGACAAAGTTATCTGGCCTGAAAATTTGTCCAAAAGGTCCAGACCTGACAGAGTCCATTGTGCCAGGCTCCAGATCCACAAGGATAGCCCGTGGTACATATTTGTTACCTGTGAGATGAACAAAGTGATATTATCAATAAACAAAGTTTGCCATGCAGTCAGCATTACTGTTAACAAGAAATCTGGTATTCCTACTGTACTCAAGAAAAAAAAAACTGCTTATACCAGAAAAAAAAAGCTGCAGAGCTTCATCAAATTGACAAATCAATATGAACTGTCTTTGTCTTTTAACTAGCTTCACTGTATCCATTTTCTAGATAAGCAACATTGTCCACGTTCTTCAGCACTCCTCGTTTAGTCATGCAGATTACTATAGTGTGTATAGCACAGCACATTTAGCCTGGTACAAACTAGCATTTTGTGTGGATTTGCTAATTATCAAAAAGCAAGTTAGTTTTGCAGTGCTAATGTAGCTACAATGCATGATGGTCCCTCTGTGCTTCTCACTCCTGTATGAATTATGTATTTCTGCTTCATATTCTGCAGTGTCTTCTTTTAGCATGTAGGCTGGTGAAGCCTGACTAAATAAAAGTACAGCAATTCTCAGGTCAATTTTTTCTTTTTAAATTGGGTTAAAGTAAAAGGAGTAAAAACCTCCTGTTTGTACACCTTCACCGTGATCATATAAAGTAGATAATACAATAAAGATATATGCTTTCTATTGGCTAAACAGCAAGGGCAATGAATGCATGATTACAATATACAGTTGATTTAATTAACCGGTAATTCTATTAAGCATTTTCACTGTAACAGAATTACTAGTTATGCATTCCCGCTAAACACTTGTGTAACTTTTGTATTTGTTATGATTAAGCAAATAAAGGTTGATTTTAAAGTGTATTTAACCTGATAATTTAAACATTTGATCAACAGTTTCCTTCTGCTTAAAAAAGCTTGAATGGTAATTTGTGAAGGATTTACATGAGGCATCAATAAAGAACAAGGTTACATTTCGGTCAAAAAAGCAGTGGGTCTGATAAATAATGCAAATACGTTACCAGTGGCTTCATTGTAGTAAACGTTGATTCTTTCCAGTTGCAGATCACTGTCACCATGATAGCTGCCAGTGGGATCAATACCGTGCTCATCACTGATCACCTCCCAAAACTGGATCAATCACACATAATGCAATGTTGAATTTAGTATTTCTCATTGTGTCCGCCATTTACCTAGCCAACATTTCACCTGATGGTGTCGTATAATGAAGATTTGGTAGGGGTCTATGGAGAGGTTATAATCGCAGGTCCCAATCCGGCTGATGTACGGACATCAATTAAAATAAAGTACTACTATCAAAGCTGTGAAACTGTCAATTAAAGCGGAACTTGGTAATGAAATATGCATTTTAACAATAGCATGCTCTACAGTCCTAAAATATTAACCCACTCTAGTTCAAAATACACAACACTGGCGTGAAATAGAACAACAACAACAAAAATGAAATAACTAATGCGAGTATACATACAAATGCAGGTACTTACATTCTTAATTAAATGGTACAGTACAGTAGGCCTATATTAAAATTTCAAAATAACACTTATCAAGATCAGTGAGACCGCACCCATCTCCTAGACCACAGCCATTGAAACTGCCACTTGCTTTTTGTAATAACTGAACTTTAGGCTACATGTTATTAATAATATAATATTATTAAAAAACATCCATATAAAGCATGCAAAAATTGAAATGGTTTATTTAGAGAAGCTTACACTTTTTAGTACGCCAATGTCACCTTGCGTCATGAAATGCCTGTTTAATTAAAGAATGCCCCCATCCACACCCCTATAGAAATACAGTATTTGGAGTTTGACAGTTGTTAACTACTTAGAATGACGGTATGCATTTAGTTATTTTCTTTCTCATTGCATACCTTGGCACCGATCTGATTCCCACATTGCCCAGCCTGGAGGTGAACGATCTCTCGCATGTTGATGGCTCTATTGCGTTGTTTGTCGACGTGCCACTATAAGCTGCTACTCGACTGTTTGATGCTCCGGTCTCCAGTTAAATGCAGCACTAACAACTGCAATTTATAAATGTCGTCCAGCCGTGCCCATACACGACCTTGGAATAAAATAGCCGGTTGGTTGATGTCAGGACAATCTGCGGATACTCGCATCACCACTAGCCAATCGGCGTGGTGTAGCAGGGTTTTGATGCACTGTCATTGTGGTACCTAAAGGGGTTTTGTATGAGAGAAATACAATATGTTACGCAGATTTCTGTACCCCATAGACTTCTGTATCCACGTAGATTTGAGGCCTGCGTTTTTCTTTTAGTTTTTTTGTCTTCTTTTTTAATTTGTTTAAATATCGCTGTAGGCGAACGCGTGATAGTTTTGTGTCCGAGCCCCAGTGTTCTGTTGCTCTGCTAGTTTCGTATGCGTGCGCAGGCAATCAGTGCCTCTGCTCCGCTCCACTAATAATTACATTATTATTATTATTATTATTATTATTATTATTATTATTATTATTATTATTATTATTATTAAACTCGGAATGAATGTATTTTTTTTTTGCGTTTGCGACTGCGTTACAATGGTGTTATAATAGTCATGACAAACTTTCCCGTTACAATAAAAAAATTAAAGACCAATATCTAAAGAACGACTTATACCATTACCAAATAATGGTTTCGTATAATCTTACAAATTATACAAAGTAGAAACTCTTATATATGTCAGAAAATATACAGTATTATCATATATATATTATATAATATTATATATATATATATATATATATATATATATATATATATATATATATATATATATATATATATATATCCTGAGACTTGTAAACGCTCTAAACAAAATTACGTAGACTTCTTTTTAAAAAAAAAAAAAAAAAAAAAAATCTAGGTTAAGATAAATGATGATTATTACTTACCAAAGGGTAGCATTGCTAATTTTATTTTCACTTTGAACAAACACGTTCTTGCGTTTATCCCAGGCATAATAATTCTACATTGACAGGTTGAACTCCTTCATAACAATAAAGCTGCATGGGGTATATATAATTCCACAGCAGTGTTTAAGCTATGGAAATCATTATCTCCTGGCTTTCTAGTGTAAAAATAGAAATATGATGCTAATACCATGTCATTTGTGTTTAGGCAGATCGGGATAGGTTGTGAGAGTAACAGAAATTATTCTTTTTATGGGGAGTGATACTTTTTTTGTACACAATGTCATGAAACACAAAGTCAGGTTTCTTAAAAATTCAAAAAATATCTCTATTTTCTAACACAATCAAGAGTTATTCAAAGTAATCCCTTCTTGAGAAACTGTAATCAAATACATTCTTCTACAAAACCTCAAACAAAACTTAAACTATTTTTCAAAGAGCAACTCTTCTAGCCCCTCACTCCTAGCAGAACTAATTATTTAAAAGCTTTTCTGTAAATAAGGTCTACTTGGATTAAATTACATCAGATTGTTTTACAAAAAATAAAAAATAATACAGGAAAAAAAAAACAGGAAAATCAGAGGCCCTATATCTAGAGAACTGTAAACACGTTTGGCACACTGAACAAACAACAAAAAAATTGGAACAAAATGGAACCTTCATTAGAACTGGAACTTTTAACTGGGTGGAGAAACTACATTTTTTGCAATGAAAAAGTACCATCCATCAAACAATATTGCAATTCATAGCAAAAGTTGATAAACTGGGTTCTGCAGAACTTTAATATTGATTTAGAACAGACAAATTGGTTCAGTTTTTGTAGGATTTATGCAATTTTAAAGCTTACATTTTCACTAGAATGTGTTTTACCAGACTCATTGATTAATCTCTCAGCTATCGCTATCGTAATATGACCTATGAGCTGACCTGTGCTGGAAAACACATTCTTGGTAACCAATTAGTTGGAAATAATAGAAACAATTATTAATTCAGGCATTATTGGGACAATACGGTTATATTTTCCAGTAAAATTTCTATGTTTATGTTAATGTTCAATATTTATAAACATTCACATTTTACAATATTTGTAAGGATTTAAATATCCCTTAAATAATCTGTCAAATAAATCTTAACCAAATGTATACAAATAATTGCACTTGTGATAAAAGTTGTAACTTCTTAACACTTCTCTCCAGGCCTCAAAATGTTTCATAAGCAGTGTACCTTGAATCAAATGCATTTTTTAAAACATTATCAACTGTAAAATACCTTTAAAAAATTAAATATGCCCAAATAAACAAATAATTAGATAAATTAAGTTGGATGAAAACCAACAGACCCAACGCACCCTATAGGACTAGAGACTGACACCCCTGAGACAGACAGACTGATAGATTGACAGATATTATATATGGTTGTGGTGGAGTATCCCACCCCTTTGTTTATTATTATTTTGTATTTTATATATTGTTTGGCTGGACGAGCAAAACGCCGTCTGCCATGGTATTGTTTTGTAGTTATTATTTTTAAATACCTTGTGAGGATGCGTGACTGTCAGCTTCTGATTGTTTAACTAGCTGACACTCATGCAGACTTGGTAGACCCGTGCAGAATGTGACCGAGGGATACTATAATAATTAACAGTTGGTTAGTCCCTCGGTCACAAATTAAAAGATTTGCCTTTTGGCTGCATGGGTGAAAGGAGAGCGTCAGAGGCGAGACGTGAGTTTAATCAGAAACAACAATTGCTAAACTGCTGGTTTATTAACCAGCACGATACGTGTTGGTGCTTTATTGTTTGTTTATTTGTTTGGCTAACGTGCCCTTTTGTTTCTGCGTCTTTTGTTTTGTTTAAATATTTTGTTTTATTATTTAATAAACGTGCTGACCACCCTTATTTGTTTTGTGTTGCTTCTTCTTGGTCCGGGACGTCACGATGACTGCGGGGAACTGGAGGACCTCCTCGATGGTCTGGAGGACCAATGCTGGTGCCTTGCTTGCGGGGTACACGGGCACACAGTTGTTGCCTGCCCCTTCCAAGAAGAAGAAGAGGAGGAGGAACCAGCCCAAGAGAGGAAGGTGGAGAGAAAGAGCAAGAAGAGGAGAGGAAAGCTGCAGCAACCGCAGAAGGAGGTCAGGGATGACGGTTGGAAGTTTTTTTTAAAGGACCTCGCGGCGGAGTTTATTTTTAATAAACACGAAATTGGCAAACATTTCTTGCTCGCAAAATGTTCTCCTTTTATGGTACTTGGATAAAGAAACTTGCCAAACGGGAGTAGTAATGCATGCTCTACCATGTGGTAGATGACCACAACTGGAGTTACGCATTCCGTAAGGCCGCTAATGAAAGTCAAGGCCCTCTACCACACGGTAGAAGCACACATCGCGAGGGCTCTATCTCTATTAGAAAACTATTTATTTCTTTATTTTCTCTTTAAATTAAAAACAAAAACAAAAAAACCCTTTAAAACCTGTATTTACCTTGAACATCTGATATTTCACCAGGTAACCATCAGCTGAGGAAAATAATCACTAACATAATTTGAATAGAAAAACGACATACACATAGAGAAAAGTTTTATTATTATGACATTGCCAGACAAATAAACTGTAGGATTGTTGAATAATCTATAGTACAGTCAGACTTGAAACTTCTTGTTGGAGGCAGGGTGTCATTCAAGCTGGAAGGGAGTGGATTGACTGATAAAGAAATAACTGAAACAGGGTTGGCAGTTTGACTGTCTGGCTGTGCATTTTTTGGATCCAGCGCATGACAATTTTTAACCAATCCTGTCTTTCCTGTTGGTTTGCTCTCCAGTAGCTGGGAATTGAGCCTCCATTACATTGTCCTGTTGCAGACTTTTTTCTTGTCTCTAGACCAGCGTCAGAAAGTATCAATGTTTGTGTAGCTTTTTATGTTGTACGATTAGTTGTAGATTAGAATGTTAAGGGAAAAAGTCGGTATTTATGTGCAGATTGATTTAAAATTTAATTCACTTAAACGATTCAGCTGGCAATCAAGGTAATCAAACATGCAATCTTCTGGTGTGAAAGTTATTACCCCCCCCCCCCCCCCCCCAGTTAACTAAACCCAATTAAAGGGATAGTTAGGGTCAGCTGTTTGAATACTTTGGTTAACAATCAGGCCTGATTTGGGCCCGCCCTGTCCAATATAAATCTGATAACTTTGGCCCTTACCATCAGAGGGAAGTTGTCAGCACACAGGTTCTAGAGGCACATCATGTCACGATCAAAAGAAATTCATGAAGACTGCGGGAAAAAAATTGTTGATGCCTCTCAGTCTGGAAAGGGATACAAAGCCATTTCTAATGCTCTGGGGCTCCATTAAGCTACAGTCAGAGCCATATTGTCCAAATGGAGAAAGTTTGGGAAGTAGTGAATCTTTCCAGGAGTGGCCATCCTGCTAAAATTTCCCCAAAAGCAAAAATAGTCCAGGAAGTCATAAAGAACCCTAGAACAACATCCAGGGATCTGCAGGCCTCTCTCGCCTTGGCTAACGTCAGTGTTCATGACTCCACCATCAGACACTGGGCAAAAATGGGATTCATGGCAGAGTGGCAAGGTGGAAACCACTGCTCACTAAGAAGAACATGAATGCTCATCTCAAGTTTGCCAAAAAGCACCTGGATCATCCTCAAAGAGTTCTGGAACAATGTTCTATGGCCTAGTCAAAGTCCAGACCTAACCTCCATTGAGATGTTGTCGTAGGACCTGAAACAAATAGTTTATGCTCGAAAACCCACAAATGTCATAGAGTTGAAGCAGTTCTGCATGAAGGAGTGGGCCAAAATTACTCCACGACGCAGTGAGACTGATCAACTAGAGGAAGCGTTTGGTTGTAGTTATTGCTGCTAAAGGTGGCATAACCAGTCAATGGGGGCGATTGCTTTTTCACACAGGGGCATTGGGTATTGCATAATTTTCTTTAACAAATAAATGAAATAAATATCAACATTTTGTGTTATTTGTTCACTCAGAGTCCCTTTTATCTAATATTAGATTTTGGTTGAAGATCTGATAATTCGGTGTCAAAAATATGCAAAAATACAGAAAATCAGACTGGGGGCAAACACTTTTTCATGATACTGTACCTCTGTAAAGTGCTTTGTGATGATGGCCCACTGAAAGGCGATATATAAAAAATAAAATAAAATATTATTATAAGGTAGAATGAGTGGCTACCCTTAACACTGTGAACCTAATACCAGTTTCTGCTGATATGACTTTCAGTACTATGTTAAGTACTGAATAGAACCTTTGTCTTTTTGTGCATTTTCCTGTTTCTTCTTTAAGTATTACAGAATAAATGCCAATGTATCTGTCCAAACTGCTATGTTGAATAAAGATAGCCCTGGATATTAATGGCATTTTTCGGTAAAGTAAGTATTCCTCAGGGTGGGGGAGGTTTACTGTACCTGTTACTTCAAAATTAGCAGCTGTTCGATGAACAGTTAATTTCTCTTGCTTTGATGCACTAGCCAGGTACGACCTGTTTAACTAGTAGTTGGTAATTTCGGAAATGAGCTTTATGTCTATTTTCTAAAAACAAAATTCATAAATACATAAATAAGTTTATATGTTAGGGGGTACTGTCACGTGTGTGGGTCGTCACTGCATAATAATGTAACAAACACAGCATTGGATGTTGACATGCCGTGCAGATTTAATTAACCCTTTAAACTCCGGTATATTGGATTTGACCCACACTTACCTTTTGCTTTATAGCTCCATCCAGGAACGTCTGTCAGTGATGATTCTTTTTTCGTTCAAAAGAGGAGGAGTCAGGCTTCAATTCAAGACCAAATGCGATTGATGCGATACTTTGCAAAGAAGGATTTTAGAGCCATGCACACATCAAAAAAAAACAAAAAACTTTTGCCAATAAAAGTCAGAAATTGCAAGCAATGTTCGCATTCTGGTATTCTGGTCAGTTTTGGTGCTATTGGGCTGAAATTGTGTGCGAAACTTCCCAACATACAGGGCTATCATATAAACTCATCAAAAAAATGTAATATACATATTTTAATGGTTTATTAAAATTATTGAACATATTAGTAAAAACAAAACCAAATGCAGCTTATTTCTGATTTTAATTCAGTGGAATGCAAAATTGTCTTCCGTATGTACAATATTTTATAAAAGCCTTAGCTATATGGAATATTGGTTTTTAAAGGTATTACAATAATAATTACTTAGTCCTGTGCAGTTCCATTTTTAGCCAAAAGATGGCAGTATTCTGATCTCATTTATTCCTAGAAGCATGCTGAACGATTTCAGGACATTCATTAGCATACCTTTACAATCACAATCTCAAAAGGTTGGGTTACTTTTCAGTTTGGTCCAAAATAATAATTAAAGAATTCTGGATAAAATTATACAATTCATATTTCTTTCTTTTTTTGTCTAATTAGCCTCCCTTGGGAAATATTGAATGTTATTGTAAATCCTCTGACAACACACTTAATACTATTAATATCTCATAAACCATTTAATCTGGAAACTTCATATTTTCAGAGTTAAGGAAACTCCTTGGTTAAAATATAACAGCTTCCTTCATTTTGACCTGTAGCCACATATTGGGTCATGCTCATACTCATGGTCATGGTTCCCCACAGCAAACCCTGCTGGAACAGGATTGGTGGCAAAATGGGTGTCGCTATTCAAATTAACATGCATAATTATCTTACTGGTAGAAATACTAATTTAATAAACATTTGTTATTATACCCATGCCCTAACTGTTATACAAGTCCAAAACAAATATTGTAAGATGACACCTGCCCTTCCTGGAATATTAAGAGCTGTTTAAAATGAGTCACCTTTGCACTGAACACAATAAAAAAAAAATGCATCTGGTGTATAACCAATTTACAGATGACTGAAAGCAAATGAAGGAATTCATCCAATGTATATCTCACAGTGTAATATAAGTAGTGATGTATATTCTATTAGAAACACATACACCAACCACGTTTGACAGTAGACTTTTCTAGGACAGCGGTACTATAAGAATTTCAGACTAATTCACTGTATAAAATTGAATGGTTGGTGCTTAATTTAGTAAGTAATTGGAGATTACTAAGTTCGAATCAGAGAGATTATGGGGCAAGTTCAGCATGGAAAAGGAGGTTTTGGTCTCAGTTCAGCTCCTCCTACATGGCATAAGGCAACCCCAGCTCAACAGAGGAAGCTGGTAGTCAATGAGGTGCAAAAGCAGGAGGAGAGGATGAGGTGTGTAAAGGTCATTTCCCAGGCCAAGCAGGGAGAATGGATGAGATGGGAGAGTGTGGAACAACGCATGATCGGCTGGCAAAACCTATGGACAATGGAACAGAGCAGGATCAGTTTCCTCATCAGATCAGCATATGATGTTCTCCCATCACCATAGAACCTAAACCTCTGGATGGGTGAGGATCCCTCATGTCCATTTTGTTCATCACCTGCAACATTAAGGCACATTTTGACAGGATGTAACCTGACCAATAAGTTGCCATCAGTTCCATCAAAGCATTACACACAAAGGACAATATTCCTCCGTCCAGGAGATCAACCACCAACAAAAGGTGTTAAAACCAAGCCTCGTCCAGGACAACTGGAAGCTGCTAGAGCCTGGAAGATGCTGGCAGATGTTGGTCAAGGGCTTATTTTTCTACCTGAGATTGCCACCACTATTTCGGTATGCTCAACTTGCTGCTGAAGCAGAACAGCAAAGATGGAGAGACCGAGTTTACCCAGTGGAGGTGGGTTGTCGAGGATTTATGGCACACTCTACAACCCGGTTTCTCAGAGATGTCGGGTTCAGTGGCCAAGAGTTGCGTTGCACTTATCTGAAGCAGCAGACAGGAGCAGCAACTGGCTGTGGTTGAAACGGAAAGATTCTGGGTGGGGATCTCAAGCACAATAGAAAGACAGCAACGCTGATGTACAGGTAAGTAAGCTGGACTGAGCTGAGTGGGGGATGGAGGGGGGTGATGTTGGGATGCCAGAACCACTGTTGAGCCCTCCTGAGGTGTCGTGGGCTAGTCAATGAAATATCGAGGATGGACGGTGCCCACTTGAAGACCCCAGAGATGTACCCTACTTGGCTCAATCCAGACGGTTATCACGCTGATGCGCTGGGGACACCGCACTGGGTTGATCCCCAGAGCCAGCATCACAGCCGTTGTGTGTGCTGATGCGCTGGGGAGGCAAAATGAGCTGATCCCTGGAGCCAGCATTACACTTCAGCAATCAACACCAGACAGAAGGATATCTACATCATCAGATGGAAAACAACGCAAATGGATGAAGATGCAGATGGATCACATTAGTTTACTGCAAAGCTATGTCTTAGTTGGTTCTTATGTTGGCGAGAACAGAGTTCACATCAGCATGAAGTTCAACATCTACTCTCATGTAATGGAAATCATTTACAACACATTTACCTGTATTTTAATTAATCTACCATCTACTGTTCCAGCACATTTTCTAAACTCTTGTTTATAAGTCTACAGTATATCTGTATAAAAAGGATATATCTGTATAATATAGAATTAAGAAAAAGCATGTGTTAAGTGATGTGGGCAGGGTCCACACAGCCTGTCCAATTCAATAGCCAAAAGCAATCAAATATAAAATAAATTCTAGACATTGCTTTTTATTTGTATACATATAAATATGTAAGTTGACACAAAAAGTAATGTCATGCAGACATCAAACATGTAACAGTTTCCAGTACTTCATTTCAGGTTGTGTCCACGTGAACATTACAACAGTACAACAGAACTTCTAAAACACACTTTCAAGTTAATCAAAAATGGCTCAGCCTTGCCTACTGCTCACACAGTAAAAGAAAATCACATGTGGTAACAGCAACAGTAGTGCTTTCTCACCAGTCACATGCCATGCCAACAGCATGTTTATAAAGACAGGTCATTTTCCACTGCCAGACTACAGACGTGTTGACATTCAGCGTGGTGCAAAACCTTAACCTGCATGGCATAAGCATGGCCATCACTGTAAACACATGGGGCTGCAGTGCTGGTCCTGGTTTAAGAGGTTGTATACATTTAAGCTCTTTCACGTTAAAGAAATTCCAGTTCAAGATTAAGGGCACACAGGTTGGTTGGCACTGCATGGTGGACTGGTGGAAAATTGTTCTCACAACCAGTTCTGTTACCCTTGGGCAGTCAGGATTAGATTGTTCCTGAATATGTGAATGGGGACATTTTGGAACACAAGCTTTCCCATTTGGAGTATTTCAAAACGGTGTTTTCAGATGCAGTAGCAGCCATGTATTCAAACATTCCTGCAACTGCACTTAGAACTGTTGACATTATTACAACTATTACGACTCAGCCCAAGGTTCCTACAGGGATAGACGGAAGACTCATATTGTATTGCAGTGCGGCGCTGAAAAAAAAAAAACTAACTTGGATGGCTTGAATTGCTGTGTAATGGGAGCCTTATCTCGATCCCTCAACAGACTTCTGTTTGTGGTGATGCAGTTGTGTCTTTTTCAAAGTATAGTTTGTTGTATCAGTATTTAAGGGATAAAGAGTTCCTGTTTTAACAATGAAACAATCACCCGTCATTTAAACAATGAATGGTAGCTGGTGTTAAAAAAAAAAAAAATATATATATAAGCTCCCTTGAGACTCTTTCTATCAAATGTGATAGCTTTGGCAAACCGTCAGTTGGAACTTGATAATATATATATATAAGCCTTATATAATATATATATATATATATATATATATATATATATATATATATAACACAAGTTTTGCATCACCTAGAATTTTAGGATTGAAATATAATAATATAAAAAAATATATATGAACATAATTTAAATGTTTTATTTGACATCATTAAATCAAATAAACTACAAAATGATATCAAATCTATCGGATGCCAGAATAGTAGTACAGTATTTCATTTCATAATGTCACATTTTTCATTAAGCATATGTAAAACTACAAGCAGTATGTAATTCAATATGTTAATGTAACATTAATCAGCAGGTTTCATTCGACTTCATGAAGCAAAATTAGTTGATTTTATATGCAAAACTTTTGGCCATAGCTGTATTTTATTTAACTTTATTTTGATCTGATAAGAAATTGACAAATGGCATCCTACTAAGACTCCCCCTCCTCAAAGCTTCTGGTTTGCTTGCTGACCATGCCAGTGGTGGAGACTGTTTCAATTGTGCTGTAACTGGAAAGCAGCAGGAATGAGGTGAAGTGTAGCTGTGACAGTGAGAATTGCTGTCACAACTGCGCTTTTTTCTTTGAGTGGCAGGAGTAGTGGTTTGGTCCCTTTTACACCAGTCATTTCAAGAAATTTGTCAAGTGGTTATGGGTTTGATTTCTAGATTGGAGGAGTACGCAGTAGCAGGAGAGCTTTTCTTAGTTTGAGAAAACACGGAAGGGATCCTCAAGTTCATATGTGGTCCAACTGATCCTGGAAATGAGGATTCAAGCACTGTCCAGGTAAACCCCACCTAAACTTGCAACACGTGCAGAACTTCAGCCATCAAATGCCATAGCAACAAAGAAACAGATGCACTTTTACAAAACTTTCTGTAATACAAGTTTCCTCCCCACGTAAATTTATATATATATATATATATATATATATATATATATATATATATATATATATATATATATATATATACACACACACACACACACACACACGGTACTGTGCAAAAGTTTTAGGCAGGTGTGAAAAATGCTGTAAAGAACAATGCTTTCAAAAATAGACATGTTAATAGATTATATTTATCAATTAACAAAATGCAAAGTGAGTGAACAGAAGAAAAATCTACATCAGTTCAATATTTGGTGTGACCACCCTAGGTTCTTCTAGGTACACTTGCACACAGTTTTTGAACTCGGAACTCGGCAGGTAGGTTGGCCCAAACATCATGGAGAACTAACCACAGTTCTTCTGTGGATTTAGGCAGCCTCAGTTGCTTCTCTCTCTTCATGTAATCCCAGACAGACTCGATGATGTTGAGATCAGGGCTCTGTGGGGGCCATACCTTCACTTCCAGGACTCCTTGTTCTTAATGACTTTAGCTGTATGTTTGGGGTCGTTGTCATGCTGCAGAATAAATTTGGGGCCAATCAGATGCCTCCCTGATGGTATTGCATGATGGATAAGTATCTGCCTGTACTTCTCAGCATTGAGGAGACCATTAATTCTGACCAAATCCCCAACTCCATTTGCAGAAATGCAGCCCCAAACTTGCAAGGAACCTCCACCATGCTTCACTGTTGCCTGCAGAAACTCATTCGTGTACCGCTCTTCAGCCCTTCGGCGAACAAACTGCCTTCTGCTACAGCCAAATATTTCTAATTTTGACTCATCAGTCCAGAGCACTCAGTCCAGCTGCCATTTTTCTGACAGTAGATGGGTGTACCAGGGTCCCACTGTTATCTGCCAATTCTGAGCTGATGGCATTGCTGGACATCTTCTGATTGCTAAGGGAAATAAGCATGATGTGTCTTTCATCTCCTGCAGTAAGTTTCCTTGGCTGACCACTGCGTATACGGTCCTCAACGTTGCCCATTTCTTTGTGCTTCTTCAAAAAAGCTTGGACAGCACATCTGGAAACCCATGTCTGCCTTGAAATTTCTGCTTGGGAGAGACCTTGCTGATGGAGTATAACTACCTTGTGTCTTGTTGCTGTGCTCAGTCTTGCCATGGTCTATGACTTTTGACAGTAAACTGTCTTCAGCAACCTCACCTTGTTAGCTGAGTTTGGCTGTTCCTCACCCAGTTTTATTCCTCCTACACAGCTGTTTCTCTTTCAGTTAATGATTGTGTTTCAACCTACATATTGAATTGATGATCATTAGGACCTGTTTGGTATAATTATTTAATCATACACCTGACTATATGCCTACAAAATCCCTGACTTTGTGCAAGTGTACCTAGAAGAACTGATGTAGTTTTGAAGGCAAAGGGTGGTCACACCAAATAAGGATTTGATTTAGATTTTTCTTCTACACATTCACTTTGCATTTAGTTAATTGATAAATATAATCTATTAACATATCTATTACAGCACTTTACAGTATTTTTTCACACCTGCCTAAAACTTTTGCATAGTACTGTATATATAAAATAAAAGTATATATATATATATATTTATATCGATATATAGATATATATAATACTATATATATATATTATATATATAAATTTATATTTGAATTAGCAATTAATAAAAACTAATTCATTAGAAGTGTTGCAGTAATCTTCACAACGTCTTCAGTTGGTATTCAATTATTATTATTATTTTATTTAATATACGTGGGCCTGAGATTTAAGTATGCCACCAAACCCACCTATACCATCTATGTGTGTCAGATCGTAAGGAAAAGAACACATTTTTCTTAAAATCACCCAAGCTTGTCTTCAGTAACGAACAGTGCTCTATTGGCAGTCCATGTTCTGTGTATGCTAAAATGCAAACTATGCTAAAGAAAAAAGTTATGCTTTATTATAATCAATAACAATGGGTCCCTTTTCTCTTGGGCAGTCTAGGTATTGTGTTAATATTATATATGTGCATTTGTGGCTTAATTAATAAAGATCTGATCACCCCCAACCTTTGTAAGGGGTGGCATTTCCTTAGCTGTTCACCACATTGAGCTCTATAAACAGCTATGGAGGGGAAACAAACCCTGTGATTACTAAAAATTGCTCAGAAGTGTTTAATGTAAGCTCTCACCACATCCTCAAATCTTCAAGCAAACATAACCACATGACTTATAAAATGTGCAATGTTGGATAGAATTCACTTTGAAATAACACAGTAAACAAGGTCAACTCATACATTCTATTTTACATTCCAGTAAAGAGTGGTTTTAAACTAATGACCTGAAAACAGAACCAGTAACATCACAATAAAACACTCAAGAGCACATTACAACTGGCTGTATAAACTCCCCAAACAGCCCCAACATATTATATAGCTCAACCAGTGGATTTGAAGTTTAGCCAGTCCTTTTTTATTTTTTATTTATTTTTTTAACAACAACCTAGTCGTGTGTTTTATATGTTGGTTAAATGCTGTCAGTACCATACCACCAGTTTTCATTATTAATCATTGAATCACTATTTAATAGACCAGAGAGATCACTAAACCACCAACACTCAATTTGTGATTTACCAAATTGGACTTAATCCCTTGTTTATTAAATGCATGAAAAGTCTTTCATGATTTATCTAAATTTCCAGATCATTCAAATAAAAACTGGCAACATGATGAGTTAAGGCATTTAACCCTATGGCACACTTCCACTGTTGATTGTACATTCAGCACGAACAATAAATTAAGCCAGAATGCACAATACAAATATTTGTTTTTTATCCTAAAAAAACACTCATTAAAATCCTCTTCAATGACATCTGCCAAGTCCTTCACTCTATATATGTGATGGTTTTACAAGAACCCCACATGGTTAGCAGTGTTCAGCTAAATCGAATGAAGTCATTGAATCAAAGCAATCATTTTTTGTTATAGTTTTTTTTTTGTTGTTGTTGTTACTCAGACCAGTGTAAAACAATATCTGCTTCCTCAGCCTCAAACTATGGATTCACCGGGAGGCAAACAAGTCATGAGGATTTCACCACATTAGCTGTGCTGCTTTCAGAGCTGGCTGCATGACGGACAGGAGTTGCGTGGATCCCTGAATAATCCTTTAGCTCAGAGTTTGTTAACAAAAGAGGCTGCTCGCCCCCCTTTTTTGGTGGCAGCAGGGGTTGTCGCATGTACCCTTCCCCATCTAAAATGGTCTCTGGAAGGTTTTGGTGTCTGCTCTCAGGCAGCAGCAGAATACAGATAATACAGATAAGGGTGCAGCAGGCGAAAATCACATGGTGCAGGAAGTATCCTTTCTGGTTATGCAGCTCCATGATGGGGGCGGTCAACATTCCAAACCCAGCGCTCGCAAGAACCAAGCCCAGCCCTCCACCCCTGTTGACAGAAAGCAAGTAATTAGTTATAAGCTATAAGCTATGCCTGCAACTGCTAATTTATATGTAGGGGAACACCAAACTTTAGCATCACTCTGTAACAATTAATTTCTTGTGAATTATAATATTTATCTTTGTTGCACCACACATTTTTATTTAGTGCATTTACATAACGCTTTTAAGCAAAAGTATCGCACTATACAGTATATAGCAGAAAAAAAGAAAAAAAACAATACATTTGTATAGCAAGTCACACATACAACTGCCACAATCAGACCATTTAAATAACAGTATACACATAATATAAAAGCTACATTAAAACCCGCTAAGATACGGAAGCCATTTTACAAAAGTGAGTTCTTAGTCTTGACTTGAAAACTGTAGCAGTTCAAGCTTCCCTGACAAACAAAGGCAGAGCATTCCATAATTTAGGAGCTCTACAAGAAAAAGTCTCACCTCCCGTGTTGCTTTTGTTGACCCTGGGAATAACCATCAGCCCTGCATCCTGTGATCTCAGGAGTGCAGTTTGGAAGATAGAGGGTCAATAACTCCTGCAAATAACTATGTGCTAATCCATTCATGGCCTTGTAAGTTAACAACAAAATCTTAAAATCAATTCTATACTGCACGGGGAGCCAGTGCAATTTTTCCTGGTTTTAGTCAGAATTCTAGCTGTGGTATTCTGAATAAGCGGCAAACGGCATACCACGTGTTTTGGGATACCAGAAAAAAATGCATTACAATAATCAATTCTAGATTAAACAAAGGCATGCATTAGTCTAACTATAGCTTGCCCAGAGGCTCTTGAATGATTAATTGTATGCTAATTATTGTTGGTATAAAATTCTAACAGTTCCTTGTAAATTATTATTTTACGTTATTAAAGCTATACAAATTGTTGTCAAATGCTTTTGACTTTTTCTAGTTTTAAGAGACCTACAACAGTATATACTTAAGATACCTAGAATTGTATTACTTGGTTGTTTGGTTCTACTTGGGTATTTGGTTGAAAAATAGGAGTTAATTGAAGACTGGCATATTGCTTCAAAAACTTTCCCCCTTAGTTTTGAAAACTTTTATAGGCACAATGTCTATTCTTACAGAAAGCACACTCACTTGTTTAGCAGACAGAAGCAAAATCACATGCGTACAAAGTCAAAAGTGCTCTTGTGATTTAAATTTGCTTTGCATTTCATATCATGTATATTGGCCTACCATTCGTTATATATTCACTAACAGAAAGCAACATGCACCAACAGAGGGAGGTACACACCTTTTGATTTGGTATGTAAGGCTACATTCATGATCACGACTGTCACAACAGTAAATACAGAGACAGCTTTGAAGGAACTATAAAAAAGACATTGATGCTCAACTGGGAATACACTTTACATTAACTTCATACTAAACTAACACACAGTGGATTGAGCCAAATATTACAAGGTATGATTCAAGGTCAAGCTACTAAGAATTTACGAAAAAAGTTCTTATTTTGAAACTGCAATTAAATCATTTTATTTGTATCAATAATGATGTAAATGAAAAGAAAATGGGCCCTTGTGTGCAATGGTCTTCTGTAACTTTAAACATGTATTCGGTTTTAAAAGTATAATACAGTCGGTCCCACTGCAGCCCAACATCTCCAACTGGCTGTGTTTAAATTTAGTCATTTAATGACACTGGGAGGAATAGAATGAATTGCTGTGAATACAATGGGGAAAAAAGCTGCAAATCTAATTTTTAGATGCATAAAATAAATGTTGATTTTGTTTAAACATTTCAACACTGGACAGGAAACATCAAGGTAATCCCCACACCTGCCCATCAACTACAGCTAAAATAAAATAGTTCAGAAAAGACGGCACCATATTCAAAAGACCAGGCCTAACAGCACGTTAATCCCACATGTTGTAATGCATAGCTATTGTTGGTTCGACAGCAGAGTCAATAAGGCAAAAAGTCTGTTTGCAGACTGAATCCAGCAAGGGCAGAAACAGCAGTGTCACAGCACACTGTGTCATCACAAATTCTGGTTTTCAAAGTGTCTATCAAACTAATAAAAAACTTGTAAATGACGTCTTGTTCCTCTCCCTTGACCAGACTGCACAGAGCTACTTCCAGACCCTCATCTCTCCCCACACCCCCACCCAACCTCTCTGCTCAGCCTGCACTAGAAGACTGATTGTACCTCCTCTACGCTCCATTACTTCCAAGCCTGCTTCTTCTCCACCCTCGCCCCACAGTGGTGAAATGGCCTTCCTATGGATATCAGGACTGCCCAGTCCCTGACCACCTTCTGACGCCTCCTCAAGACACACCTATTCAGACAACACCTGTAAAACTCAACTCTTCCCTTCTGGACAATATAGCACTTTGCCTTAATGCACTTCAACTTGCACTTATCTGCTCCCTGATTTACTGTATTCAATTCTGCACTCAGCCCAATCTGTAGTATTTTGTATTTTACCTGCACTCGTATCTAACCCTGGTGTAACTATCAACACTATTATCTGCTCTTGAACTGCCCAGATATCAAATTGTACTATTTTGTATTTGCTCTTATTAGAACTAAAGTCATTTACTTTGATCTTAAATTGTACTCTAATTCTTGATATATATTTTGTATAAAACTGTAAGTCACCCTGGGTAAGGGTGTCTGCTAAGAAGTAAATAATAATAAAATAAATAATAATAAAAGTTTGCTTCACTATTTATATCTTTGTATAGTGTCTAATGTCTTTTCACTATTTACACAGTAATTTGGAGTTGACACATGCCCTGAAGCAAAACCATTATTAAATACATTACAGAAAGGCATACTGTTTCTGTACTCTACCACATATCATTAAACACCCAATAGTGCTGAATCCTAGAATAAACTGAAATTCATTAACAAACATTTAGACTAGAAGTCTTTTTCAATGTCTTCAAACATCTGAAGACAATGAAAAATACTTATCTGTACACTGCAGTATCCTCTCAGTCTACAGTGCACAGCTGAAAATCCCTATCCTGCTGCAGTGTCCCTGCAGTGCTGCACTGACTCGATAAAGCTGGGGTTGGAAGGAAGCAGCTGCTGTTGCTTTTCTTTAGGCTGTTTTGCAGGAACTGCACTTGCAGCTGCACGTATTTCAATGTACAATGTATGCATCCAGCTGAGTAGCTCTCTAAATGATACATCACCCGCTTATTGACAAGTAGAGAGCGCAAGGTAATCTGACCACATCATGAACAAACATTTGCATAATTACCATCTTACAATGAAAAGTGTAGTTCTTCTCAAACAGCAATCACATCAGACACTGCATCAGTAAGAAATGCTGAATTGCTAAATTTAATTTTAATCAAGACAGGATAGGAAGGATAGGAAACTTACTGTAGCAGCAGCCACAATAGCCCAATAGAGCTAGAAGATGTTGCTGCTGTTTAGTTTGCAAAGCAGTTCAGCTTCTATAATCTTTTTGAACAATGGATGCAATTAGCATTACACAAATGGCACTAAGCTTATACTTTAGTGTTTTGTGTCCTTTTACACGCAACACTGCCCAATGCAATCCACTCCTCAATGCCAATGAGAGCCATTCATGTTTTTCATAGGTCACTATGGCACTTTCACAAAGCTGAACTGATTAAAAGGGGCAAAATTTTGTAAAATAATAAACGCTTGCCTCTTATGCACCAAAGATTATTTTGCAGAATTAATGAGGATCTACATTTTAGTTAAATTAGAGAAACAAAAAAGATACACTTTCAAAACAGCCAAACTACAAGTATATTGCCTCAGGATACTCAAACCTGCTTCACATGGCTTAGACCAGCCCACATACTGGTTCAAACAAGCCCAAACAAGATTCATTCATTTCCTGCATATCCTAATTTGCAGAGTCAGTGTGTGTTAAATAAGGGAGGAGGCACTCCTTTTTCAGGAATTTATTGACTTCACAGAATACCACAACAATACAATGTAAAGAGGTCCAAGTTAGAGCAGCATTAAGTTTTAGGGTGAAGGTTTTGATATCTGCAGCTGGTTTAGATCATTAAAATAGACCCCACTATTGTTGCTAGGTTCATACAAATATATTACACCTACAGTAGAACCTATCATATCCAATCCTGTAAGATCAATACCCTCTAATAAAGGATGGACCTCTGGCATGTGTCATTTACACATGCTGCTACAAAACAGAAAGAACTTATCAATTAGCATTTTATTATGGGTCTAAAATATAGTAAATACAGCTCTTGGGTGGACAGTCTGTCACTTCACGTGAAACAAACTTCCCAGTTTAACCATGTTCAATAAGGGAAAACAAGAAAGCAAGGGAATAAAATAATAACTGTAGCATTAAAAAGCTGAAACAAGATTTTCCTTCTGACCTCCAAAACCAGTTTGTTCTTGTGAATGTGCTGTCTGTCTCAGTTTAACACGCACTGTCGGTCTACTTTTGCATGGACTGAGAAAGCATGGTAAGAACTATTTTTGGAATGCTGTTTTGTAAATTGCCAAATACTGTATTAGGGTGCTTTGTTTTGCAATCATTTTCACAGATTTTCTTTGTATTGTAAACTTACAGTAGTGGTGTCCTGGGGAAAAAGTGGATGGCAGTCTAGAATTTAAAGGGGAGGATCCATTGTTTCTAAAGTTTACACATAGATCGCTGTACTAGTGCTATGTCTGGGGAATTAGTAGATCGAGTCCAGGGAATAAGTAGATTGGATATATTAACAAAAAATAAATACTTTTAAATTGATTTTTTAAGTATTCATTTACATTAATAAGCAGATCGGACATATTTGACAGTATAACGATAGATAAGAGAATGTGATAATATACATTAACAATAAATACATAATTTAAAATGTTTGTAAGTGTAATTTGTATGTCTGTTTAACAAACGTTATTGCAATTGATATTTAATGTGTAAGCAGTAGCTAAGGAAGTGGATTTTGTAAGTATAAATTTACATAAATAAGTAGATCGGACATTTACGTAAAAATAAAAAATAATACACTCATTTTATTTCCCAATCTAAGCTAGATACATGACAACATTCCTGTTCTAATTTAGCTGTTATGTTGAATTCTTCTGTCTTATTTTTCTTTAAAATTAGGATGATAACATTTAGTCTTTGTAAACTGTGATAGTTACCGCTAGGCCTACTGACAAAATAATACAAGCAATACTAATAACACTGTATGATTGTATGTCCTTAGAATATATTACTAAAACATTTTAATTTCGATTAAAGATTGACAACATTCTGACATGTAAAGCCTTTTAATAATATACAGTAAATAAATATTTGCGATCACACATCAACTGCAGCCTAATTCTGACTAACGACATTTTTAAACACACACCGGCAGAAAAAGTTGACAAACGTTTAACACTTTAGATCGAGTATAAAGACATAACAGAAACCTTTGCATCACACGTATTTTACAGACAGAGAATAAATAAATAAAACCAAGAAAGAGGTGTGTGAACACATTACCGTACAATCTGGCAAATGAAATGATCAGACAGAAAATGCTGAGTGCAGTTAACTTACCCTTTAATCAAATAGCTGCCGCGCCTTCCTTTTACCTTAATGTACTTGACATTGTTAATTTATAATGCCCCGGCATTAATAAACCCACTGCAATATAGTATAGTGACTCCCTCTGAGATACGATATTTTCACATCCGATGGCCTTCTGGAACCAATTAAATCGGATATGACAGGTTCTACTGTATATTAAAGTTTCGGGTTCCCTCCCAAAAAACCCTATGCCCAGTTCACTCACCTGATGACCGTGGGGGTGATTTCTGCACAGAAGAAAATGCTCAGGCTCCCGACAGCATGGGATGAAAACATTCCTATGATGGAAAAGGCAATGGAGAACTTTCTGTTGATAGTCTCTTTTAAATCTGAAAAAGAAGGTGAAAAAACCATGATTGGCATCCCACGAATCTGAGGCGGAATCAGTAATATTTATATTATTACAATATTTTTTTTTGACAGGAACGTCATTGTCTGTTTTAGTGCTAACCATCCAGCTGGCGTCTGATTGTCTAAGCTACAATTACAGTCACAGACAATACCATAATTCAAGGTAACAGATTAAGGACTAGCATTTAGTCAAATGGAACCAGTTTTTAATAAAACAGAAAGCAAAAATACACAATTTCTAGTAAATAAAAAATAAAACAAATGTAAAGTATTCGTTCATGACAAGAGTATTGGCACCCCTGCTTTAGTATTTTGTGTATCTAACCTTTTGCTTTTATTACAGCTCAGACTTTTATGATAATCCTTAACCAGTATATTATATACTGTTTGTGAAATCTAGGCCCATTCTGTCTTGCATATTCCCTTTAGCTCAGACAGACTGGATAGACAATACTTGGCTACATCTTTTTTTCCCCCAAAGCATTTCTATTGGATTGTGACCAGGTAATTGCAAAGGCCATTCCAGAACTTTTATCTTCGTTTTCTTCAAGAATTCCATAGTTGACTTAACCATATGCTTTGGGTCGTTGTTGTTTTGGAAGAGTTTGCCAATCACCCTACTAACAGATGGTATCATTGTACTTTGTAGAATGTTTTGATACATAGCTCCATTCATTCGATCTTCAATCACATGACTGGCTCCAGTCCCTGAATTGCTAAAACACCCCCATATGATTGAACCACCTCTAAGTAACTGTAGGTACAAGGTTTTCTTCACGGAAGGCTTTTCTTTTTTCTCCAAACACACTCCTATTTTGGGGGCAAAGTTATATTTTAGTCTCATTAGACCAGAGAATTTTGTTGAAGAATGTTTCAGATTCCTGTCCATATTTCTTAGCAAATGTTTTATTTGTTTTAGGAATTGTCTTTAAAAGTGGTTTGCAGCGATGTCTATGTGTTCAGGTGACTTTGTGCGGTACTTTTGTGCAATCTTATAACTGATGCTTCTAAATCCTTCTTTAAGTCCTTGGCTGTTAATCTTGTTTTTTTTTTTTTTTTTTTTAGCTGCTTGGACAATTCTCCTACCTGTCGTACCAATAGTTTTCTTTGGACGTCCACTTCTTTCAAGCATTTCAGTTGAATTTGTTCTGTGGTACTTCTTGATTATTGCTCCGATTGTGGATTTTGGTATTCCATATTTCTTTGATACTGTTCTGTAGCCATTTCCTTTGTTGTAGTTTGCTAGGAGTGCTTTTCTCAACTCCAACACTTTTGTCTCGACATTCATATCCTGTGTTGCCAAAACGTTCTTCTTCAAAAGATACTGTAAATAATGACCTCTTGTTCTCTGTATTGACTTTATAAAGCAGCTTAGTTACTGTGTAATGGTTTTCAATCAATGAATTTATATTTTAATTAATTTTATTACATTTTTTACAGACTTTTAATGTAAAGGTGCCAAAACTTTTGTAATGCACACACATGTCAAAGTGTTGAGTGTTTTTTTAATTTGTTTGTATAGAGACTGTAAACTACTAGCCATTGTGTACATTGGTCTTTGTAATAATATTTAGTGGATAATGTTTATTAAAAGCTTGTATTTAACATGTTTCCTTGATTATGTTATATTAAGTATAGGGTGCCAGTACTTTTATGTGCGACTGTACATCTTGACTTTTTGCAGTATTAGTTTGGATATATTATAGACTTTAAAATAATACCTTAAAATTCTAATAAAATTAAATAACATAAAATAAAAACTAGCCAAAGTCTGCATGGAATTAAACTTAAAGAGCAAGCAGAGTTTAATGTCATTTTATATATTATATATACGCTATACTATATATTATATATCGTATATATATATATATATATATATATATATATATATCACATTTCCTTTACTGTTTGATGACGTTAGCAATAATTTTGAGAGGTTCCGAGTTCAGCAGCTCCAACTGTAAATTGACATTTCTCTCCAAATATCCTTTCACCTACTGCCTTCCTCAGTTGAAAAGTCACATTGTCACACAATTTGAACAGAATGGGGAAGGCTGTTCTGTGCCGGTACTTAAGATCTGAATTGAAACTCAAAGCTTGCGCCAAGAGGTTTTAACCAACCGCCCCTTTTCTTGGATTTGACTTTCTTTGTATATGAAATAGAAAAAGCTGTCAGGAAATGTTCTTTGCAGCTGCTCTGAAGGGAAATGCAGAGCAGCACGTATGTAGCAAATAGCAAACAGCTTACTGCTTTGTGCTTATTGTAATGAAGTCAGTGCACCACAAAACAATTCTAATGATCCCTGGACTTTCACACTGGAACAATCTCTTATTGCTTCTTAAACACTCTCCAGGGGACGGTTGATTCATGAGATGGTACAGAATGTTGGCGTGGTTTTAACATAACAAACCTCCCCCACTGCTACAACTGTCATTAATGGAGATGCCTTAAGTTCTGAAGAAAAAAGCACTGAAAAAACAAGAGCTACATTCCAATCCATAACTTTTCAAGAGGGGGATGATGCGTGTACAGCTCTACGGGACCATAAGATAACTTGCTTAAAGGATTACATCCTGTAATAATATAGTAGTGTAGCTGTGGTTTGACATTAGAAACCATCACACGCCTCAGTTCAAACCAGTGTTTACAACCCAGTTCTTTTAGTATTTATGAATGCAGGTGCTTATACTGTATGATGATACAACTCGGCATATTTGACCACAATTGATTAAAGGTGGTTTGCTTTTTGCCTTCTTGGATGTGATGAAATATACCATTGATATTTGTAAATAGGCTTTCTTTAAACATGTTAGTAAACATGTCTGTGCTTCTGGGTGTGGAGTGACGAATAATTGGTGTGACTAAACCTCGTCACATGAAGCATCAGACAGGTTTCCCATGAACAAAGCACCTTGTACACATAGGCAGACAAATACAAAGAGAGAGTTGTGGTTGCTGAATCACACAAGAACATCGCTACAAGAATCACCTGCTTTAGCGGCAGATTCCCAAAAGATAAGAGTTTTGATTAGCCTGTGAAAAGTACAAGACTCTCTTCTCTCCCTGGTGGTCCACTCCTGTTAAGAATGTTTTTTTTATTACTGGACAGCAAAACCTTTTTTTTTTTTTTTTTTTGTAATCCTTTGACATAAGTTGTTTTTAAAACTTTAACACACCTTTAAGATTATTAGATATTATTATTTTATTACTTAACCCTGCAGACATTTTAAAGAAACTCAAAACTTGACAGGATATATGTTATCAAAGGACAAACAGAAATAATGTATATTACAGTGCATACCTTCTACAGTACATTAAAAGACACAGTAAATGAGCTATGTCAATTTTGTGAATCTTGATTTACAGTAATTAAAATACATTTCAGCAAAGGATAAAACATCTTGTTCACAATGCAAACAATGGCATCATTTCCTGGGACGTGGCTACTTTCCAGGTTTTAAAAATGCATTGCACTTCTTCCTACTGAATCCTTTTCATAAGCTGATAAAACCTCATTAGTTGAGTTTCTGTGCATTTGTGTTCCCTTCTCTGGCTTACTCCACCCTTTTAAATTAAGCTTGTTCATTAGACCCTAAAGTAAATACTGTTTGTACTATTTGCAGCAAAACAAGAGACAAACCACATTCACATCATCAATCTGTGCAATACTGAGAGGCAGGTCCCAGAGCTTAAAGTGCTGTTAGGAGAGAGAGAGAGAGAGAGAGAGAGAGAGAGAGAGAGAGAGAGAGAGAGAGAGAGAGAGAGAGAGAGAGAGAGAGAGAGAGGTGCATTTGGATTAGGTAGCATTCATGCAGAATGGAGAACGACTGGTCTCAGGATCCACTCTGATTGTCATTTTAGGTTTTAACCATTTATTTAACAATTCATGGTTAAGCAGTCAAGCATTAGTACTCAGAAATCAACCATACAGACTGTTGACTTCTGCTTATTCTGTTATATAGCTCTCAAGTTTAGCTGGTATTTTTTCCAGTTTACATGCTGCTTATACTGTGTATTCAACAAGTTATTTTTGCAATTTGCAATGATTTAACAGTAGTTTACTGTACACTGCTTATCTCTTCACATTACAGAGACCATCTATATTTCAATGCCAAACATTTTGACTCCATGTCTTATTGACATTTGTCAAGTTTCTTTTAGTATTTATAAATTCTGTATTACTGAGAGTTAATTACTTACAGATGATAACATTAAACTGTACCATAGTTGGTATTTACTAAGCAGGTTTGTTTTAATGATCACTTTGCATGCTATATAAAATTTATACGAAAATTGCAATATATTAATATTATATCTGATATGCCAAGAGATATATATATATATATATATATATATATATATATATATATATATATACACACACACACACACACACACACACACACACACACATACACATACACATACACATACACATAGCACCTTTCATAGTGGACCACCATCACAAAGAGCTTTACAGAGGTAGGCTGTGAACTGTGCATTACATGCAGTCATTTACAACAGGACATTGATAGATACTGGTAGTTAGACTGTGAATACCACTTCCTGAATACAGCAGATGTGTTGAAAGTACATTACACGTGTATCTTAAACGGAGAGAGAAAAACAAAGTGCATACCTGTATCATGATGAAGGTTGTACTTCCCGATTACTGGATCCACAGTGACAATTACAATAGGGAACAAAAAGAAAACATAATTAGTAAAGCAGTTTCATTCAATGCTGTCCAGTATGGGTTTCACTTTGGACACCCAATGTTGAATAATCATATAATAATCTGCACTTAAATTCTTTAATTCTCTGCTTTTTATTAGAACTACTGTTCTGCTGTAAAAGGCCTCTACTGCCACATTCACTGAAGTGGTGTACTTAGCAAGCAGGACTGTATCTAAAATCAGTATATACTGCACCACTTAATCCACATTACAATATAGTCTTTAACTTGAGTTGCCATTACTTCTGCATTTAAAGAAACAATTAAAATGAAGAAATCATCTTGTACAGGATCAGATCTTGACCCTAATATGTAGACCCAGAATTTAATTATCCAATTTAATTTGCATCAGTGTGAACAGGACGAGAACTTCCCTCTCTGTACAGAACCATTTTATAACTACCACAGATTCATTTCACCATGAAAAGTATACTTTTAAAAAGTATACAATGCAAAAACACAATATTTTCAATTAAATGAACAGTAATTTTAAATGTACACTTTTCATTGTACTGTAATTGTAATTTGATTTCAGTGTTACTGTAACCAATAAATTGACAGCATGCAAATATATGGCTTACACTCTGACAATAACAATTATTGATGAGACATTTTTTGTTGGTCCCTTGAAATCTGGACAGTTGACTGTACATGAAAACACTGCTGACTGACTACATTTCCACATTAAACATGTAAATAAAAATTTTAGAAACTGATGAAAAAGGGGAGTTTTAATGTAATCATAACCAGTATTAAGTAAAATTACACAATTTAAATGTTTAGTAAAATCCTTCCTTTTTATTTATTTTTTTTTTAATTGAAGCTACCTGATTCTGATTTGACACCTAGAACAATACCAGTTTGGCTTATTTGAAGGTCTTTAATGAACTATGCCAGTACTACAAGTAAATATTTCTTACTAAACCAACCAATTCAACCAAGTTATTTTCTTACTGAAGTTAATATCTAAAAACATCAAATTTGACCCCTGAACGGTTACACAGACATCCTCTAAACTGCACAGTTCCACCCCTCCCCCAGCCCGGACTTGCTAATGGCCAGTATCTTTTAGGAATATTTCTTGACGTGTCTCCAACCAATTGCCCCCTCCCCAACCCAACCCCCATCCGTAGCAAGCAGCAGTGACTCACAGTTTAGGAAGCCCAGCTGCAGCAGTGAGGCCAGGGCGGTAAGGATCATAAACATCAGCAGGCCCCCTCTCCGGCCCATGAACCCCACTGCAGGGCACATAGCCAGGCAGGAAGCCACAGCAATCCCCGCCATGGTGTAATAGTCTGTGTAGAAGTTGCTGAGCATCGTGTGGTTGTGGATGTCATTGTTCTGTGAAGCGGTATTATTTTCCCATTTGTTTTTCATCATGCTCCTAGCAAAGCAGTGGTGGATCCCAAACCCTGTGAGTCTGGGGGGGGGGGGGGGGGGAAAGGGAAAGAGAAATAGTTCACAAATTAAAACACAGAGGCAATGTGCCTGAGCAAGTAGCTCCTGGTTTCATGTTATTTATTATTTCCCTTGCTTTTTGGGATTTTTGCAATGTAGAACAGACATTCCATTTCATTCCGTTCCACGCACTGAACATGCTCATGACAGACCCTATATATATGCAAAGACCCTATATATGGCTGAGAGAAAAAAAAAAAAAAAAAAAAAAAAAAATTGGTTAGGCATCACTACAGTTGGGTTATGTCATTATTATTAATAGAATGAGGATATGGGACAAGCACACAAAGATAACTGCTTGGGGAGTAGTCCCCTAGTACATTTCCAGATGCAATCATTCATTCATATACTATATTCCCCAAATACTGCAATGTAAAAAGATGCAAAATATGCAAAAGATTTTAATGAGAGATTTATCTCACAAGTATAATGGTAGCCCACCCCATAATATTATCCTTTTTCTAGGACAACTAGGGATAGGGAGTTTGTTCCCAGATTTCATCACTCAGACTACTTGCTCACTAAATATTGTGGTATCCATGAACAGATAATCGTCTCCTCAGATCATCAAAATCAAAACAAAGTGCTAAAACTGCAACAGTGCTTTCACAGAAAAAAAGTTAACAAAACAAAAAAACATTAACAATAACAAAAATAATGATAATGTTTACTTACGAGTTTACACAGAGAACCAAGATGTTCTTCCATAGGTTTCTAGTCCCCACCATTTTCACGATACATGTTTTCTTAGGCTTCTTAGTAAGTTCTCTTTCCAGTTCTAGAAGAAAAAATAACGGGCTGACTTACCTATTTAAATTACAAAATACAAGTGGTGTAGTATAAAGTCAAACCTGTATCAAAAACCACAGGTATACTGTCCACGGTGACACCTTTGTATTACTGCGAATGGTAGATTACAAAATTGATGCAATACAGTCTTTTGAAATGTCATTGTATCAGACGTCTTTCAGTCACATTAAATCTATACTACTTGTTCATTCTTATTTAAACTATACAAAAATATAGTATAGGGTGCAAGCAGATCTTTTGGGCTTGTAGTGAGCCACTTAGTCTTAGCAAGTATTAGTTTGTTAGAACCAGGTGGTCTTGAGTACAGTATTAAACGCTGCATAGTGTGGACGCTAACCATATTTAGCACTTTTAAGCCGGTTTAAAAGGCAACTAATACGGTTTAAAGGCATAGTATGGAAAGGACTCAAGATTCAAATAAAAAACATTAGTCAACATTATAAAAAAAAACATATGCGATTCATGCAGTGTCAAGTTACAAAAAACAAGAATTTTATGAGTTCCAGACGTGACAAGGATGACATCTGTAGGATTTAACAAAATAATGACTACAGAGCTTGGGGTCACAAAATGAAACACACCTATAATACGTGTCATTGGACATTCTATCACATGACACATTTGTAATAATTTGCAAATGTACAGGGTGATTCTGCACGTTATGTATCTTCTTATGGTATTTTTGGTGGTACAGGCCCTGACCTGATTCACTACTTCTTGTTTGCAAACTCTGACAGGAATGAATAAATCAGCTAGTCAAAGACTCTATGGCCATGACTCACTACTTATGTGAAAGGTAAGGATCAGAGAGGTTTCCATGGAAACCACTCACCTTCAACTCTCCTAAAAAACAAACAAACACTAAAACATGCAGCAACAGAAAGACTGCACAGCTCAAAGAGGTGCAAATACTATTACCTTTTCCTATTATTGTTACCCTTTATTAACAAAAGGCTTACATATTAAAAAAATGATTTCTTAAAACTATCAGATACTGAGCTTCATGCAGTACCTATGAACGCAAACCAGGTGCAACTGCCCAGCTTTACTGAAATTATCATGGAAGGCTTTCTTTTATTAATAATTTGTTAGAGAAATGTGCTTTGTTTCCTGGTTTGCTCAGTGTAAATCCCTATTGATATCTGACAACTGTAAAAAGTAGTCAGTGCAGCAATTTACATCTGGGTTTGACTTCAAATCACATTTTCGGGTCTTGAACAAATTTGTGTTAAATATATAAATGACTTGTTGAAAAGTTGTTTAAAATAATGAGCTTATTAAGCCAATATTCTTTTTTATGTTATAACTGTAAGCATTAGATATCCCAGAAACATGCAGTATTTATCAGATTCCATGTGTCAAATATCAGATTCCATGAGTCAGACAGATGGAAATTATGTCACATTAAAATTAGCTATGCTGTTAACTATTCATATTTAACCATGTATCATAAAAAGATAACACACAAACACCTGGGATAATCACAACGATAGGCTTTAAAGGCAAGCTCGCTGACAAAGGCTTTGATTAATCAAATAATTCTGCAGATCATTACATTTATGGACAATAGTTCTTATACAAATAATGGCAAATATACATATCTGTAAAATAGGAACATCATTTATTTTTTAAATCAAATAATAATAATAAAAACAACAACATGTATTGTGACTTACACTGGTGAAGGTGGAGGCGGCACATAAAGGAGTTCATACCAAGGATTTTTAAATATTGTATAACATTTTCTCACAAGGCTTTTCTATACCTGATTTAGTTTTCCACCCACTTTTAACCCATTTAACCTGTAATAGGTATCAGGGCCCCACATCTTAAACTTCCTTTTCAGCCCCCAGGACAATACAATGTGGTTACATCTCCACCAGAGTCAAAGTAAAAACAAAGTTAAGCAATTTACATTTTTTACATTCTTGTTTTTAACCCCTTCCAATGTCACTAGACTCAGTAATTTTGTGTGTTTTCATGCTTGTTGAGGAGTTAAATAGAATCAGAAACAAACTAAAGGAACAGTCTCACTCATCAAGATCCCAGATCAAGAGCAACGCCCTGAAAGCGAAGGTGATGCTTGTTTTTAACACAAAAACATTTCTGCTGTTACTTAGCTGAGGTCGGTTTGTTTTGTCTTTTCAAAAATATACACATTCAGCTTTAACAAGTACAATGAAATAATTAATACCTGAATGCAGGTTTAACTGGTTTAATTAAACAATTAACATATTAGGAACACTCTCTAAAAGAGCTATAGTTGCCCATCCTGGATGTAGTGTCTGCACTACATGTGAAATATGTATCCCAGTAACAGCCAGTGTGCTTTATTTATTAGCTTTTCTTTGCAGGGATTCAAAAAAATATGCCAGTGAAACACAGGATGCAAGTTCATAAAAGTCATTCTCTCAAAAGCATTATGTCTATTATTCTAAAACTAAAAAAACATATATGACCCACAATACCGCAGCCACATGAGTCACAGGTAAAAGTATAAACCAGCGCTGATTTTAAATTAAGGAAAAATAAAAAGATATTTCAACAACGTGATCTTTTTGGCTCATGAGCTACTTCAATGCCTTGGTTAAAAATTGGAAAAACCCCAACAGTTTGTGCGCTTTCCTATAGACTTCATTTTGTTACAGCAGAAATTAAATTAGCTCAATAGATACTTTATTTTTAGGTGAATGAACACATGACATTAAATGAAAAAAACAACAACATCTTAAATCATACATAAACCTGGGATTTCTGACAACTATCAATACAATGCAAACATTGTAATAGAAATGTAAGCAACTGACAAAAATGTACCACCTTAAAATCAACTCTTTGTGGACATCTAACGCCACCTCGCAATTCAGTATCAGGAGCTTGCAGGAGTAGGCAGGTTTTTTTTTTTCCTTACCAGGCATTATCCCCTTAACGTCAGTCTCAGTATCCACGCTGTTCTTCTTGGTGATGAGGAGAATTAAGCGTTTTGACTTCTGGTACTGCTGCGTGGCCAGAATCCAGCGCAGAGATTCTGGAAAAATACTATTACAGTAAAAAAATCTGCATCAAAACATGTATAAAACAAATTAAAGAGATTTTCAGGGAGGTATACATGTCTTCTGCAGCAAGAGATAATAATAAGAGATAATAACTGAAATACTGGCCAACGTTTTCATTATTCTTTTTATTTCACAAAGTTGAGCAATGAGGGCCATTAAAGTTTATTTGTTCAAGCATGCCTGCTGAGAAACGGAACACAGTAGTCTCTTTCTTTTCCATTGGGGCGCCCAGAAAATGACATGTACTTCCCAACACTTTTGAATATCAGATGCATTAAAAAAAAGGTTTTTATATAACTATCACTGTACATGTACAGTATTCACTTTGTACATCCTGAGTATATATTGGAGAACAGGTTTTACATCTAGTTCTTACTGACTGGATGTCTAAAGTGAGCACATAGTGTACCACTATGAATCTGACAGAGTTTAAAATAACACATCTTTCATTAATGCATCACATACGCCCAAACCACTTAGGAGACTTGTTGCTGCAACTCTTCTGAAATCTTAAGCAGCTCAAATGACTTCCATAATAAAGGTTTGCCATGATCAATGTGCACAGGAACTTGCAATTTTCTATGCTTGCCCCACATACATTCATACCGTGTTTTATCATGTTTTTTTAAACTACATGCTTGTATATATTGATAAGGAAATAAAGTGCATAAAAATGACCAACAATGATCATGTTTACTGAACATCATGAAGTGTTACAAGGAATAACTGTTTCCAATTGTTCTTACCATATAAAGGAGATCATGAGAATGAAGGGACAGATGATAACTGCCTGTAGAACTTGCCAGTCTCTGCAGAGAGCAGCCAGGCCTGGTAAAAGAAGCTGCCCCAGCAATGCAATGAAGCTCGCCACCATGGTCATCATAAACCGGTTTCCTGGATCGCAGATCTCAATCCCTGAAGAATGAAAATACAAAAGCATCCACTTAGTAAAAACACGCTGCTTTGAATATATGTAGGGCTTCTGATTTTCAGTTTTAACCGATAAAAAAATAAATAAAAATGAAAATCGGTGGCTAGCCAATAAACACTGGAAAAAAACAGGAAAAACTGTGGAAATGCTTAAATCAATTCAGGTTGACTTTACCCTTTTTCCATTAAAAAAATAAAACCTACTACAAAAATAACAACAAATATACATTTCCCAGTGCTGCTGGGCAATGTCCCACCTTCCTGACTTTAAACCCACCCCAACTACTGAGTGACAGCACATTCCTACATTTCTATTGGAGACTCCGTTTGCAAGATTTAAAACGAGATTACTATCAGGACGGAGGCTAGTTAGCGGAATTTAAAGCTGTATTACAGTTAAGATATGGAGGACTGTCACAGAGACGGCCAAGTGGGCAGCGTCAGAACCAGGAAGGAATGAAATATACAAAGACAGATGACGTGAAATGAAATGATGGCGCTTGCTTGCGCCGGTTTATTGTAAATAAAAGGGTTTAAACAAACAGAAAACAACAGGACACGGCACTCTATGCCAAAATAAAAAGACAAACAAAAACGGACTAGTACTAAACAAAAATACGATCAGCAGATACTTTATGTTTTTATTATAATTATTATTATTATACTTATTATTTCCTCCGTCTCCAATCCCGTTCTCCACTCACCGAACACCCAACCCCGAGTATGTGACAACGTGCATCTATATATATATACTGTTGTGCTGGGATTCAATTACAAATTAATTATTCACTTGAATCCCAGCACGTGAATTAATAAAGTGCAAGTCCCTGTGCTCACATATTACTACATTTTACTTGCACGTGAAGTGCTGTGCAATCCTCGTGCCTAAATACACATATACATTTTAAACACTCGTGTTACACAGACCCGTTTATATCCCGTGCACCAATGTCTATACACCAACATTTAAACACACCACACGCAACACATAACAGATAATATACACAGGGGTGGGCACTTTGTCACAAGGACTTAAAATAGAATTGTGGCGAAATGCACAAAAACCCCTACACACAAAAACCCCAGAAGAACGTGCCCGCGACCATAGGGATTTTGTTGTGGAAGCATTGTCGATTGTTTCGCATGCAAAAACATGCCCGTTGAAAGTTGCGCTGACAAGCTTGTCATCCCAAATAACTTGAGCTTTAAAGCCAATTGAACGAGAACTCATTTTTTTCTTCTCACTCATAAACTGATACTGTAACCAGCTGCATATGGTAGTGAATTGTGAACAATCCGTTTCCAGTCAAGAGTTCAGTCACGTGAAACAACAGTGGCGAGTTATCCACTAGTCTTTATAATGGTTCCCAGTGCCAAATCAAAGGTTGTTTTCTTGGACTAGTTTACATTTTCTTGTTGACTAATAACAGCTTTTCGAGCATCGTTGTCGGCTGGGTGTTCAAAACACGCTGCGTTTGAGATGAAATGTGTTTTGCTCAGTGGGCCACTGTAAGTATAGCTACACTCCAAGTAATATATTATTTTAAAAATAAACTTTTGTTAATATGACATTTTAAAATCTCTTTGAAATGTTATAAAAGGTCTGGAAGTGTGTGTAGAAGATACATTGGAAAGACAACATGTTACTTGTCAAGTGTACAGTTCAAATATGCACAACTTGACACAGAGCACGCCCATAGAGCTGAGGAAAGACCGTTTGGTGTAAAGACCTGAAAGTAGCTTTTCAAAAACTGGGCCATCTACTGTGAACCTTCTTGGCCTCATATTTGGCGTACTCTGTAATAGACATTACCTTAAAAACATAAAGATTAAAAAAAACAGACGTTTGTTCTTTTAAACTTTGATATGTTTGATATAATGAAGTTTGATTCAACTGTTCTACCACACATACCAGTACTGTATAAGGCACACACAGCCCTGTGTTTTGCCATTCTCTCCTATTCCCAGGGTTATCTCAGCAAATCTTTCATGTATTTTCAATGAAAAAACTGGAAATAAAATTCCAGCCATCAATGTGCTACTTAAAATAACACTGACTTGTTTTGAAAGATATCTGCCAGAGCAGGCCTGTGTCTGCAAACTAAAGACTGCAGGAATCAAGATTTACCTCAATAGATGTAACCTGCCATTCAAATACTGCCACCTTGTCAGTGGAGGAGAAAGACACCGGAGTTAGATTTTTTTTTTTTTTTATAAAATAAGAGTGATCATATACTTTCTTTAAATCATATTTGTTATAAACATAGACTGCAACCTAGCCACCTGAGCAGAAGGAAACTCTCCAGTGAGAATAATGAATAGGTGCTTCCACTGACTTTTATCAGGGTGCATTTCCTGCTACCAGACCGGAATGAACGAAAGATGTTAACAATGCTACCAAACTTCGAGAAAGATAGGACTTGCCTGAAGCAGTTCATAATTCCGAAACAGTACTGAAAGTTATTTTATGTGACCCAGGAAGATATGAAATAGTACAGCAATGTCAAACACAGCATACACATATTGTTATAACTTGAATATGATACTGGCTGTTTAAAGCTTTATACCCAGTACTCAAATCAACACTACATATTTGTTTTGTTTAATTAAATCACTCACAAATTATTCTGATTAGACATCTGTTAATAGACAGGGTTTGGTAAAACAATGTTTACCTGTGCTTTTTCTATTGCCCTACCACTGAGAAGCTGTTTACAAATTTGGTGCTCAGAAGTCATATGCTTTCATAGAAACAAACATCCAAAGAAGTATAAAAAATAAAAATGTACAGTATGTGGGCTGTCCAAAATATGGCTTTTCATGTCCTGGAATCTAAAGTGTTACCACATTTTTTTTCTTATGGAAGTGAATGAATTACTTGTTTGCTTAACTATGTCATCAGATATTTTTTTTTTTTTTTTTTTTTTTTTTTTTTGGTTAAGAATAGTTTAGAAAGGAGTGTAAGGTTATATATGCTGTATAAAGAAGCCCGGATGATGTCAGGACTGGGAGTATACCCCAAACTAAAAATGCTATTTTTTAATGTTGTATGACTATACCAGGTCATGGTAGATCACAAAACAAACATATAAAGTAATTACCATATACAAGCAAGTACCTGATGCAAATTACCAGGAAAAAAAGATGACTTTTTTTTTTTTTTTTTTTAAATCAGATTACAAGCTTTATTAATACCAGTCTGTCACAAAGACGGCTGTAGTGGGTGACATCAGACCAGAAACAGGAACCAACACAGATGAGACACAGAGAGTTGGAGTTTGATGAAGCTGAGTGCTTGGCTGCGCTCAGCATTTAATGATTAAACAAACAGCAAATAAAAAGGTTGTAACAAAACACTGACACCAAAACAGGATACGGCACTTGTGGCCAAAATAAATAGACAAACAAAACAAGTAGACACTAACAAAACAGGGTGGATGAACGCTACATAAAACAAGTACAGCTGTGGTCCTTCCAGCACTAGTAGCAACTGATATTATAGTTTACGTTTCTCATCTCTCTCTGCCGTTCTCCACTCCCGAACACACAACCCAGAGTGAGTGAAAACATGCTGCTTTTATGCAGCTGTACCGAGACTCAAATCCTAATCAATCATTCAATCGGAGTCTCGATACAACTGCACGTGAATTTAATGCTCACATATTACATTTTACCTGCACGTGAAGTGCTGTGCAATCCTCGTGCCTAAATACAAATATACATTTTAAACCCATATTATCCCATGTACCAACTACAATACACCAACATTAACACACTACATGCAACATACAACACAAATAAATAGCCCAGGGTCGGGGCACTTTGCCACACGGTCCCATTAAAATGCGGAATCTGTTTTGTTGATATGGCCACATGTTAAAACAATGCGAGTGTCAAGTTACTACCATAAAAAATAGGTACTGTTTTCTTGGATGAGACCCACGATCAAACTAGAACTAGAAAATCCATTAATATAGCAGCCGCGGCTGGTGCATAAGGAGTATTGGGGCACCGCCCTGCCAGTTTGAATTCGATAATAAGTCACTGTTTTGTTGCTGGCCGCTAGTAGCAGCTTTACGGAAATCATTACGGTAATTACGTTGCCAACAGCTACCACCGCAAATGAGCATGAGCATGTGCAGTAAGGACCTTGGGCACTTTCCCTGCTGCCCCTGCAGCACAGGCGCAGCAGGGATTCCAGAGTTCTGCGTTGAATGGCAACGTGTGTGTTCAGTGCTCTATGGGGCGTGTTATCTGTCGCCCAAGCACAGTGTTTTGTGGGTAAAACAGCCATAGGCAGCCGAGTGCACTTTGATTTAAGGTGATGATTGTACACAGACTTGTCAGTTACATATTGTGCTGTATTAAAATTCCTGATTGTATAATGTTAACTGTGATATATAATGTGTGCGAGGGTGTGAAAGAGAGAAACGTTATTGTGTTACTTCAAATCATTTTTTTTTGTGACTTTTTTCCTCCCCAATCTGTATGCTCGTAGTTTTTAAAAATGGTACTCTGCCTAAACCAGTCCTTTTCAATATATATATACACACACACACACATATATATATATATAATAACAAGTAGTTGTCATGCCGTCAAACACCTATAAATACCTCCAATGTTTTGATTCAAACACTGGCTCCCTTAAGAAAGATATGTACAACATATTGAAACATTGGGCAGCTGGCTCTTTGAGCTAATATATATATATATATATATATATATATATATATATATATATATATATATATATATATATATATATATATATATATATATATATATATATTATATTATAGTTTTTATATTAACAGCCCACATGTCTCTGAATTCACCAGTTTAAATCAGAAACACCTCAGTTTGTTACCTATACACTGTGGCTAATCAAGCGTGTATGAAAACCTGGAATGGATGAAACTGTTATGCAATAGTAGTCTTACTATTAACTCACTAAGTTAACTCACTAAGTACTTTTCATTGCGTGCCATTTTTTATACCTAACCCCTGTACCAGTAGGACCCACTTTGTTCCTTTTACTCACATATGGTATTTCTGTCCAACACATATCACAATCTTAAAGCATGGATTCAAATTGTTTTCAAAATCTTTAAATATGTATTTATTATTATTCCTGGAACACCAAACAGAGACTCCCTCACGCTTCAAAACATCATAATAATCTGCTAAGGTGAAAAGTTGCTGCCAGCATACCCGCTCAGCTGTTCACATGACTTTGTTGTAGTGTGTGTAGTAAGTTAGGAAAATAAACTGATTACACCAGGAACAACAAATACAGTGCTCCACAACGTAGGTACATTTAAGAGTTGCACAAACTGGAGTTTCTCAGACTTTGCACACAAACAGTATAAAATAAGACTTTCCTGTAAAAAACAGATTGAAAACAAAAACGTGAAGCCCTCTGTACAAGCACGATACGCCCCGCTTCTTTAAAAACATATTGGAAATTCCTGACATTCTGTAACTGTGCAGTAATAGGCATGAGCACAACCTATATTGTGCTGTGCTTCAAAGTAATTGTGGCTAACAAAATAATTCCAGAAAATGTCTCTGTCATGCACATCTATTCATTATATATGTTTATAATGTGCAGTTTTGAAAGAAACACATATTATAGCAAACATGTATTACAGTTTTAAAATAGGATATCCGGTACTACACTAGGTTAAATAAATCTGTTTACAAGCCATTGTTTTACTTCCCGGGTCATTAAATTATCTCCACCCCTTCAGAGCCTTCTTTACTGTCAATAATCAATTAGCTACTTCCCCTATTGACTGACATGCTTTCAGTCAGTAACATGTCCGTAAGGCACTGCTGACGTGAAATGACCCAGAGAGTACAAATGCAAACAGTTAACCCAGGAAAACCGATAATTTCCTTTAACTTAAAGTAGTATCAGATGTCATATTTTAAAATTAAAATATATAATGTAGCTAATAAGTGCAAAATTGCTAGGATTACTTGGAGTTATTTTGTTAGCTACAATTACTTAAAATGGACAGCTACATATAGAGAATACAGTACTCAGGCCTCAGGCTAGCAAAACAGTCCAGCTCAGACAGAGTCTGCCTGACAAGTAGATCTGCATGAACAAAAGGATCTAATTTGTATATGGTGGTAAATGTTCCATAAACTTAAAATACAAATATCTGCAGCTTGCTACAAATATTAGGAAACACTACTTTTAAAAACACATTACTCTAGTAAGCTTGGGCACTTTGCTATGCTTATCAGCATGCAAAACAGTTTTGATAAAGATGTGATGATAATGCAAGTCCATGTTGAAAAAAAAAATAAATAAGCACACAAAGAATAACCCATGGCTTAAATGAAAGCATTCATTTGAAAAATCTTAACAGTGTGAAGCATCCCCTTTTGCTATAACGAACAAAAGGCTTGGACCCCAACAAGCTTGTTATAGCGAAGGCGTACTCTACTGGTAACAATAAATAAACAAATAAATAAATAAATAAATAAATAATCTATGTCACTGCTGTTTTTTTGGTCCGATCCATCGTAATAAGAGCAAATTACAGTTTACCGAATGTGACCAACGCTTACTACATAGTAGGCTGATAAACAACATACAATACTAGATGGAGGCAGACTTCATCCAAAAATATAATATAAATACAATATAAAAATCAGCTCAGTTTTTACGGTGCAAAGCGTTTTAACATTTTGTTTCTGTTTTTTTGCGATTCCTGCATTAATAGTCGTATCTACAACGTACTGACAATAACAATCAACCATTTTTTTTTTTTTACAGACTTTCAACAAGTCTGGCTGTCATTTAATTAAACCCTTGTTAAAAAATAATAATAATAACTATACACACATGCTTAACATAGAAAACTACTACAGTAGCAGGCACAGTTTACAATGCATCTGGGTTTCTGGTCGCATCAGATCAATTTCAGATTTTTTAAATCCATTGATGGAAATGTCCAGTTTACTTTTAATATTTTCAAGTAAATTGGCTTCATCACTGCCACTCTCATATCCACTTTGATGTGACACATTGGCCCCGAAAATCAAAAGCATCTCCTGGCAGTTCAAAACTTGCTGTCTCCGCCAGTTTTAACCACACACTTAACCCAACGGTTATTTCTGTCACAAAATCAAACACTTGTGTGTAACACATAACAAGTGGCGGAAACACTGTATTTAAATGGTAAGCCTCTATGTAAATTATGCAAATGACAGGTTTTACATCATCAGCAGTTCCAAAAATAGCAGATCCCGAGGAACAAGGCAATCCTTCAGCAAGAAGTGCCAGATTGAGGCATCCTTTAATAAAAATCAACATATACTCAAGCCAGAAGAATATGATGATCAAATGAATAAATGTAATTTCAAAATGTTGTTTTTAATAATAATAATAATAATAATAATAATAATAATAATAATAATAATAAAGTTTAAAATCTAAACACTTTAGCTATTTTATAAGCTATTTTATATATCATTAAAATAAAAGTGAATCTGAATATTTCCGATTGATGTGGAATTAATCACTTAAAATAATTTAAACTGGCTAGTAGGCCTACTGTTTATGTTCTGGTAAACCTGAAATAATAAAAAATAATCTCACAAAAATAACTGTCAAATATTTGAGGATGTGGGTAAAATATTACTTTTATTTTTTATTTTATTATTTTTTTCACAATGCTCCCTGCAGCTAAAAGTCTACAATAAATTGCTTCAGTAGCTGTGATCAATGCTAGTTTTGTTATACACCCACCCCTCACTATACTGCAGATTCGGATATATTGCGCTCCCTAGCAACAAGCCTCCTATGTTGGAAACTGATCCTTTCAATGCAGCAGGTTTGTGCATTTGAGAAAGGAGAGGAAGACTTATGAAATTAATTGGAGACTTAAGTTGATGAGAAGCAATTGCCCTCCCCAGTACGAATACGAATTAAAGAGGTGTGCTGCGTTTTATACGGTAAATGAGAAAAAGTGGGTTGTGTACAGGATTTATACTAGACCCTGATGCTCCCGATAAAATGAGTGAGTGGTTGTACAGTAGTTGTTGTTAGCCTATTTATTTTTCTATGGGTCTCTCGCTATATCACGGCCCTCGATATATAGCAGATTTATAGTGGACTCCGACACCCACGATATATCGAGGGGGTGATGTAGTTCATCTACAACTAGGTAAGCTTGCTTTACTTTATAATTTAAGACTGACAATCATTAACATAAAACAGACATAAATGAGGGCATAAAAAGCGATACTGATATTAACCATGCTAACCTCAGACTGTAATATTAGGCTATAGCAAATTAATTCATTCATGTTTTTATTTTTCTTGCGCTGTAACATAACGTCTTTTGTACTAAATGTGTTACTTTACCTGAATATCCTACAATCTGTTCTGAACTGCGTGTTGCAGATAAACATGATTTATTAATAAAATGAAATACAGTAAGCTATACAATACAACGACTCATTTTGTTTACTGACTTCAAAGTGTTCTAGTTGTTTGTTCTTTATCATAACAGTGACATTATGTTTCTCTAACTTACTGTATTATGAAATTCCATGTTACAGTCCTAGGTTCTTAAAAAATAAAAAAATAAAATACAATCAAGTATTAAACGTACATTGTCAATTGTACTATTTTTCTCCAGTTAACAAGTCGATAGGGTGTTATTGACAATTTCACATAAACTGTACAAAACTTGACATTAATGCAATGGATGCTGATGCCTTTCCACCTTTCTGAAAGTGTAAGCTTACAGCATTGAACCTGTTTAGGATCATTTGAAACAGACAGGACTCTTTTAGACGGAAAAGACTCGTCAGCCCTTTTGATTTTTGAACAGGGGGTTTTGCTAATTAGGTACCCGCTTCATATGCTTAAAATTCCCTGAACTGTCGGAATTGGGGTTTCTGACTGTTCTGATGATTTTGGGATGGATCACTAAAAAAAAAAAAAAAAAAAAAAAAAAAAAAAAGTCCTCTCCGACTGTCAGAAACGCTTTGATTTTCGGAGCCATTATTTCTCTTGTCCAGCGATTCTTTAACTTGTTCTGCAACCAGTCTGCCAGAGGGCGGGATTGCTACGAGCACTGTATATGACCCTCTGATTGGTGGAAGTATTACTGGTGATCCAATCAAAACAACCAATAAAGCCCAAATACATTATCCGTCCATTATACAGTATAGCCTAGCTTAAGATGTGCGCTGTAATTAAAAAAAAAATATATATATATTTTTATAATTAAAAAAAAAAAAAAAAAAAAAACCCTGAACCTTCAACGCCCACGCCCCCCCAGGATACACTCCGTGCCCCCAGTTTGAGAACCACTGCTCTAGAGAAAGGTATGTCTGGTAATGTAAATGTATCAAGTACAGGGCCCAAGTTAAATTAAATTAGTCACAAATTACTTTTCCTGGCCTTGTCTTAATGAATTTGTTTACCACAGTCTTTCCAGATCTGAAAATACTTACTGTTGTAAATTATTCCTTTGCTTTCAGGTCTCCAAGGCTACTTGATCCCATGAATTGGTATTTACATTAATGACGACAGATTAAATTGTGAAGGCTGTTCAGGGTATAAAAAGAAATATTTTATTTTTTCAGGCAAATGCACTTTCAAGGCCATATATTTACTATCTGTGTGAAGTGGATTTCATGCTATGTACAAACCTGATAAGACTCTAAAAGAACAGTGACTGCTCTGTAAAACCGAATCCGTGAAGTCAACAGTGCTTGAGATCAAGTCATCTCACAGCTCACATTAGTACAGGTCTAGTGCCAGAATATCTCAGAGATCATGAGCACTGTGCTGATTATACAGGGAAACAAGGCTCACATTGTACAGCAGCTAATTTCAGGTTTTACAAGATAAGCCTAATGAGTGAAGTCTGACCTTAAGTCAAACCATAGCAGTGAAATAAATACCAGGTCTTTGTGAAACCTGGCATGGCTTAAACTGCTATGCAATGATAGTCTTATTTCAATCCCTGACACCATGGGCAAAACTAGTTATGATTCAGCTTTACTCTGTAGCACGTAGCTGGGGAAAACAGTATGTTGCACTAGATGGTATTCCTTTCTGAACATTATAGATTAAATATTTGCTGCAATTGAACTAAAGGGTAAAAAGGGAAGACACACCAACGTGCCCTCACAAATGATCATGTTGCAGAAAGCTGGGAGAAACCAAAAAAAACTTGCTGGTTAGCAGATTGTTTACAGCACATCACAAGAACAGCTCTGTTTTCTTCCCAAGGTAAAACTGTGTTTTAACAAAAGTTTTGAATATGTATGTCTATTAAATTGTTGTGGCTTAATTTAAAACCCAAGTCATTCTAAGAGAAAATAAATATTTAGCTATTCATGTAAATGTGCATTTGCTGTATCTGAGGGGTGTCTGCTGCCTTCCGCTACAGTAATAGCAAGTGGTGTTTTTGGGGAACTTATTTAAACTTGTAACTGTGACTGCTTCATTTCCCAGCATTTAAGTCAGAAGCTTTAAGTGTTCTGGGTTTATTTAGATCTATATTTCTATAATCATTTTCTACATCAATATGTTCAAATAAACTGTTCTGGAAGAGACATTGCAGGTGCAAGCTGTGAAATTCAATAGACTCACCCTGTGGAAAAAGCATCTCTAGCTGATCTGCTCTTTCAAGAATCTGCTACAGACCAATGAACCTTGGCAGGTAGCAACTGTAGATCACAGGGTAAGGTCTGTACTGTAGTGCTGACAGATTGTGTTATACAGGCTATTATGGTAAAGTCAGGGGACCTGCATATTTGCAGAAACGCATCTTTCCATGTAAAATAAATAAAAGCCTTTTTCCTCATTGCATTTATTCTGTACTGTCCTTCACCTGAACTTTCTGAGTTACTTCTCTTGCCTTATATATTTTAATGTGATTAATTCAGGTTACTCACAGTTGCTTGTGACTGTGTATATATATAATAAAAACAGTTTACAGAAAAAATACCACTACAGATTTTCAGTATACATGATTATTGGGTATCCTCCAATCCCACAATCAAGCCAATTACATTTTTAAACCTCTACAGCTAATATTGGCGAGCTACTAGCCCCTTGGGGAAAAGAGCCATGACAATGCTCCCTGAGGAAACTCCACACAGTTAGAACACGAACCTGCGCTCCCCTGACTATTTCACTCCCTGTTAGCCTGGGCCACACCAAAAACAACAAACAGTCTTATCTCACTGGGCTCTGCCCACACTATTGTGGGCACCCCCCTATATGTTTTCATGTCCCCACCTCCCTGTTGACGTTCCTGCAGAAACTAAGCGAGTAAAGCAGTCTAATTCATTGTCTTTAGCGCATCACATTTTTTTTTCTAGAGGAGCCCTCTTTGGAGTCAATCTTCTGAAGAAAAACACTTAGTATTTCTTCCTCTTTTAGCCATCCACATAATGTAGATTCTGCATTTTCTGCATCTTTTGAAACTACTGCTTGAGTTTCACCTTTTCTTACTCTGTCCACCGCATCGAGTTTCACTTTAACAGCGACAGACGTTAGTTTTTTTGCTGTCTGCATTGCTTCGTACTGTATATCTGGAATGTTGCATTATGGGGGAAATAGGAGCCATGATCTTACCATGTTAAAAACTATTCCGCACTATAGCAGGTCGCTTTATAACAAGCAGGACATATCAGCTGAATATTTTTCATATTTCTTTGGAATGGAAGGCGGGTGGGGGTGATTTTGCATTGACCTTTCCATGGACATTTTATAAGATTTTTTTTTTTTTTTTTTTGGGGGGGGGGGGGGGGGGGGGTTCACCCTAAGGTCAGAGATCAAATACTTTGTTAAGGCATAACTTGTTTTGCAAATGTGCTTTATATATTTTTTTAAATCTATGTGCAATTCCCAATAAAATGATACTTAACACAAGTCTCGATCACAAACTGTTTTTGAGTAAAAGGTTGATTAAAGTTTGACCTCTCAACTTTTGATCCTGGGACCAGATGGAAATGTAAATTTGTTGGGTTTTTTGTTGCTCGGGACAACACCATGCACCGGGTTTGGTGTAAACTTGAGGGGGTAGGGTGTTATCTGTCGGGTGATTTGTCCTGAAATGACCCTTTACCATGTGATCCACTCTGGGATCCCTATGAATACAGCTTCCTATTAAAGCAGGTTGTGGTTTTCACACAAGGTCAGGCTTAGACTCTACTGAGATCTCCCCAGCTCAATGACCTAAAATAACAAATGATGAGTTTTCCTGTTAAGAATAACAGGAAAGCACAAGAGCTGTGGAAACAGAAGATCCACATGAACTTGCTAGATGGATGGATCGCCAGTGTCTTTTTAAACAAGGCTCAAGGTTGGACATGGAGACTGATAAAGCCTTTTCTGGATTGCCTAAGCGGTATGCTCCAATTTAACTCAGAAAGTAAACAGACTGTACAGGCAAATTTCTTTGTACCCAACCAACCGTGCAAACAAAAAACAGCACATTCACCAAGTTATTTTGTTTAATTATTCTCTTCAAACAGAAATTGCCTTATTGAGACTAACCTATTTGACAAGGGTGTACTGGCAATGTGACCAAATAACAGAATCATTGCTTTTCTAGTACTTCCACAAAAAAATCGAAATCACTTTCTGTGCGGTAGGTCAAATTGCAGTAAATCACTAGAGTTAAACTTAACTACAGTACAGAAGAGATTTTGTACCAGTACCAAAAAAACCACTGGCTACCTGAAGGCAAGACAATAATTTTTAATGGTTGCAGAGCTTGCTTTAGTCTTTGCTACTTATTGTGGCCATTATACAACACCCAGTACCATTCAAACTGTACAATGATACAATTCCTGAATCTACTGCAAGGTTGATTACGAGCCAATTAAATACCTACTTACTGAGCAAACAATTCTATCCTTTTCACACTGACACATCCAAGATGAGCCCTCATTTTACACTAGACATTTTGTCAAGCCAAGTCAGAACCAAGCCGTGACACATCAGCCTCACAAGCTATCTGGTACTGGCTCGGAGCAGAGTGGGGCTGGGGTTAACATGCACGTCATCATGTCACGTCAGTCCATCGTAAAACTGAGAAGAACAGTCGTTGTCAACATCAATGTGGAGGAGAAAAATGTCCAGCTGTGGGAAGCTGGTGAAAGACAGACACTTGAGACTCTATGGGCAGATTCAGTACAGTGAGCTCTGAATGTTTCTCTTTCAGTAAATTTCTTCTCCTCTTTTCATATTCAGTATGACGATGGTTTTCATTTTCATTCAGTAACAAGTGAAAAATAAAAAGAAACAAAAAAAGAGAACCACGACCTCAGGATCCATTTTCAAAACAACGTGCCTGTGTCAACTGAACATGACATCACGTCCCACGGTCGGTGCTGCTTGAACAGTGCGAAACGACCAGAGCAGCGCTGTGTGGCCTCGACAAGGTTCCGGCTCGGCTCCGATGTGCCAGTGTGAATGTACCGTTAGTGTGATATTGCTGGTACAATTTAGAAAGCACAGTAAGGTCACAGGGAACACAAAAGCATGTCAGGTTACAATAATTTATATCATTATTCTTGGATAACAAAACGTAATTCCATTAAGCTTAGGAAAGACTAAGACTGTATGGATAAGCTGATTTGTTTGTTGGGGTCTAGTCTATTACCAGAATGAAGAGTGGGCATCAATCCTTCAAGCAAAAAAAACAGCTTCACCAGAATCCCAAACATACATTACAACAGAGATATACAAAACACACAGAAGATAAATGTACTGTCTCTACAGTCAAGTCATATGACATCAATGCGATAGCCAAATTAAGATAATATGAAAATCTACCTTCAGAGCTGGAGCACTCAGAGTGCACACTGGATAACCTACGACCGTGATCGAAGGAGTTTATGAGTGAACCCAGAGTGTGCTCTAGGGGTTTTCAAACAACAAGAGTGCAATGGAACGCTTTGAGAATGAGTTTACGAACCCCAAGAACTGTAGCCCGTTTTAAAATGACCTGGCTTTAATGATGTTTCACTGAGACTGCTACAACAAACTTAAAAGAGAGTAACTGATTACAGTATTGTGTACATAATTCACAGATTTTTAAAAGGCAAAAAATGTCTCAATGAAAACCTGCACAAATATTCAGCATGACAGTTATATGATTAATGGCTACATGGCCACATCTGGACCAGCACAATTGTCTCTCTCCTCCTAGGTTAAATAAACTCATTTAGTTATCATCCTGCTTTATAAAGGAAATATTCAAGCCGTACTTACTCATTACATACAGGGAAAGAATGATTCCTGCTAGACAAAATCCTTCGAAGAACCTCAGTGTGCTAAACATGGTCACATTCACAGAAAGAGCGACAGTCAGTCCAAAGATTAACATGAAAATAACTGAGACAATAAGTACAGGCTGCCGTCCGAACCTGCAAGACAAAAACAGAAAAAAAAAAACATTTCAATGTTAGCCAGTGGTTGTGAAATTTGAGTTGATTCTGAACATTAAAAAAAAAAAAAAAAAGTATAAGGTGAATCTTTAGGAAAACCGCAGACAGAGAAAAAGACATCCACTAAGAAGTAGAAGCATATTATAATTATTATTTAACTAGTGATAAAACTCCTAAAGAGACATCTCATGTTTGTGTGTGTCAAAAGTATATATGTTTATTAAACATTACATTAAAATAAACACCAATATGTTTCCTAAGATTGTGTTTAAATCTTAAACACTTGGCTTTACAGAGCTAATGGTGCAGGAATACATCAGTGTTATGTCTCTAATATTGCAAAAAAAAAAAAAAACACATTCATTATTAGACCTACAGCCAAGCTTTGTCTACCTTCTATTAAGTTTAAGATATTTTCTTCTGTGGCAGAACCATTTATTTTACCTGTAAAAACTTAAAGGCCTTAAATATATTATGGTTCCAAACACACTTGTACTAACAGAATATCATTCCAAGAATATAATGAAAACACACACTATTGTCAGGTATTTCAGGTTACGATTGCCCATAGGCAAATAGTTCAGAAATCAGCAAAGAAAAGTTTCACTCTAATGTTAAGACAAAAACGTTTTATGCTTGGAATAATTATTATTTTTTGTTTTTTTGTTTAAACGGTTCATTGATTACTTTCATAGAAATGCATTTTAATTAGGGTTGTCAATTAATTGCAGTTAACGTCTGCGACCAACACGTTCATTTTTTGGGAGAATATTTTTTTTTTTTAACGTACGTTAAATCGCCTTCTTATCTTGTCGTCCCTCTTTCATACTGCAATTAATTTCCTGTGGCACCATTTTAATACACTCAAGTGCATGCCAGGATTGAATGAGTGTAGTGGTCATCGTTTGAATATAACCATAGTAATGGAACCGCATTATATAATAAAGCACTCAAACTGTGCTGTGTAAGTGGTTTCGGAGGAAAAGAAAAACCCAAGACGGAGTTGTTCTCATTTCTAACTAATGAAGGGACCTACCAACAATTATATCAGCGCTGTGTTGTTTCAATATACGTCCCCAAAGTCTTAGATATAGCTCCAGCTGATTCAGAATGTTAGTATAAAGTTCCTGTGCTTGCACTGTATTGTTTTTCTAAAACTTAAAACAAACTGTCCATTAATATTACAAAACAAATATGAAACAATACAAGTGTGTATAAACATCCTTGGATTCAGTATTATTTATTTAGTTTACAACCTGTATTATAAAAAATATACAATTGAAATAACAGTGGTGTAAACTTTAAAAGTGGTGGAATAGCAGTTTCTATTATACTGTATATATTGCACGACCTAGGATTTATACTGTTGCAGGACTGGTCTACGGACCCTGTTGTTTGTTTGTGTGTGTGTTTGTTAGCAGGGAAGCAGTAAGCTTGCCTCAGCTGGGATTGGTGGGTGACGTCCAGGGAGGTGGGGACATGAAAGCACACCGTATAGGGGGGTGCCCACATCAGCGCAGGCAGAGCTGAGTGGGACAAACTGCTATGTGAATATGCTGCTGTGTGTGAGAGAGCAAGACTATTGATTTTGGTGTGGCCCAGGGAATAGGGTTTGAGTACCTGCAAATTGTGCGTTTCTCCTTCCTTCATTTTCCACCGTATGCTACAATATTAATTTGTCTTGTGGGGATTATAAATCAATTTCAGTAATAAAAATGCGAAACATAAATAACATGGTCTCCTAATTATGGACCCCAATACCGTATAATAATGGGGTAGCATTGTATCATGTTTTTTTTAAAGCTAGAAATTTGGAAAGTGGTTTCTAGTTGTATTTATTTGTTGACACTTGCATATATTTCTTTTAATTTATGCAAATAGTAAGAATGCGTTTTTAGATTTGTACAGTATTTCAATTAAAAAAGCAAGCATAAGAAGCAACTATCATATTTTTAATATTACATTCACCAAGACATTTTAATATGATTAAATGGCTCACATAACCATGGCCAAATTTTGAAAATATTAAAAAAAAAAAAAAAAAAAAAAAAAAAAAAATCACATGTACAAAGCTGAAAGAAGACTTTTTAAAAATGAAGAAAAATTTGCTCAGGAGTCATAACACATTATATGAGGACTGTAATTTATAAGGGAATTCAGATGTAAATATATGCTACACAATGTTGTGCTTTCAGTAAATTATTTTTCAATAATAAAAATTGAGCTTCAGTAAATCAGTAAAACTTAAAGCAATATGGAATGAACCTTAGGATTGCAATGTTTTTGTGACACTATTTAAAATAAATAAATAAAAACTTACCAATCGGCCAAGACCCCCATCACCAAATATCCAAAGATTAAACCAACCAGCAGAGAAAACTTGGCAATGTGGACCTTCCAGGTTGAATCACACACCAAGTTCCACTAGACAGAGGGACAAAATTTTTTAGAAATCGTCAGTATAACAGTCATGTAAATCAGGTTTCCCCTTCCCTAAAGTAATCTATACCACTGTACCACAATTGTTCAAACCATCTATGTCATCACCCCTGTCTCAATGCTGTTAAAAATATATTTTTCTACCTTGAGTTTGTACTAAAACATCTCAGTGAACTGTTGAAATTCTCAGTTCTCTTTTCTTTAAAGGCCTCAATACTGATTAACAAAAAAAAAAACTTCACAAAACCAACCTTCTTCTTGCATGACCACAATATAAAAGCACATAGGACACGTTTGATTAATACCTTGTATATTATCAAGATTTAACCAGTTCTAGACCCATCCTCTAAACACCATGTTAAAAAAAAATGTAATTACATTTTGCTGAGCTGATTCCAAGACTTAAACAATAAAAGGTATTGTAGCAACAGTGAAGCAGTGTAATACTGTAACTTAATGTAGTACAGTAGAGCATGCAATTAGGCAAATGAGAGAGAAAAAAAAGCTCAGCTGGGCCCAATCAAGCTCACAGTATAAATCTGTCTGTGGAAAATACTAAGAATCATGAATTGCAGCTGTGCGGACTAGAAATTAAATACAAAAATATGATGCTTTGTCTCTATTCAGTAAATTAAGAGTGAAAAAGCTACAATATTTAGGTTAGGTAAAAGGATCACCAGTTGATGTATTCCTGGTTATGCTTGAAAGTCGTGAGATACCTGCAGCATCTAATATTCTGTAAGGAAGAGTGCGTTTAAATTGACTTTCTTTGTACATCAATAAAGTCTCAAGATGTCACACATGGTTTAGTGAGGAAAAGAACATTTCTATTTTGTGACAATTTTGGCAGCCGCAGTGCACGCAAATGTCAAAACAAGTTGGGGCACTTTGCTGCAAAACAAAGATGGGAAACGTGGTGGGAATACATTCAGGCTCGTTCAGGCATAGTGTTTTGTCTGAAGATCGGAGAAAGCTTGACTTCAGTGGTCTGGTGAAAGACAGGAATAAATAGAAACAGAATAAAAGAGCCCACTGGTTTATAAAGGCAGGATGAAATTAGTCGAGCCTGATGTGTTTAACTGAAAGTATCTTTCTCAAATCCTCTCAGCTTTCCCATGATTTAAAAGTACTATATAAAAATCGCCCTTTATGAATGCAGTCAGTTTCCACTATACAAAAATGTTAGTAATAATGTGCATGAGAAACTGAAACATCTCACATGATGAAATAAATATGGACCCCTAAAAAGAAAAACTTTTTATACCAAGATAGAACATATTATTATTATTATGGAATTTTGTGAGTCAGCTGTTTTACATCAAAATTACCATATGTTTCCTTTGATACCCCAGGCAAACTATATAGTTGTTTTTTGTGTGTGTGTGTGTGTGTGTGTGTGTGTCAGACTTTGTCATGTGACCACAAAATGCAGCTATAATTGTAAACAAAATGCTACTAGTCCCTAAAATCCTACTGTTTGATTTAAGGTTGTAGACACTTAAGCTGCTGGATGTGCCTATGCCTACATGTATAAAGTTTTTCATTGGTTTTGGGGGTTTTACATGCTCTAGACCAGGGGTTTTCAACCCTGGTCCTGGAGAGCCTCAAATCCTCAGGTTTTATAAGTGTCTATGTCATCAATGGGTAAAGATCTGGAACACCTGTTAATCTTGACTAATTATGCCATTAATTGGTGCAATTAAGTAACTGAGAGCTCAGTTGAAACGAAAACCAGAAGACCCAGTAGCTCTTCAGCACCAGGGTTGCCGACCCCTGCTCTAGACTGACACCAGTCCACCTTGACTTTTCCACTTCCAAATTTGTAACTCAACCCAATTTCATGTGCCCAATACGCCACCAAAGAATGAGATGGGTAACATAACATCGCCCTTAAATGGTTTGTTACCCATAATTCCTCTGGCGCACAAGGTAATGCCGCATGATATAAAAACAAATGATTTTTAATACCTTTGGTTATGTTACCTCAGGTACTGGTATAGCATGTGTCATGGTGGTTTGTTCTGGGGTTTATTTAGTCCTTCCAGTACTTGTTTACAGTGTGGTACTGTGGCAAATGTGGTTTGCAGTGTGCAGGGATGCAATGCGTAACAGATGACAGACAACAAAGTTCACGGTCCAAACGATTCTTTACTGGTTCCCGTTTGTAATCCAGATCGTGGCGACAGTAAATAATAATCCCAGGCAATACATAATGTCAAGGAAATTCATGGTTAAATTCATTTTAATATAAGCATTTCTCAGATATTTAATTCAGACTCTTGTCTGTGTGTCATGCTATGGGGAATGGGTTGTTACTTCAAAGCTGATTAGATAAGGCACAGAACACAAACTGTGTTAACTTTTTGAAATTTGCCTTCCAAAATACTATCCGATTGTCTCCTAAGGTGTCATAAAACTTGCCAAGTGAGAATGCAGTTGTACTACTATTGTGTTAAAAGTTAGTTAAAATGCTTTAAGAATCATTTTTAATTACATAACTTGTGGACACAAGTTCAATACTCATTTTAAGTAAGTTTCCCAATAAATCTGAAGAGTTTATTGTGTTTTAAAAGAATATTATAAACTAATAACTATTTTTGAATATTATCCTTTGATTGTATTATTACGCGTTTTATATACTTGTAATTGAAATTTTGTATAGAGAATGAAACTGAAATTTGAATTTTTCTCCAATGAATGTAATTAAAGTTATATTGAATAGGCGGTTTAAGTGATAAATATAAAATCCTTTGATAACAAAATAGGCGGATACATTCCATTTCTAACAAACCCTTTTTGTATGACACACAACTATCTATCAAATACTGTGAACCAAAGGAAGGACCAACAAAGACTTGTTTACAGTACAAGAGAATGCCTATACATCATGTATTCTCGCTGGATTACAAAAACAAGACAATCGAAAAATAAAAATGTAAAGTAGACTGCTCTGCGTATGCTCAGAAACTAGCTAACTGACATTTCTCCAACACCAACTCAACTAGACACAACAAAGCCTGAGATACAAGATTTGAAGAACAGTAACATAACAAAAAAGTGGTTCCCAATGATTATTTTAGCCTCTGATCGTTGAGCTTACACCACTGGACATAAATAAATAAATAAATAAAATGAATCCACAAGGTTTCAACTACCTCCCCACACACATGGCAAATTACAATGGTGTCGACATGACAGCCTCAGAAGTAGCAAGTCTCTTCCTGTACTGTTACATCAACAAAACTAGATGCAGAAAATAAACGGATGTGTTACTTCACAGCTAATTTCATGAAACACAGCTCCTAATCAAAATAAAACTATTACACTATGTAACACAATTTTTGTTCCTGGGTAGTAAGTGTTATTTCCTAATTGCTTATGCCTCAGAAGTATAGAAAATGGCTATTATTCCCCACAAACTTTGCTTTTGTGACCAGGACAGTGATATTTCAAAATATCACTATTTCCAATGGGAAAATGGGAAAATGTGTGTCTTTTCATTCACATAAAGTCAGAAAAAAAACAACATATGAATCCAAATGAACATGTATTTATACTAAAGTAATACAAAGATGACTACAAAAGATTTAGAAGTGAGTAGTTTTTCGAGATTTACAATTATACTGTATTTACAGTATAATTGTAAATCTCGAAAAACTACTCACATTTTTTTTTTTTGTTACACAGTGTTATCAGTCCACATTGAGCAGAAACGCAGATTGTTTTAAACTCACTCGGGAGGTTTTACAGAACAAATTTTACATCAGAACTAGCATTCATGCAGGCTCCAAATTAGGTTTAACAACTGTGTCACAATGGAATTGAAACCACCGACCCAACATATCTGCGAGAATTATCTGTGTCGAAGAGAGCGACCCCAAGTGAAATAACGGCAATCCAGCATTTCTTTTTCTTTTTTTAAATGCTGGTACGTCCTGCAGCACTGAACGAGCATTTTTGAGGACATACTTGGTAAGTCCAATAGCAGTTAATGGGTTAAAGAAAATAATGAGAAAAATGATTTTCTAATACCTATAGTGCCCGCTCGATGAAGTCTCTACTGTGTGGTAGTTGACCTTGACTTTCGTTAGCACCCTCGGCTTCAGCTTGGGACTCATAACTCCAGTCATAGTTAACTAGCACATGGTAGAGCCTTCATCGATGGGCACTATTGTTTAATTAAAAACAGTGAGATTCTAATCCATACAGCATACAGAATTATCAACATCCACAAATCAGATTTACTGCAAGACAGACCTCTAAGGGTACACCCCACGTGAGAGTAACACATATTTATTAAGCCCGAGGTAGGGACTAAACTAAATGAACATCTCTGGAAATTGTATTTCTAAAGACGTTGGCACACTGACAAACCAACTTTTTACTCATTTCAAGAAGCAGGCTATGCGTATTTACATAATTACACCCAAATACTCATTTTGACATCAAGTTTAAGAAAATGTTATAGCAACACCATTTATGGGTGTTTATATTCCCCACCTCCCTGCCTCCCCTCATTCTCGTGTGAATTTCAGCACATCCATATCATGTGGTGGAAGTAATATATTCAGCAATCAGCAATTTGTTTACAAGAGCACTGCCACAGAATTGAAACATAATGATGCTTGGTCAGCAAGTATTCTAGCAATGTTTATTAGAATACAGTGTCTATGGGATAATTTAATTCGCTTTAGGAGATATGTTTTTGATAATGTTATATCCCCCCCCCACAAAAAAAAAATACTCTGTACAGTACAGTAGGAAATCTGAATAAGTAAGTGCGATGCACACGAAAAGTGAGAATTCATACATGAAAAAGTATGGACACTATTTTTTTTTTTACTTACCTGTACATTTAAAATAGGAACACGTCAAGTCCTCCTTGAACCTAAAGGAAAAGCCTAGTAAACTGCACTATTTGATACAGCCACTAGGTGGAGCAGCCTAAATGCAGGACAGCGCTATCAGTTAGTGGTGATATCATGCTTTCTTTCAGTAGTAAAACCGAGAGACTGCAAGCAACAATTGATTTAGTCCTGTCTTTACTTTTTAACAGGTTAGTAAGAGTCAATATAGCATTAAAATGCCATAAATCACAAGGTTAAATGCTGTAGATTATTATTCTGTGGGTTTGGTGCATTATTTTGGTGGTTTAAATATGTATTTTTAATATATAAAAGTGCATATTTAGAAGCGGCCATTATAGTAGACATCACGACATTGGGGATAATACAGATAGTGTTAGTCAGTGAAGAAAATGTGGCGATTATGTTTTCAAAGTGAAACAAACTGGTCTAAAAGATATATAAAATGCTTGTGAAATATTACGGTTGAAGGTGTTCTGATAATAAATTTAAGCCCATACTATCCTGATGCCAATAATCAGTGTAAACTGATATTTCTGTGATGTTTGTTATTCTGTGTTTCGTTTTGCTAATTAATAAAAGGTAGAATTTAGGCATGGTATAACGTGATGTAAATGCATGTTTTGAATTACTAAAACTTATACCTTATTGTGAGTTGTATGTACCATTATTAACACTGTATTCAGGATGCTTAGACTTAAATGATATTTGTAGTTGAACTGATGATTAATAATAGTGCAACAGTGCCATGGAAGTAGTCTGAACATGTTCAAATAGTGATGCTAGTTATATAACATGTATATGGAGAATGCATAACTATAGAAATGACACAGACTATCCATTGTGGAATGCTTCTTTGTTGTGATTGTCATGTTTTATTTTAACATACTACAGCTGAGATAGCGGTTGAATACCAATATGAAGACTATCTCAAAAGGCTTGTTATTGGTTATGTTCTATTGCTATTATTTTATTGTCATGATTATTATTGCTCTTCTCTGCACTTCTTCAATGAAGTGATGGATTGTTTTATGTTTTAAAACTTTCAGTAGTAAAACCGAGAGACTGCAAGCAACAATTGATTTAGTCCTGTCTTTACTTTTCCTATTTTAACACATTAAACACTTTATCTTCTGTTGATGGGCTCTCTGCCCAAGACCCATAACAGAATCATGGAGGCTCGCCCGGGATGAGTATCCAACGCCTGGCGGAACTGATTCAGCGATTTGAAGAAACCGAGACAGCGAGACCAACGCGGGTGGCAGCAGTGTGCATCCAGACGGCGAGGGGGGGACCAATCAGGACCTGACTGGCAGAACGTCGAGGTGAAAGGGGGACCCTGGCTCCAGAGACGCAGCGCTGCTACTAGACCCAAGCTGCTGAAGAACCGCAACATGGCTAATCCTGAAACAAAAGAGTTGGTGTGGACAATCCGGAAGGACTTACACAGACTAACTGCCAATGAACTCTATCAGCTTGCAGAAAACGTTGGTCAGGTACCAGACAGAAACCTGTATGAGCTAGATAAAAACAATGAGGAAAGTTGTTTGGAATATGTGTATGTTCATGTATGTAGCAAAGCATTGCTAGACCAAGAGGATCAAGGAGTGGCACAATTGCTTTTTCTGAAAGATTTGATACATGATTTGATCTCAAACCGTGAGAAAAGCCCAGAAATTATCCAACCTACTAAAGAGATTGAGGGGCTAAATGAAAACCAGAAAATGCCATCCTTACCAATTGATCTAGCTGGCGATGCCACTGAAATATCGCATGGTATTGAGCTCCAACAAATGTTGGCTAGTGACGAACAACTAGGTAGAAAATTGGAGCAGTACAAAACTACTACAGCGACACTCACAACAGTTCGCCCTACTACAAGGGAGCGCACTAGTATGGATAGTAGTCCCAGCAATGAAAACTACCAACATACTAGGAGTGAAAATACTGTGTATGCAAAAGAGGTCCCATTCCTGCAGCGTAGGGAATTTAAGATACACGGGGGTCAAATAGGTGACACTACCTCTGATATTAGTTTCAGCAACTTATGTAAACAAATAGGAGAGGGCGTTAAAGAGCATTACAGTGAGAGTGAGATCATTAGGAGTGTCTTTCGTATTATCAAACCAGGAAACTTTAAAGACATGCTGATAAACAAAGATGACATGACACTTACTGAACTGAAAAGCTTTCTCCTATCACACTTAAGAGAAAAGAATAGCACTGAGCTTTTCCAGGAGCTAATGTGCGCTAAGCAGTATGACCATGAAACTCCCCAACAATTTCTGTACAGAATGATTGGGTTGAAACAAAAGATCATTTTCGCTTCCAGGCAAGCTGACACAGACATTAGGTATGATAACACCACAGTCCAGTGCGTGTTTTTGCACTCTGTCTACCAGGGGCTGGGTACAAAACATAACGATATAAGAAGAGATTTAAAACCTCTTCTGTCTGATGTTGCCATTTCTGATGAAGCACTATTGACGCATGTAATTAAGATTACAAGTGAGGAAAGTGAAAGGCAGCGGAGGCTTGGCCAAGTCCCTCGCAACAAGATGGCATGTGCACATAGTGTACAATTAGAGGGTAATGCTGAGAAGGTAGGGAAGGAAGCTGTAGAATCCAAAAGGACCTGTAGAACTATTGAAGAATTGAGTGCTCAGGTCGCAGCCTTGTCAAGCATGATAGACACCTTGAAAAATTCACAACAATCGGGACACTCATGTCAGTGTAATGCCAGTACTTTACAAATCCTGAAGAAGGAGAGCCGTGGAGTTTGTCCAAATTGTGTGAAACAAGGCACCACTAATTGTAACCACTGTTTCGCCTGTGGAGAAGAGGGACACAGAGCGGTTGGTTGCCTCAAATCACCAGGCAAATCGGGAAACGGGAGCCGGTCACTGAGGCGGGACAGACAGTGACCGGAATAGTTGAGAAGTCCCAGCAGTGTGTTTTCTGTCAGTCCCAACCAAGGCTGAAGGTGTGCCCCAGGTGTAAGGTTTTGCTTTATTGCTCTTTCCAGTGTGAACTTGCTTATGCTTGGACACACGACCAAGTCTGTGGTAATACTGTAGCTGAAGTCTTCCCAGTAGAAGCACAGATGTGTCCCGACCGTATAGCTCAACTTGTTGGTGGCAAATGTCTGCTAAAATGCTACATGAATGGCTATGCTGTAAGTGTATTACTTGACACAGGGGCCCAAGTTAGCATTCTGGATCATGCTTGGAGGGAGAGATACCTGCCTAACCATAAAGTAAGACCGTTGGTGGAACTGATGGAAGCTGAGAGAGGCCTTGATGTAGTTGCTGTGAACGGGGAAGCAATACCGTTTGACGATTGGATCGAGGTGCAAGTGGACCTGCCAGGAGATGGCCACTCCAATCCGTCAATTCAGGTACCTTTTCTAGTGAGTCGCATGGTGCTAGAAAGACCACTGTTAGGATTCAGTGTAATCGAGGAAGTGATTAGAAGACATGCAGGGGGAACATAGAAAGCCGTGACAATGCTAGCCAACCTCCTGAGCAGAGCTATGGGAATTCAAGAAGAAGAAGCGAGTGTTATAGTAAATGTTGTACAGAACAGGTGCACTGTAGAGGAGGAGTGTGCTTTGGTAAAGATAGGGAGACAGAATGTTGTGATTCCACAGGGCCAAGTTGTCTATGTTAAATGCAGAGTACCGTTTAAGCCAGAGACCGACAAGACTGCCGTGTTGTTTGAGCCTAAAGACAAGGGTGTGCATCTAGAACAATTAGACATTGTTGATGGTCTTGTTGAAATCCACAATGTAGAGGCCCCCTATATTGAGGTGCCAATTGGCAACTATACTAGACACGATATAACACTGCCTCGCCGAACAGTAATTGGGAGAATCCAGCCTATCTCTATGTTGCCTCAGACCGGTGCCCAGGTTAACGATTGCAAAGCTGATGTAAATACCATTGGTATGGACTCAAAAGCAAATTTTGGGGACGATGACACTGTTTCAGCAACGGCTCTATGGAACCCTCCTGTAGATCTAAGTCACCTCGACGAAGAACAGAAAGAAATGGTCCGCCAAATGCTGTATGAGGAATCTGCAGCCTTTGCACGTGATGAAGATGACATTGGATGTATACCAAGCTTACAGATGGAGATCAACTTGAAGGATGACATCCCTGTACAGCGAACGTATGCATCCATACCAAGACCCCTTTATAAAGAAGTGAAGGATTATATACAGGGTCTGTTGGCAAGAGGGTGGATAGTCAAGTCCAAATCTTCTTATTCATCTCCAGTTGTCTGCGTATGTAAGAAGGACGGAACGTTGAGGCTATGTACTGATTACAGGCAGCTAAATCAGAAGACTGCGCCAGATCGCCATCCACTGCCTCGGATTCAGGACCTTACAGATACCTTAGGCGGTTACAGCTGGTTTTCTATCTTAGACCAGGGCAAAGCCTACCACCAGGGATTCATGGTGGAGGGCTCTCGACACCTGACCGCATTCATCACTCCTTGGGGGCTGTATGAGTGGATAAGGATCCCCTTCGGATTGATTAATGCTCCAGCGGCATTTCAGAGGGGCATGGAGGAGATGCACAGCACTTTACGGGATGAGTGTTGCTTACCCTACCTGGATGATGTCCTGTGTTATGCTAAAAGTTTTGAAGATCACGTGGCTGGAGTTCGTCGGGTGCTGAAATCACTGATGAGCCATGGTGTCAAGCTGAGGCCAACAAAATGTGAGCTGTTCAAGTGAGAAATTCGATATGTAGGGCAGTTAGTCTCAGCGGAGGGAGTACGGATAGACCCTAAAGAGCTGGAAGCGGTTCGTAGTTTGAAAGACAAGAGGCCCAGCACAGTAGGTGAAGTCCGCCAGCTCCTTGGGTTTCTGAGTTACTACCGTACCTATATTCAAGACTTCTCCAAAATTGCAAAACCACTATATGAACTACTGTGAAAACAACCAAGAGTGAAACTCCAATAAGAGACTCTCTCCAAGGAAAGAAGAAAGGAAGCCAACTCTCATCAAGGGCCCCAGTAGGATGGGTCGAAGAACATCAGAGTGTGGTGGAAAGATTGGTAGATATGTTGGTCGACTCTCCTATTTTGGCATATCCAAACTTCAGCGTGCCTTTCGTATTGCACGCTGATGCATCAAAAGACGGTCTGGGAGCCGTGCTATACCAACGGAAAAACGGGAAGTTGAGGGTCATCGCCTATGGGTCTCGGACGCTAACATCAGCTGAAAAAAACTACCACCTCCACTCAGGAAAACTTGAGTTCCTAGCTTTGAAGCGGGCGGTCTCTGAGAAATTCAGGGACTACTTGTTTTATGCTCCCCACTTCACTATCTATACCGATAATAACCCCTTAACCTACATCCTAAGCACAGCAAAGCTCAATGCCGTTGGTCACCGCTGGGTAGGGGAGTTAGCTGATTTTAGATTTGACATAAAATATCGCCCTGGAAAAGACAATGTGGATGTGGACACACTGTCCCGGTGTCCTCTTGATATAAACAGGTATGTGGCCGGATGTACAGAGGAGCTATAACCTGAAGTCATCCATGCAGCATGGCAAGGGCATCACATGGCACAAGGGAAGGGGAAGTCCCCTGGGTTGCAGTTATTAATATGACATCCCCAAGTCAACCTGAAGGACCCTGTATCAGTGGATCACTGTCAGCCATCGATCCAGGTGAACTGAGAACTGCCCAGAGAGAAGATACTGCTATTGGAGAAGTACTCCGGCTCAAAGAGATGAGCAGGACTCTGACGGGTGAAGCAAGACGTGGGGTGAGCAGCACTACTAAGAAACTCTTGCATGAGTGGGGCAAGCTCCACATTGAAGATGGACTTTTATATTGAAAGACCAACCTGAGAAAACAACTGGTCTTGCCAGGAAGGTTCAAACAGATGGTCTTGAAGCATCTTCATAATGACATGGGTCATGTCGGGACAGAAAGGGTCATAAGTCTGGCCAGGGACAGGTTCTATTGGCCATACATGAAGAATGACATTGAAGAGTATGTGACAAGAAGATGTTCCTGTATTAAACAGAAAAAACCTACCACCCACGTGAAAGCACCAATGAGAAGTATCACCACCACTTCACCTTTCAAGCTCGTTTCGATTGATTACCTCCACCTGGAACCTAGCAAAGGAGGGTTTGAATACATCTTGGTAGTTGTGGATCACTTTACGCGATTTGCACAGGCTTATCCTATTAAAAATAAGCCAGGCAAAACTGCAGCAGAGAGAATTTTCAGTGACCTTATTCCACGCTTTGGATATCCATCTAAATTACACCACGACGAGGGACGCGAGTTTGAAAATGAACTACTCCGAACTTTACGTCAGCTCTCCGGTGTGGGACATTCAAGAACAACACCATATCACCCGCAAGGCAATCCGGCTGAAAGATTCAACCGAACGCTGCTACAGATGCTGAGGACGCTTGAGGAGAAAGAGAAGGACCTGGAAAGACCATCTCCCACAGGTTGTCCATGCCTATAACTGTACCAGACATGAGGCAACTGGTTAGTCCCCATTTTACTTGTTGTATGGTCGACACCCCCGTCTAACAATTGATCTGCTGTTCAGATTAGGGACAAGAGAAGAACAGGATTCGGCACAAGGTTATGCAGAAAAGTGGGCTAAAAGGATGACAGAAGCATATCAGATCGCTTCTGAAAATAGCAGACACTCAAATGCAAAGGGCAAGAAATACTATGACCGGCAGGTGAGGGGAGTAGTTCTTAAGCCTGAAGACAGAGTGCTTGTGCAAAATCTGAGTGAGAGAGGTGGCCCAGGAAAATTAAGATCCTATTGGGAGAAAACTATTTACAAAGTAAAAGAACAGATCAATGACAGCCCAGTGTATAAAATCCAGCCAGAGTCTGGTGAACCCCGGATCCGGATTTTACATCGGAACCTGTTATTACTAGTGAATGATCTTCCTGTAGAGTTACCATCACAGCAAACACAGAAACCACTGACTGAACAATGGAGAAGGAAAATAAGAGATAGAGGAAATAAAGCGAGAAAACTGACACCGAGTACTGACACATCGGATGATGAGGGAGACACGAACACTTAGTACTGGCTGAGGTTTCGAAGAGATCAAGCACCGCAAGGTAATAGGACTCAGAAAATGAATGAACATGGCATCATGTCCAGAGAAAACCTGGTGAGGAGAGCGTCATTACAAGAAAGGTACAATGCAGAGATGAAAGAGGCAGAACCCGAACAGGAAGGACAGTCTGATGGAGAGAACTTCCCAGCTCAATATGAACTGTTAGATGCAGGAAGTGACCATGATCACGAGGGAAGACCCACGTCTCCAGAAGACAGGCAAAGCGGACCAGTGCCATTGTCTCCACAAGGAAACTGTCCAACTGATCAAGTAAGAAGATCCACTAGGGAAAGAAGACCTAGACAAGTCTTCACTTACAATCGATTGGGGCAGCCATCATTTCAGCCACAAACCATGGTTAATGCCATGGGTCTAGCTCACTACACTGTTCCACCCCTACCTGTTTGGGGAACTGTACCATACCAAACACGCTACTATAATACACTGGTATCAGTTCCATTTCCTATTAGTGTATACTAAAGTAAGCTAAACGCATCAGCAATTTTCAGTTTCTCTTTTTTCACTATAGGATTTGTAAATAAGTTGAAATTATTCAGTAATGTCAGGAGCCATTTATTTTTGCCAGGGAGCGTGTGACGCACACGAAAAGTGAGAATTCATACATGAAAAAGTATGGACACTATTTTTTTTACTTACCTGTACCTTTAAAATAGGAACACGTCAAGTCCTCCTTGAACCTAAAGGAAAAGCCTAGTAAACTGCACTACTTGATACAGCCACTAGGTGGAGCAGCCTAAATACAGGACAGCGCTATCAGTTAGTGGTGATATCATGCTTTCTTTCAGTAGTAAAACCGAGAGACTGCAAGCAACAATTGATTTAGTCCTGTCTTTACTTTTCCTATTTTAACAGGTTAGTAAGAGTCAATACAGCATTAAAACGCCATAAATCACAAGGTTAAATGCTGTAGATTATTATTCTGTGGGTTTGGTGCATTATTTTGGTGGTTTAAATATGTATTTTTAATATATAAAAGTGCATACTTAGAATCGGCCATTATAGTGGAGATCACCACGTGGGGATAATAATACAGATAGTGTTAGTCAGTGAAGACAAGATGGCGATTATGTTTTCAAAGTGAAACAAACTGGTTTAAAAGATATATAAAATGCTTGTGAAATATTACGGTTGAAGGTGTTCTGATAATAAATTTAAGCCCATACTATCCTGATGCCAATAATCAGTGTAAACTGATATTTCTGTGATGTTTGTTATTCTGTGTTTCGTTTTGCTAATTAATAAAAGGTAGAATTTAGGCATGGTATAACGTGATGTAAATGCATGTTTTGAATTACTAAAACTTATACCTTATTGTGAGTTGTATGTACCATTATTAACACTGTATTCAGGATGCTTAGACTTAAATGATATTTGTAGTTGAACTGATGATTAATAATAGTGCAGCAGTGCCATGGAAGTAGTCTGAACGTGTTCAAATAGTGATGCTAGTTATATAACATGTATATGGAGAATGCATAACTATAGAAATGACACAGACTATCCACTGTGGAATGCTTCTTTGTTGTGACTGTCATGCTTTATTTGAATATACTACAGCTGAGATAGCGGTTGAATACCAATATGAAGATTATCTCAAAAGGCTTGTTATTGGTTATGTTCTATTGCTATTATTTTATTGTCATGATTATTATTGTTCTTCCCTGCACTTCTTCAATGAAGTGATGGATTGTTTTATGTTTTAAAACTTTCAGTAGTAAAACCGAGAGACTGCAAGCAACAATTGATTTAGTCCTGTCTTTACTTTTCCTATTTTAACACATTAAACACTTTATCTTCTGTTGATGGGCTCTCTGCCCAAGACCCGTAACATAAGGTCTAACTACAACTGAATGGTTTCTATTGTAAATGTGATTAGAATTTTAAACACATGCACACACACACAATGCAGGCTGGTGAGTGTATATATAATTTTCTAACACCTAGATGTATTAAACTTTTGACAGGCTATTACAAATAAACATAATCAGATATTTGTGGAATGAATAATTTGGAGATTTTAACTGTTTTGCCAGAATTATTTTGCCTAATTGTTAAATAGTATGCAGCAATATGCATGTCAGATATCAGGGCTTGAATTTCAGCGTGGGATCGCGGGAATCACGCATTTTCCAAGCTGCTCCCGCATACCTGCAACATTCAGTGTGGGAAAATCAGAGATATTTTAAGACACTAAGCTACTGTATTTTTTACTCAATTTAGAATGCCTTCAATGCTACAACAATCTCTAAGGAAGTGAGTATGAGTGATGAAAACACTATGAGCCACATTCTGAATAGTTCTGGTTAAAATAAATAAATAAATAAATAAAATAAAAGTAGTGCTGATATTTTAAGTGCCGCGAGGCTTTATTCTCTCGTATGCGATTCTCAGCCACTATCTTCAAGGATAACAGAAACTCAGTACACTCCAGTAAGTAAACAGTTTTGAAAAAAATACTCATCTCTACTACATGCCTGAACAGTATGCCTGATCCTGTTACATAATACGAAAGGAAATGTTTGTCCTTTCATTTGATATGTTACATGCATGCAATACAAACTATCCACTAAACATACATAAATGAAAACGGTGAAAAACAGGTGGAAATATGGATGAGTATAAAGAGTAAAAAAAAAAGAAATGGAGTGCTGGTTAAAAAGAAAGGCACCTTTTTCTTCTGCTGCAGCAAAAACTTCACGGCAGGCAATGGCAAAAGCAATGGAGAGTGCTCTGCCTCACAGGGATGAACGGCTGGTCTCCTGAAAGCAGCTTATTTTAAAGCAACACCAGTGTGAAAGATGATGCAGTAAAATATATACAGTTTTTTATATGCAAAAGTGCCTTTTTTTGCCATTCCCTCCTAAAATTATGGAATCCCCTCCACTGGCTGCAGCATAGGGGTGAAATCCACCAGGACACAAAAATTAAATTCAAAATGCTGAGATATCAACAATGTGGGTTACATGCAGTATACTCTCCATTGTTGTGAAAATGAGACCTAGCATGTAAATATCATGCACATTCCTCACTCTATAGGAAGTGCACAGCCAAAACGTGGTACGACCTGAAAAGGTGGGTAAACCGCCAAAAAGCTAAAAAGCAGCGCAAATTGACCAAAAACTAAGTTTCTTTGCATGGGAACAGGTCCGAAAGCTCTATCATATGTTTACGAGACTTCATCAACAAATTTCACGTTTACAACATAACCTCACACATATTTCTACTAAAACTAAAGGCAGCATCAAGCAAGTCTTTATTAACAACCACGATCAGGCAGCAACCCTGGCAAGCTTCTGTGACCAAAAAGAAAAAATAAGCATATACAGGGGTTAAAAGACCTCTTTGTTAAGTTTTATTTTTTATGTAACACCATTTATTCAACGTTTCAAATTGCCATTTGCAGGTGACTAATAAAATGATAGTGCTTTATAGTTGTTTTATCAGTAAGGTTATTAAAAAAAATGAAGCTACTACAAAAGTACAAAATGTATCCATTTGCAATAAATAAGTAAATAAATAAGCACAGAAATTGATTTTTTTTCATCGTTTACACTTGTTATTTTCATGTTTGGTGATCGGATACCCGATTGCTTCAAGCTTAGACTTTTCTGTCCCTTAGCAATAAAATGTAATTAATTGTACACAAGCCTTAAGTAGCATCTGCCACGGGCATCTACCTTGGACAAAAAAAAAAATTCAATGATCTCCTGTATTATTGCTGCAGGCTACCAGACTTACAAGACTTACAGTACACAGTTCCAGAAAATTACAAACAGGTCCGGATAGATTAGCATCTACTGAGAAACGTGTTAAACTTGTATGGACTACCGGTATCCTGGATCCCCAATAATACAAAATATAACAACTTTCTAGGAACGAAAGCCTTGCACTGTCTCTGTGGAATTCTGAGTCAGGTATATTATTATTATTATTATTATTATTATTATTATTATTATTATTATTATTATGATTTTTTGGTTTGTTTGTTTTGTTTCCTTTGCTTTTTGAAATTATAAATAAATAAATAAAAATAATCACTAGTGAAAGGCTTCTCATGATGGGTTTTCTGGTTGATCCACTTTCCACTTAAATACATGTAAAGTGTATTGTGTACACTGTTCTGAAACAACAACTTTGTACTTAATGCACAGTTGTATTCAAACATTACTCTTATTTCAGTTTATAGACAGTAGTGTGAAATAAAAGTCCAAGCAAATTGATTTAGGTTAATTCAGTTTTAATTTGTGGCAAATTAGTTTTAGCATTTACTGGCACATTAGAAATAAACTAATGAGAAAAGAAAAAAAAAAAATCGCCTATTGAGTAATGTTATGTGTTGAACCACATATTTGAGTGGCTATGTTCTGTTTACCTTGTATACTACTGAACAGCCAGTATTTTCAGATTTTGCCTAAGAAGGTACAGTACATCAGGCAAGCAGCCCTTTCAAAACATATTTATTTTGTGTTGTTAAAAGAGAAAGTACTTTTCATCTTTATAAACCTGTAACTTGTAATGTGTCAGATATATGAGACAGTCCTTCACATATCACAATATCGAAATGGCATATTTTGCATCTGTTTTTAATATCTTTACCAGGGGCAAGACTTGGACTATATCCTATATTTGCTGAAATTTATTGAAACTAGATACCCATTTCTTAGTTCCTAATATTTATCTAACACTGCTCCTTCAAAAGTAAATATTTATGTTCCTAGATTAACAATACAGTTTTATAGTTACTTGTTTCACCACATATTTGAGATAGACACGTTTAACACTTCGTACAGAACTACAGGGTAACGACAAAAACAATATTGCCTAATTTGCTTCACTGGGAAATTGAAGTGCTCTATAACTATTAAGCAGTGTGTTTAACACATGGAAGCTTTGCAATTATATTTGTGTTTGTGTGCTGAACAGTAGACATGGGCTTATCTACAGAAAGTGCCAAAGCTGGGAGGGGTGTGCAAAAACTATTTAACCCTTTCTGTCTTCACATTAGTAAAACGAAATTTAGGATACATATTATATAAGGCTCAGACCACATAATACTTTAGAAATTAAAAATGCCAATTTGTATAGATAGATAAACCAACAAGGATATGTACTATCATGTTTATTTATTTATTTTTTACCATTAATATAGTATTTGAATAAAAAAGCTGAAGCCATCAAGTGTGTCTCAGTTTTCATGCTGTAAACAAGATTATAAGCATTGGTGTGGGGCACCTGCTGTAAAGCAGACAGTTATCATCTGCTTTTCAGCTGGCAACTCACTAAACAATAAGTACCAATCATACAGTCATAAAGAAACTTAGACAACAACAATTGTCATTGATAACAAAGTTCTTTGGTAGTACAGCGATCCACTTCTCACTAGTTATAAATTCTTATTTTAACCACAGTACAAAAAAAGATTGTATTTTAAAACAACAAAACTATTGTGTGATAAAACCCAGCAAATCCTGAACAGCTGTACTTTGTTCACACCCAAACAGGAGTGGGTGCAAGGCAGCGCAGAGGAACAATGCATTGCATTAATGATTTGGCAGGCTGTCACTAAAAAACACAAGTCCTATGAAGCTTCAGTGGAATTACACAAATGCTATGGCTTCACCCCAAGAGCAAAATAAAACACTGTAACCCTTTCTCTTTTATAAGCTACTGTGCTACTTCGAAAAAACTTTTTCCAAATTTGTTATGTAAAGATCACGAATTAATCAATGACAGAATGTCTGGCTCATTCATTATTCACAATAATATGCCAAGTGGAGTCTCTCTGCTATTCACTTTCATTAAGATTCAAATTTCTGTTATCCTACAATTACATTTAAAAAAAAAAAAAAAAAAAAAAAACACTTTAATACAATGTAACAGGGTGATGTTTCATACGTGGGTCGTAATTGATTAATACTGAGGCAGGCACAGAGCAGTGGGTGCTGACACGCCGCACAGACTTAATTAATAACACAAGTGCTGATTGATTTTAAATTTGTACATAGATGTTACCCCTCATCGTCGATTTCAAATGAAAATCTCTACTGATAATCTGTGCCATGGGTGCACTTGTAGGGACAGTTGGCACCTATCTCCACATGTTTTGGGAATGTCCACCTATTGTAAGTTTTTGGAATTGTGCAGTCACAGCTCTCTCAAAACTTCTCAGTGTAGATGTGCCTCTGTGTCATGGTCTGCACCTGCTTGGAAATGATTCTCAAGCTGTTCTAAATTTACATTCTGGATGATTCTTACTGGCAGGGCTGACAGCAGCTAAGAAGGCTATTTTGAAGGGCTGGGTAGAACCCAGAATTTTCTGGGTATGGTTACACTATTTCTTTGATATTTCACTTATGGAGAGATTGCACCAGGTCAGTCTAATTACATTGACTACATGGTCTACAGCTGTTTTTTTTTTTTTTTTTTTTTTTTTTTTTTTTTAATTAAAAGATTTTTTTATAATAAAAACTTGGGACCAAAAACTCACAAGTTTTTGAAATTCTTTTTTAGGATTAATATATATATATATTATATTAGAAAAAGAAAAACTTTTTCCCCGTAACAGGGGAAGTTGGAACGTATGGTGTGTATATATATATATATATATATATATATATATATATATATATATATATATATATATATATATATACACACACACACACACACACAGTGCCTATTTGTCTACACCCCATTTCAAAATGTTCACCTGTTGTTGCCTTATAGCCTGGAGTTAAAATGCATTAAAATAGTTTTTTTTTTTTTTTTTTTAAATTTACCTACACATCCTACCCCACAACTTCCTAGTGAAAAAAATATTCTAGAAATTTGTAGAAAATTAATTAAAAATAAAAACTGAAATAGCTTGGTTGGATAAGTGCCCGCCCGCCTTGTAATAGCAATCCTAAATTAGCTCAGGTGTAACCAATCACCTTCAAAATCACACACCAAGTTAACCTCCTCCTGTGTTACATTGTAGTGATTCACATGATTTCAAGATAAATTCAGCAGTTCCTGTAAGTTCAAACTGCTGGGTAGTGCATTTCAAAGCAAAGACTCAACCATGAGCACCAAGGCGCTTTCAAAAGTACTCTGGGACAAAGTTGTTGAAAGCCACAGATCAGGAGATGGGTATAAAACAATATCAAAGGCCTTGAATATCCTTGGAGCACAGTCAAAATAACTATTAAGAAGTATACGGTGTATGGCATAACCAAGACCCTGTCTAGATCAGGCCGTCCCTCCAAATTGGATGACTGAGCAAGAAAGAGACTGATCAGAGCTGCTACCAAAAAAGGCCAATGGCAACTTTGCAAGAGCTATAGGCTTTTATGGCCAAGACTGATCAAAGTGTGCATGTGACAACAATATCCAAAGCACTACACAAATCTGGTCTGTATGGTAGAGTGGCAAGAAGGAAGACATTACTCAAGAAAGCACCCCTTAAATCCCGTTTGAAATATGCAAAAATACATTCAGGAGATTTTATAGCCAAGTGGCAAAAAGTTTTATGGTCTGATGAAACTAAATAGGACATTTTTGGACTAAATGCAAAGCGTTATGTTTGGCACAAACCCAACGAACACCATCCCTACTGTGAAGTGGTGGCATCATGTTATGGGGATGTTTCTCATCAACAGGGACTGGGGCACTTGTCAGGATAGAAGGGAAAATTAATGGAGCAAAGTATAGCGAAGTCCTTGAGGAAAACCTGCTACCCTCTGCAAGAAAACTGAAACTGGGACGGAAGTACAGCATGACAACGACCCAAAGCACACAGCCAAAGCTACACTGGAGTGGCTAAGGAACAAAAAGGTAAATGTCCTCGAGTGGCCCAGTCAGAGCCCCGACCTAAATCCAATCGAAAATTTGTGGCATGACCTGAAGATTGCTGTCCACCAACACTCCAAGGAACTTGACAGCTTGAACAGTTTTGTAAAGAATAATGGTCAAATATTGCCAAATCTAGGCGTGCAAAGTTGGTAGAACCTATCCCAACAGACTCACACTGTAATTGCTGCCAAAGGTGCTTCCACCAAGTACTAACTCAGGGGGGTGGAGACTTATCCAATTGTGATCTTTCAGTTTTGTATTTTTAATATAATCTTTTTCTCAATAAAAACTTTTTCCCCTTAACAGTTTGGAGTATGGTGTGTAGATAAGTGGAATCCTCATTTAAATGCATTAAACTCTGAGGCACCGACACAACAAAATGTGGTTAAAGGGGGTGTAGACTTTCTATAGGCACTGTATATATATATATATTTCTTTTACATATTTCTGTATTTTTTTTTCTGACCCCTCAACTGTTACGATTATTTTTACAGCTTCTGTAACAAATGACACAAAAAATTAAAAAAACATGCACCACAAGTGCTGACACTAGGGTACCAGTAATCAGTTGTCAGCAACACGTCTCCTGTTGCGAGTCCCAGCTGCTTCCATAAAGGCACACATGCACACGAGAACCAGCGACAGGGACTCCTGTTACATATCCTCCCCCTCAGAACAGCACTACTGGTACGTTCGATACCTCCAGCTGGTTCCTCTTCAGCTTGGGGTTGGGTCCACAGTCGTCTTCAGTTCTATCTCAAAAGGGCTGAGAAACTATGACAGGGGACTCGCCCGATGTAGACAGGGCAACTGGAGCACAGGCTGGTTCTTCTGACTGCATCCTGGCAGTCAACTGCTCTGTGCTTATCCTGCCTTGTCTCAGCAGGACAAGCCACATCCCACTCTGACACCAAGTGTAAGACAGGGCGATGTTACATATGTGGGTCATCACTGAATGTTACTGAGGCAGACACAGAGCACTGGGTGTTGACACGCCGCACAGATTTAATTAACACCATGTGCTGACACTAGGGTACCAGCAATGGTAGCCCTAGTGTCACATTTAATAAAGAACACAAAACAAAGCTAAAAATAAAAGCTTGCCCCGGGTGACCCTCACCCAATCAGGACCTCCCGATCAACTTAGCACCGGGCGAGCCTACCTGCTCAATTAGTTCCTTAGCAACACGTCTCCTGTTGAGAGTCCCAGCTGCTTCCATAAAGGCACACATGCACTCGAACCAGCGACAGGGACTCCCTGTCATGTACATATTGTAATGTGTGTGTTTATTATATGTTTTTGCTGCTATTTTATATCACCATTAGTTTAAAATGGTGGGCTTAAATGTTGTTAATTACAAAAAAAAATAAAAAATGGCCTGTTTCCATAAATGACAGGTTGATGCTGCAGTACAATAGAAATACAGTACATATACAAAGATTACAGGAGAACCATTCTAAACTCCCCAAGTGTTATGAATAATACAGTAGTGTTGGATTGAAGTTTGCCTTGTTTTGTACAGTATTTTGATCTACTGTTCAGCTATAGGTGGTTAAGAGAAGCAGTTGCCTGTTTATTGCCTGTTTTATGGAGCCCTGTCAACATCATCTTATTAAATTCCAACCTACTGAATGTATAACTAGAGGATGCACCAAGTGTACTGTACTGTCAGTCGCTAGAACTCAGACTTCTACTTAAAATATCTGCTTTAAAATGCATCTTTGATGCTAGCATTTATTAATAATATTTATTCCTGTTTTGTGACTGGAGAAAATACATACAGGTATGTAGATGTTACTAAACAAGTAACAAGTCACTCAAACATAAATATGGTGCCAAATGCTCTTTAGCATAAAGACCTAGTTAAATATGGCTTCAGCAGTACAGAGGACATGCAAATAAAGCAGTTGAGCAATGGGATTACTTTACCATACACAGAGCATAAACCTCTCCAATCACAAGTACTCAGTCAGCAGTGTACCAATTCTTGTTTTTCCAATCCTATTTCTTAAAAGACTGAACATAACAGTATCAATTAAAAAACAATATGTGAAACAGCAGCTGATTTTGTTTACAAATTCCATCAGTAGAACCAGTATTAGCCAGATTTGAAAGGCCATTTCACAGCAGACAAAGGTCAAAGGGATTTTTTTTTTTTGCAAATGTGGTACAGCATTGAACTGCTGTATCAGCATACCAAACGGCCCAGGATTCTCCTAGGATTTACAAGAGTACCAAATGCCATTTAACAAAGCAGAAACAAGTGGCTTGTTATACACAGACTGTATACAAGCTAGTATACAATGTACTAGATTGTTTTATGTTAAACACAATGCGTAGGTCTACTCCACCATAGATAATGTCTAATGTAAAGTTTAAAGAGTCGAGAGATTATTTCAATACACAGTTTATTATGCGGATATAAACATAAATATTAAGTTATCTGTATATTGTGGGTAAAGGCAGTAAAATGGTAGATTTTTAAGTAGACCTATTTGTCTTTTGTGTCACTTGTTTTACATGTGTAGCTCACATACATTTTTGTATTTTTAAGCATATGTTTCCTAAATAGGTCTGTATCGTTTAAGCAATAAGGAATTGGGAGAAACAAATGAAGTGTATGCCACAATTAAATAAGATAACATGTTCTTTATAGGTGAAACAATAACCAACGCAAAACAATAACCAATAGTCAATGTCCTACCACTTACTAGATTTACTACCATTATTACTGGTCCCCTAGTTTATTGTGTTCGTTTTTCTTTTGGTTCTCCACGTTACAGTAATTCAGGATATGAAATACAATTATTTTAAATAGCACTCATGGCATACTGGTACCTTTTCTGTTGGTCACATGATTGATAGTCCGTTGGAGCGAGTTTCAACTGCAACACATGAATTATTACCTTGAAATACCTGCATATTTATAATAAAAGTATAACTCTGTTGATCACTCTGTTTTAATTGATCGTACTAAAAATATGGTAATTAATTGAAGGAGACTTTTTTTTTTTTGGGGGGGGGTCCCGTAGCGCTCGATTCTTGGCCCAGTTGTGTTTATTGTACTAGATAGGCAAAAAAGTATAATTACATGTATATTGTACAAGAACACCAGGGGTTGAACAAAGATAAGATAACATTATATAATATATACCGTATTTCATATATAAAATATATATATATATATATATTATTAATTATTACTAACGTTGTGTTCCTGAAAAGGCCTGTACTGGAAGCACTGGGAACTTAATTGCGCCAATTTACAAATTGCCACTACAAGCTTCCTTGGAACTCCTTCCTCAGAATGATGGTGTAGTTTAGTCCACTTTCATTCCACCATTGTCCTCTTTTTTGAGACCGCCTCAATTTTCCCTGGCAGATGTGCAACTTTTATGTTGTCTCATGTCACATAAATGATAAAAAAACTCTGTGCTGCAAGCCTGCTACCTTATTCTCAAATTATTGATGGAGGTGTATTTAAAGACATCGCGTCAGTGTAGCGTCACCAGTTGTTTGTCCAGAAAAGCAAAACACTTGATTTCGTATGAGAGAGTATTACAAAGACAAAATGATTTTGTAGAGTAATGCACTTACCTTGGTGACCACGTTTTTTACGAGTCCAATGCTTATATTATATTTTCTATCGTTACACAGACAATCTGCGTTGTTGATCTCGTTGCGACTATCATTCCCATGAACATATGCAGTCCTGCTGCCATTTGTTGTATTTACATATGAAACCGGGTTTATTGTCCTGTTTCCCCCACTCACAGTCACAGATTTACACGTGTAGCCGGGCTGGGCTAAAAGAAGAGAGTCTGAATTCTGGCTGTATCCAATAAACAAAGCGGGGATCCAGGTTAGGAGAATTAGTTGTTTCTGGTATTTCCCAAATCCCCCAAGATAAGGCGCCACAGATTCGTCATATTCACAGAGCACTCCCGAAGAAGCTTTTTCGGTAGCCACAAAGCCATTTTCTGGAAATTCTGGGTGAACCTCTTCACATTCCAGTCTTTCTATGGCCATCGTGTTTTTATTGTCAGTTTAAATCAATGGTATGTTTAAAGCACGTCTGTGCTCGACAATGCACTCTATCAGTCCACTGTATCAGTCTTTAGCTCTCCGTGACAGCGCTGTTATGTTACAAAGAAAATACAACGCAGTCAATTTTTTTTTTTAAATAAAATAATAATTAAAATCTGGGAAAAAAAAAAAAAAATCTAAAAATACACTCCTAAAATTTTAATAAAATATATAATAAAAATATTTTATATATAAATTGGAATTCTTGCTCAAGTACATTGTGCTCAGCCCTTTGGACGACATAAGTGAGGAGAGAGGAGAAACTCATCTAGATTCATCTCTCTGAGGAGAGAGAGAGAGAGAGAGAGAGAGAGAGAGAGAGAGAGAGAGAGAGAGAGAGAGAGAGAGAGAGAGAGAGAGAGAGAGAGAGAGAGAGAGAGAGAGAGAGAGAGAGAGAGAGAGAGGAGAGAGAGAGAGAGAGAGAGAGAGAGAGAGCGCTGGTGCCCTCAACTACTACTTTGAAATCCACAAAAAAAAAAAAAAAAAAACCCAATAAACTATAAGGTATTCTTCTATGGTTTCCGCTTTTAACAACAGGCAACATAAACTTACTGCCGCCCCCCCTGAATCACCAACTAAGCTTACCACAATTGGAAAATATAGGGATGATACGTAAATGCACTGAATTCTACTGGGTATGTATGGAAAGCGAGCAATAAGGGGCTTGCCGCATATGAGTGTTTGAGTAATGTATATTCGAGGTTTTGCATCTGGTAAAGGTAAAAATACCAACCAGAGCAGTAAGACATATCAAAAATACCGATCGATATATATATATATATATATATAATATATATATATATATAATATATATATATATATATATATATATAAGGTACCAGGGAGGGGGGTAAAATCCTTCCCTGCTAAAAACCTTGTGAGAATGCACATTTGGGTGTTATGGGGTTTAATTGTAATTGTTTTAATGATTTAGTTAATCCTCGGCACCTGATCGTAATTATAAATTAGAGACAGGTGCAGGGTATTTAAAAGAGGCAGCCAGACTGATCGGGGCTGCTGAGTGAAGAGCCCGACTGCGTGTGTGTCCAGTCGTATTGAAGAGAGTGCTGAGAGAAGCCCGTTTTGGTGTTTGTCAGGTAAACGGCTTAGCCGTCCTGTGGTTTAGTGAGGAACCAGTTTATGTTTAGTCAGAGCTCCAAGAGGGAGCTAGGCATTTGTTTGGTTTTCATTTCTGTGTTTATTAAAAAGTGCGCGTCAGCGCCGTAAAAGATCAATTTGTGTCCTGGGTCTACTTTGAAAGGGGCAACGAACGTGAAAAGTGAAAGGATCGTTTACATATGGTACCAGAAGTGTGTGTGGGCGCCCCTATGACCCAGTAAAATGGAAACCCTAGAGGATTTGGTCGCTTTGATGAAGAGAAACACTGCTGCCCAGATTGAGCAGAATAAGAGATGGAGATTGAAACTTGGACTGCCAGAGCCAGAGCCGACGGAGCTGGATCTGCTGCTCCAAAAATGGGAGCAGGCAAGACAAGCCCAGCCGCCGCTCCCAGCGCCCAGAGAAGAGGAGCCGCCGCTCCCAGCGCCCAGAGAAGAGGAGCCGCCGCTCCCAGAGCCCAGAGAAGAGGAGCCGCCGCTCCCAGAGCCCAGAGAAGAGGAGCCGCCGCTCCCAGCGCCCAGAGAAGAGGAGCCGCCGCTCCCAGAGCCCAGAGAGGGAGAAGCGATGAACAAAGAGGAGGAGGTGAGGTGCCCACCTCCATCACCCCAGCGAACCAGTCCGGCACTGCCAGTTGCGGTCCCTTGCCCCTTGCTCCTGGACACCCTGCCGGTCTTCCTAGACCTTCCTGCGCTGGACCTGGAGCCCAGGAGTCTGCAACATTGGCCACAGCTTTTCCCCTGGTTCCCTGCTCCGCTCTTCCCGAGCACCCAGACGTCGCTGGGCTGCTGCCAGACGTCGCTGTTGCTCCCCCTGTTCGCTGCTTCGCTCCCCCTGGGTGATCGGACATCGCTGCGCCGGTCCCCAGTGGAAGATCTCTGTCCACTGCTGCATCCTCCTGTTCCCCGGTCGTCACTTCGGTCGGCCCTGTCATCCCGGTGGGGTCCCTTGTCGCCGGTTCATGGTCCCTTCCCGGAAGTGCTGGAAGGTTCGACCCACCCTCAAGTCCGCCCGTGGAAGAGGGCGGAAATTGACATTTCGGGACTTGAGTGTGGGTGGTTGTGTTTTAGGGGAGGGGGTGGCCTTGGTATGGCCGATCAGTGTTTCACACTTGAGGGGGAGGATGTGTAAGGTACCAGGGAGGGGGGTAAAATCCTTCCCTGCTAAAAACCTTGTGAGAATGCACATTTGGGTGTTATGGGGTTTAATTGTAATTGTTTTAATGATTTAGTTAATCCTCGGCACCTGATCGTAATTATAAATTAGAGACAGGTGCAGGGTATTTAAAAGAGGCAGCCAGACTGATCGGGGCTGCTGAGTGAAGAGCCCGACTGCGTGTGTGTCCAGTCGTATTGAAGAGAGTGCTGAGAGAAGCCCGTTTTGGTGTTTGTCAGGTAAACGGCTTAGCCGTCCTGTGGTTTAGTGAGGAACCAGTCTATGTTTAGTCAGAGCTCCAAGAGGGAGCTAGGCATTTGTTTGGTTTTCATTTCTGTGTTTATTAAAAAAGTGCGCGTCAGCGCCGTAAAAGATCAATTTGTGTCCTGGGTCTACTTTGAAAGGGGCAACGAACGTGAAAAGTGAAAGGATCGTTTACAATACCATATATATATATATATATATATATATATATATATATATATATATATATATATAGATATATATATATATTTCCGTTACATGATTGTAGTTGTTGAACTTCATGCTGATTTCAATTCGGCTCTCGCAAAGATAAGCATCAACTAAGACGTAGCTTTGCAGTAAACTAATGTGATCCGTTTGCATCTCCATCCATTTGCGTTGTTTTCCGTCTGATGATGTAGATATCCTTCTGTCTGGTGTTGATAACTGAAGTGTAATGCTGGCTCCAGGGATCAGCACATTTTGCATCCCCAGCGCATCAACGGCTGGGATGCTGGCTCCAGGGATCAACCCAGTGCGGTCTCCCCATCGTATCAGCGTGACAACCGTCTGGATTGAACTAAGTAGGGTACATCTCTGGGGTCTTCAAGTGGGCACCTTCCATCCTCGGTGTTTTGTTGACTAGCCCACGACACCTCAAGAGGGCTCAACAGTGATTCTGGCGTCCCTCATCCCCTCCATCCCCCACTCAGCTCAGGCCAGCTTACTTACCTGTATATCAGCGTTGCTTACTTTCTATTGTGCTTGAGTTCCCGATCCAAAATCTTTCCGTCTCAACCACAGCCAGTTTATGCTCCTTTCTGCTGCTTCAGATAAGTTCTTCACTGTGCGACACAACTCTTGGCCACTGAACCCAACGTCTCTGAGAAACCGGATGGTAGAGTGTGCCACAAATCCTCGACAACCCACCTCCACTGGGTAAACTCGGACTCTCCATCCTCGCTGTTCTGCTTCAGCAGCTAGCTGAGTATATCGAAGTTTCTTCCTCTCATACGCCTCATCCACAGCATCTTCCCATGGCACTGTTAACTCTACCAGATGATCAAGGCATGCTGATCCAGACCACAAGACAATGTCTGAAGGTTAGTGGTGGCAATCTCAGGTGGAAAAATAAGCCGTTGACCAACATCTGCCAGCATCTTCCAGTCTCTAGCAGCGTCCAGTTGTCCTGAGCGAGGCTTGATTTTAACACCTTTTCATGGTGGTTTCTCTCCTCGACGGAAAAATATTTTCTTTTGTGTGTAATGCTTTGATAGAACCTGGTAAATTACGCCTGTCTTCGAATGCTAAGGCCAAACATCGCAGCACCTGGTCATGGCACCAAGTAAACCATCCTTGGCTAAGACCCACCCACCTTACATTCTGTCAAAATGTGCCTAATGTTGCAGGTAATGAACACAAAGGACATGAGGGATCTTCACCCACCCAGAGCTTTAGGTTCTGTGGTGATGGGAGAACGTCATATGCTGATCTGATGAGGAAATTGATCCTGCTCTGTTCCATAGTCCATAGGTCTAGCCAGCCGATCCATCTCTGATTCGAAGGGCAGCCTTAGCATCTTCCACAACATTTTTTGCCGTCCATTTTCTTCCAGTTTTCAACACAGCTGCTGCCTCACTTATGCATTTGTCACGTGAATCTACTAATGTAATTTCCAGTCGGGCTTTGGTGCACAGTGTCCTTTAGATCCCCGTCGTACCATCTCCCTATACTTTTCACTGGCTTCTCGGACACTGTTGGTATTGCCTCACCATTAATGTAGAACCTTTCATCTACTACTTTACCTTTAATTACAGAGATGCTCCTTGATTTAGTGGGCTTTAATGGGCTTCGTGCCCATTCAATGTTATTGGTTAATTTGCCCAATAATAGATTAGTGCAGGCTACTGTTGTAGTCATTGTTGTCATGTCATCCATGTATGCTCGAATTCGTGGTAGTCGCATTCCAGAAGCCAAGTGTTCTCCCCCCACTACCCATTTTGATGCCCTTATAATTACTTCCATTGCCATGGTAAAAGCCAGTGGAGAAATGGTACATCCTGCCATTATTCCAACTTCTAAACATTACCATGTAGTGCTGAATTCTGAAGTTGAAAAACTAAATTGCAAATCTCCAAAGTAGGCTTTCACTAAATTTGTTATTATCATCAGTATGCTGAAAAAAATCAAATGCTGCCTAAAGAAGTTCATGTGGCACTGAACCATATGCATTAGCCAAATCCAGGAATGTCACATGGAGCTCCTTCCTCTCCTTTTTTGCTGATTGAATTTGTTGCCACATTACGTTGATGTGTTCTAAGCATCCTGGGAAACCTGGAATGCCTGCTTTTTGTACTGAAGTGTCAATGAAGCAGTTCTTTAATAGGTAGGTTGACAATCTCTGAGCAATAATGCTGAAGAAAATCTTGCCTTCTACGTTTAATAGGGAAATAGGACGAAACTGACTGATGCTTGTAGAATCCTTTTCTTTTGGTATAAAGACTCCACCTGCTCAGCGCCATGCTCTTGGTACAACCTGTTTTTCCCATGCCACTTTCATCAATTTTCACAGGATTCGTAGAACTCCAGAAGCACTTTTGTATACTCTGTATGGAACTCCATTAGGCCCTGGAGATGTTGATGCCCTTGCTTTTTTCACAGCTTGCTCTACTTCTTTCCACTTAGGTGCACGGTCCTCCATTTGGTATTTGGGTGGAATATCTGAAGGAATTGACATAGGCTCCTGCCTTTTGAATCTGCATGTGTTTCCTCCAAATATCTCTCCAGCTCAAACTTATTTAGTGGGCCATTTTTCTCGCTGGTGAATATATTCTTTACAATTTTGAATGGATCTTTATAAAAGTTAGTTCTCGCACATTCTTTCTTTATGTAGCGTTTCAGTAGGCGCTCAGCTCTGCAAAATTTTGCAAGCTTATCTTTTATGACCCTTTGTAACAGATGGAGTCCCTCCTTCTGACTTTGTTCTGCCTTTCTCCATTGCTCCTCAACTGCCTCCTTTCTCTAACTAAACAATCGTCTAAACAAACAATCTCCTGCTGCCGTCTAGACTTTCCAGGAATAGTTTGTACTTTTTCCTTCCTTTCTTCACTTCCAAACCTCTCGCTTCCATATGCGTAGATGATGTCCCCAAATTTATCCAGCTTCTTTTCAACTGTTCAATTTAACCTTTCCAAAGTAAAACAGAGATCCGTGTTTACTGTGTCCCACGCAGTTTTCTCACAAGCTCTTGGCCATTTAACTCCAGGCTTGTGCCCATTGAGGTTCTTTTCTCTCTTACGCTGCTTTGTCTGATCGTGTTTGCAAGGATCATTAGGTTCATCACTAGTTGTATCTGGAGATTGGGCTGACCATGACAGGGTCTTGATCTGGTGTCCTCCATCCACACCTTGATTGACATGACTTTGTGGCATGGAGCATTGTCCTACTGGAAAAACCAATCCTCAGAGTTGGAGAACATTGTCAGAGCAGAAGGAAGCAAGTTTTCTTCCAGGACAACCTTGTACTTGGCTTGATTCATGCGTCCTTCACAAAGACAAATCTGCCCGATTCCAGCCTTGCTGAAGCACCCCCAGATGAGTCCAATTTTCAGCTTTGCCCAACACCTCGTCATTTAATGGTTAGATGGAGACCTGGAGAGGCCTACAAGCCACAGTGTCTCACACCCACTGTGAAATGTGGTGGAGGATCGGTGATGATCTGGGGGTGCTTCAGCAAGGCTGGAATCGGGCAGCTTTGGCATGAATCAAGCCAAGTACAAGGTTGTCCTGGAAGAAAACTTGCTTCCTTCTGCTCTGACAATGTTCCCCAACTCTGAGGATTGGTTTTTCCAGCAGGACAATGCTCCATGCCACACAGCCAGGTCAATCAAGGTGTGGATGGAGGACCACCAGATCAAGACCCTGTCATGGCCAGCCCAATCTCCAGACCTGAACCCCATTGAAAACCTCTGGAATGTGATCAAGAGGAAGATGGATGGTCACAAGCCATCAAACAAAGCCGAGCTGCTTGAATTTTTGCGCCAGGAGTGGCATAAAGTCACCCAACATCAATGTGAAAGACTGGTGGAGAGCATGCCAAGACGCATGAAAGCTGTGATTGAAAATCAGGGTTATTCCACCAAATATTGATTTCTGAACTCTTCCTAAGTTAAAACATTAGTATTGTGTTGTTTAAAAATGAATCTAAACTTATTTTCTTTGCATTATTCGAGGTCTGACAACACTGCATCTTTTTTGTTATTTTGACCAGTTGTCATTTTCTGCAAATAAATGCTCTAAATGACAATATTTTTATTTGGAATTTGGGAGAAATGTTGTCAGTAGTTTATAGAATAAAACAAAAATGTTCATTTTACCCAAACACATACCTATAAATAGTAAAACCAGAGAAACTGATAATTTTGCAGTGGTCTCTTAATTTTTTCCAGAGCTATATATATATATATATATATATATATATATATATATATATATATATATATATATATATATATATATATTAAATTCATTCTAGTTAGATGCTTAAGATCCACTACGATTTTGAAAACCGGTGTCAACATGTAAGTTGTAATGACGTTTAATTTGGTAGGGGGGGTGGGGGGGTCAACACTAGCATGTTTGTTTAGGAAAAACAGTCTTCTCAAGTCGAAAGCATATGATTTATGAATTCAATAATGTCAGTCACTTGTCTATTAAATTGCTGAAGGTTTAATTCAAGGCTTAAAGGTAATTGCACTAATTGCATTATTCACAACCTCATATAAAGTAGTGTGTGAAGATACAGTAGTGTTTGATATGAGTGACCTTATAACACATTACTCATGTTTTGAAAAAAATCTGACTGAAACCCAACCATTCACGTTGTATGCAGAGCAACACATGATAAATCCCAAATTGTACAGTACAGTATTTGTGTTCTGGTTACTGATTGTTGTTGTAACGACCTCTGAACGTAAAGTAATTGCTGAACAGACAAGCCCCATCTTCAAACCCTAGCTTGTTGTTTACAACAGGATGTGCATTCTCCAGCTAGAAAAAAAGCACAACAAATGACATAAAAATAAATAAATAAATAAAAGTAATACAGGATAATAAACTATGCAATAAGGAACAACGATCCATAAGGTACTTCATCCGAGTATGTTAAATAGTAAGTACCATTGGACCATGTTCCATAAACCAGTATTAATAGGAGTAATAGGCAACCTTATTGTCATGTTGAACCACTTTTATTTTACAAAGATTTAGAGATGCCTTTAGTAAGCACATAATGCAAAGATGGTTTGTCTGCAAGCAGAGACCAATATTCTGAAAATATTATCTAATGTTTGTATACGTAATTGTATTCATTCAGACAAGAGAAATCTCCAATAATTAGAATAAGCTTCTGTGATTATAGATTGGCAGAGATGGGGTTAAATTCCCCTACCTGCCTGGGTTTATTGTGATCAGGTGGCTGGGGTTAATTGGAGTAATTAACGATCCATCAGCACCCAGCTACCTGACATAAAAGGAGGCCTCAGCTGCCGTTAGGGAGGAGAGGGAAGTGATGAAGCAAGCTGACAATTGTGTTTGCTGGGTTTTTGGGTTGCTGTTTTGTTGGTTTTTTTTTTTTGTGATCTGGTGAAGCCTTCGCCCAGCCTGGAAACCTTTAATTTTGTAAGTTTTACTTTGTGTTTTTGTGTTTAAATACCTTTGTTTTGGCCCTTGTTGCCTTTTATTTTGTGCTTCTTTATAATAAAAGTATTATTTTTTTTGAACTGCAGTCTGTCTCTGGGCCTCTATCTACTCGCCAGCCTGTCACTGCTTCTTTTTCAGTTCTCACCAAGCCTGCATGTGGACGTGCCAGGTTTGTATGATGTTAACACCTCTGATATACTTACACATTCGCAAGGCAGCCCATTTACTCAATGTACAGCACACATGATTGATCCTCTATAAGCTGAGGATTATTACACAACCCTGAAATTCAAAAAGTAACTAAAGCATACAAACCACTATGCATTTGTTTTTGTAGGTAAACAAGAATATGGTAAAAGAAAACATTGAAGCTTTTCTTTTGAAGTGATGACATGTGTGCAGGTTTTGTTAATTATGATGCCCCTCATCCCAAAGAAATTGGAGACAAAGAGGGTAGTCTGTTAATGAGGGACACTGGCATGTTTATTTAACCCCTGTAACCCCTGGAAAATAAACCACATAACATTTTTTTTTTTTGTTTGCTATGAACAAGTCACATTAATATACTTCAGGCTTGTTTGATAAGTTCATGTAAGACCAAATATAAATGATAAATGTGAATTGCACTGTAAATGCATATTGGTTTCCCACATGGGTATACAAGTCAGTAAGGGTAATACTGCATCTTAGCACCACACTGTATATCAAGTATGCTTTCACAGCCAAAACCAACTAGTGTTAAGCAAGTTTTAAGAAGTCATAACTACCAGTAAGCTCCCAAGATATTCAAGGCCTTGATCACTGGTTGCTGACTAGCCATCGAATTGCAGGCTGAAGAATAATTTGTGCAGCTTCAGCACATGAACATCTCTGATTACAGCACCATTTGAGTAATGCCCACTCTCCCTGTTTCAACTGCAGTATAGCTCTACAACATTTACAACTCATGCATTCATTGGTACAACAGATGTCATACAAGCATATTCTAATAAGGTCTGCAGTAGCCAACACCAATACTGCAATCAACAACACAGTGATCTGAAACGTGTTACTGGGAACTGCTGAATACATTTCAGACCCTGGCCCCATTTTTTGAGTAGCTATTCAGTGTAATTGACATAATCCTAGTAGTTATCCTACTCTATAGTAACCTGATAGACATGTACACATACTGCAAATGGTTAAAATGTCATGTACATTTTCAAACAGAAACAATTAAACATATTGTAGTATCCAGGGATAATGAGGTAAAGTAAAGGCATTAGTTTGAATTAGCTTTACCTCAAAATTGACTTCAGTGTATTTCTAAAATACATACTGTACCAGTATTTTGTATCTACCTGAATAAAATGTAGGTAGACATGGAAAATCATTTTAGAAATGGGTGCTAAACTGTTTTGAAAGTTTTGCACCACACAGCCTATTGGTGCTAAATGATCAAACCCATCCTAATACAGACCCCCCTCATAACTTCACACACCTCACAAACCTTCTCTCCTGTGTATATGGATGAGTGTGGGTGGGTCATGTGAGTAGTCCTGACCCAATCGGAAACTATCATCATCTATGGTTGCTAAGCAATTAAAAAAAAAATAATAATAATAATAATTAACATGCCTACTGGTGCCTCAGTGTAATGTTGCTGGCACTATATGAGGTACCCTGGTGCTAGAATCTAGCACCACAGCGCCACATTTGCACCGCTGGTAGAGCAGGGAGCACAACTCTTTTTATAAATCGATTGCACTGTAATTGAAGATGGTTTGATTAATTTATAACCATTAATTTTCAAGTCATATACACACTCACCAGAAAAAAAGAATGTGATTCTTGATTTCAAGATAAGATTCGCGATCGCAATTGTGTCCCAACCTTGTTTGTAAGTAATATTAAATACACCTAAGGTAAGCAAGAACCTGCTACCTAGGTTGCTTATACAGAAATGCATAATTATCAGAAGAGTAGTGACCTGCCTTGATGGCTTCTGCTACTGGATAATCGAAGGACAACACTCAAAATGACCTCTCCTCAATAATGGATACATTATAATTCGTAAGACTGTCTGCAATTGGATTTGACCTAAAGCTTTTTAATAAGGTTTGTGCTGAGACCAGGGTCATCACTGCGTCATGTACTAAACATTAAATTGGCTTACGCAGAGTCAGGCCTCGGAGAGATTTACACTAGGCCTTGTATGGGTAAAAGACTATTAAAGGTAACCTTGCATAGGTGATTGAGAGAGGGAGGGCTGAAACATATACTTGCACTGTATTCTTATGCTGTCATTTTTTCTGAGTCCTAAAGCATAAATGTCCTGTATCTATATGCTCTCCACCCTCTGCAAACACTCCCTGAAACTCCCAGATTTTCAAAGCTCAAAACCAGGACACAGTGTTAAATAACTAAGACATTAAACCATTTCAATATAGAGTATTTTAATGGTTATTTAAATAGCCATCCTCTCACTCGTAGTATTATCTTAAAAAAAAAAGCAGCCTGCTAATTTCAGTACACTCTCCAGGGTGTATAATTTGTGGCTAATTAGTTTTAGTAGCTATATTGTGTTATACATATTGAGTACTCTTATATTTTCAATAATAATAATAATAATTAAAAATACATTCATGTTTTGGCATTTTTCTTTGTTTTTTTCTTTACTTACTCACTGCACCAGGATCTATTTGTTAATGTTGTTGATGTGGTTTAACCCGGTGGACTCGGACACTTGCTGCTCTCGTTGCTCTGTCTGGATTAAATCTCGCCAAAACTGAACAGCTACAAAATTACCATATTACACGCAACTGCAGATTCATATTGAACATAAACTAAATGAAAACACATGGCATACTGAGGAATAAGTACGCACGTCTGTGTTAATCACTTTGGAAAAATAATGTACTTGTGTTCACAGTAGAAGCCATAAACTAAAAGTGGTTGTTTACATTATTTTGACAAAAAGTACTTAGACTGTATTGCGCTACACTGTCTGAAAACCAGGATTTTTCAAAGATTTTTAGCAAAATGTCAGGACATCTTGACCGCTGATGCAAAACCAGACAACTGGTCACTATATAACAATAAGTGTTCCTATATAACAAGAATATAAATAAGATGGGCTTTCACTAGAAGGCAAAACTATGATAAAATGTTAACAGTGTTCAATGATTTACAATATTGTAGTGTAAAAGGATTGTGGAACATGTTTTTTGAGATATATATATATGTCACAAAGACTGCTGTATTGGGTGACATCAGACCAGAACCAGGAACCAACACAGAATAAACAGAGAGGTGGAATTTGGTGAAGCTGAGCTCTTGTTTGCGCTCAGCATTTAATAAATGAACAAACGGAAAATAAAAGGATGCAAGACAAACAAACCACAGGACACGACACTTTAGCCAAAATAAAGAGACAAGCAAAACTGATTAAACAGACAAACACAGTGAGCTGATATTATTTTAACTTTAACTATTCTTATTACCTCCATCTCCAATCCTGTTCTCCACTCACCGAACACACAACCCAGAGTGAGCGAAAACATGCTGCTTTTATGCAGCTGTACCGAGACTCGATTGCTAATCAATCGTTCAATTGTAGTCTCAGTACAACTGCACGTGAATTAATAAAGTGCAATTCCCCGTGCTCGCATATTATTACATTTTACCTGCATGTGAAGTGCTGTGCAATCCTCATGCCTAAATACAAATATACATTTTAAACCACTCGTGTTACACAGACCCATTTATATCCCGTGTACCAATGACTATACACCAACATTAACACACTACACGTAACATACAACACAAATAAATAGCCCAAGGGTGGGGCACTTTGCCACTATATATATATATATATATATATATATATATATATAATATATATATATATATATATATATATATATATATATATATAGTCTCGGTTAACGCAGACAGGTGCCTCACACAGGGTGAAGCAATCCACACACAGGCGGACGGCGGGTGTGAACCCAGAACCTCTCACACTGCTTGCCTGCCTGCGTTAACCGAGATTGCTACATTCGTGTCAGAAGTGGACGCATGTGCCCTGGCATGCACTCATCGGACTGTAGCCTGATGAGCAAGTCCGGGAGAATAGAAGAAGTGTAAAGGTGTTTTCCATTATATTCTCCCCCTTTGAAACATATACATATTTATTGCTTTTCAATATTTGTAAGCACTTCTTTAAGGTGAACTACTGTAGCTCATGATCCAAAACATCTGTATCTGTTTTGTACTATCCTATCAATTGGAAATAGCTTTTCTTTCATTTAGCCTGGCAGTTGAGCACAAATACATTTTGAATCATATTCAGATTCAAATCCATAAATTGTTTTAAATATTTATAACCCATGAAACTGGTAGAGACGTTTTAAAATGTCTACTTTAATCTGGTCATAGAAATTATCTGCTGGCTGATAATACGTATACAAATATCCCCCTAAAAACCCTTCACAAAACAAAATATTTTGTGCAGTTATCTTTAATGAAAATCCCTGAAGACATCCCATTGCTGTCATGTACAGAATATTATTACAAGTAATGTGCACCATGTTGTCATGGCAACACAAGTAGAGAAGACATAGTAAATGGCACACTTACTACAGTACATCTATAACATCAAGCAGTCCAATAAAGTATGCAGAAAAATACAGTAGTTGTCTGTGCAACACAACACATCACACGTTAATGGTAAAAGTTAGTAAAAACCATTATAAAAATCCTATTTCACTAACATAACTATAACAGCACCCTAAAGGAATGATTAGGAGATAATTTCTTAGTTTTCCCTATTTGCGCCTTTTGATAATCCTGCTGGTGTCGCCCAGGGACTCCACTATTTATATTGTTAAATATAATTTCTAACTTTAAAAATCTTGAATGTATTTATTAATAATTCATCTAGGTACTTTATCATAATCAGTTATTTTACACTTGTCAGTTAACTGTATATTTTACTTAAAAAAATAAATAAAAACAAATGAGAAACTAAAGGCTATGCCAATGCAATGGAAAAGGTTTAGGGTGTCGGCATTAAGATATGTTTCTGTTTAAATCATTAACATAGACATTGCCATGCTGAGGCATGGGGCTTGGGCTTGTTTTTTTTTTTTTAAATCAGACCCAGGTTCTGTCTTATATACAATATTTCAACATGTGGGTAATAACAGCAGTTTAAATGTGAAAACAACTTGGATTCATTAATTGTCTATTACAATACACCTGGCACACATCCATTTCTTCACAAAAAGGTGACATTAAATGTTTACTGCAGATATTTCCCTTTGTCAAAGCCCTTAAGTTACAATAATTGATTGGTCATTAAGGTAGAAAACTGAACCCTACTGCACAGCACCAGAGATCAGCTCTATTCTTGGATTGCCAGCGCCCTCTACTGGTAAATGTAACTTTGTTCTCCGGTACTACTGGGTGATTTTTCAAACATTGCTTTTCATTTTCATCCCTGCTCTTGACATTGTTATATGTCAGAAGAGCACAACAATATACAGAGACAACTGAATGTAAACATGTTTGTTACAGTGCACTGACACCCATAGTTATCAGCGCAAAGTACAGAATATGAACCCAGCTTTTCAGAATTTCAAAATCAGCCTTAAAACAAAAAAAAAAAAAACAACACTAGCTGTCATTTTATCCAGTTATCTAAGGTGGAACCTATCTGCTGCTCTCTCCTTTTCTTTGCAAATCCTGTTAACCTGCGATAACCTACCATGATCTAAATAGGGTCCATGCGAACCACTGATTCGGAAGCAATACCTAACTGACTTTTAAAAATTTAAATTCAGGACCTTTAAAAAGGAAAGACCAAAATGCTATAACCACAGTGTGCATAGTCTAGTGACTCGCATGGCTTTGTCTCAGACCTTACCCACTTTTAAATACTGTTATCTCTTGATCTACACTTGATTTGCCCTGCAGCAATATTTACTGCATATAGGTTTGCCACAAAAAGAAACCTTCACACCAGAAGTATATATGTATACAGCCAGCTTCTATATTCCCCACATCTTAGAAGGATTCCCAATAGGACTTAACTCTTTGCTTTGAATGTGCAATTGTTAGTTATGAAATATGACCAAACATAAGGGGCCTTAATGGCACATCGAGATAATTCACATTCATGCCTTTCACCTATAGAAGCTTGGGTTCAGATCCGTCTTGGTTCACAGATGAAATGAGGTGTGAGATCTCAACATTTGACCACACAAAATGTCAGTTGTCTCCATTTAAGAGACACAGGCAGACTAGTATTCGCCTTTCTTACACTACCTCTTGAACGGTAATGCAGCAGTCAGAAAATGTAAGAAATAAAGAAGCAATGGAGAATACAGATGTGTTATCATTATTGCTTTATTCTTGCCATTTCCTTTAATTAAACTTTATTAATAATAATAATAATAATAATAATAATAATAATAATAATAATAATAATAATAATAATAAAACAGCCATTTGAAATGTTTCAGGGAACGCATGGTCTAATGCAAGTAACACTGCTCTTTTAAGTCTGTATTATAAATTTAAAAATTCTTATATAAAACATTTATTTTTAGACCACAATAATTTACTATTTACAAAAGCTTACACGGAAACAGTTAATACATTCATAGAGGAACAATAAGAGATCCTGTAGGCACAGCCCCCTCTAGTGAACCAACACTGCATGTGCATGGGCACTTTGAAAAAAACATCGTAATTGTTCAAGTCCCTTAATTGCAATTGCATTCATAATTATTTTTAAATACTGATTGGTACATTGTGCTGTGTTATACAGAGAAGAGTACAAACCAGCCTGAATTATAAAGGCCCCTACACAGTGATAAATATTGTTTACTATCCTAAATAAAACCAGAATGCAAACACAACTGTAAAAGCATACCAGATCCTTAATGTTAAACTATGCTTACATTTTTCATTCTTGTGAAAAGCCCTTAAATTTTCATATTTGTTTGTAGAGATACATAAGATATCAATCCTATATTTACTTCTTGTGTTAATATTTTACATGTGACACTCCAAGTTTTGAACAGTTTACCAGTATCACATAACTAGTTATTGGACTTCAGCGTTTGGTTAAATAATCAACTTTCTGCTATACAATACTGGTGTGTTACTTTTGCTTGGATATTTTCCATTTGTATTCAAGGAAGTTTAGCAAACAATTAAGTAAAGTTAGAATTTGGTATTTATTGCCTTGCCTAATGATCTTCAGAAGCGATTCACAGTGGAAATGCAGTCGTTCTGTACTACAGCACAGTGGTAGCCCAAGGGCAGCTGCAATGGTATGAACCATTTTAGAATGGTACTACATTGGCAACATTTTCATATTTCACACACATACAAAAGGTACACAATGTTATGGACCTATATTCCAATTTAATTATCATGGTTCCATATAAGTACATTTGTGATATATATATATCAAGATCACTTTATTCAAAATCCATTATACATTGACTTTACTGGTATGCTTCTAATGGTTTCTTCATTTTAGCTGCTTTCAAGAAGCACTAAATAACTAAACAATCAATCGTAGCCAAGATTATTGTTTGGCATTGTTTTACAAAATGCAGAATGTCTGTAACAGTGTTCTTAACTTAAGGGCTTCTTTTTTTAAAGCCATCAGAAGACTAATTGCTAGATAAACAGTTCACCACTGAGTACAAATGGACATTACTCCTTTGCAAAAGACAGTTTGTAATTACACTGGTACGGCTGGTGCCACGTCAATAAAACTGTTTGGTTTCTCTGGGTAGCTATTTCACGGTGAAAAAGCGAAACACTGAAGGCAGTACAAGGGTTTAACAAAAGAGCTGAGATCTTATTAGCCTTATTAGCTTTCTCTGGGCAAAGCTTACTGAGCTTTAGCAACAGATTTTCATCAGTTTGTCGGGAAGAAAAAAAAACAAAACAAGAAATACATTGCATATGTGTGCCAACTGTACATAGAATGGAGGCTTATGGTCCATGTCCAGTATTAATTTATTATTATTCCATCCATATTTTAAATAAAATGTCTTTTAATAATTACTATCACATGTACAGCTACAGCCAAATGTTTTGCATTACCTAGAATTTTAGGACTGAGACATAATTCATATATATATGAACATAATTTAGCTATTTTATTTAACATCATTTAGTCAAAGAAACCACAAAATGACATAGCAAAAGTCTACCAGAAGCCATAATAGTAGTTCAGTATTTCTTGTTGTCGAATGGCACATTTTTTTCCATTTTTGTCTAAAGGATATGGAAAACTATAAGCAGTATGTAATTCAATATGTTAATGTAACATTATTCAGCAGGTTTCATTTGAATTTGTTAATTCTATCGGGCTATGCAAAACTTTTGGACACAGCTGTATATGTTGCAAATGTTATTATCCGCTACAGAAAACAGATGCCTTATAAATGATACTGAAGGATTTCAACACTTGTTCCAGTTGAAATAGAAAAGCTGCCTTTATTTTAAATAGTCATAATGATATAATAATGGCTTGATTTAATGTAGCTCCCTTGACTGAACACCTATGAAACCGCTATATTAACATTCAATAACAAATATTACACTGCAACTATGGTGTTTAAATAGCTACAAGACGTCCGTTTTTAGTCTGCCTCTGCAGAAATTAATTTCCTGACTTTTTGCTGTCATATTTAAGTAGTATTATGCAAGATTTTCATTGTACAATTTTATCATCACTGAATACAACAATGTCGTCATTTCTCAAAGAACATACGGTGCACGGCAAGGGGTTTCACAAAAATCGTGAAGCAGGAAGTGAGTTTTAGGAAGCACTTGCACACAGAGGAAGAAAAAGAATACTCAGACTTAAAAACGCCATAATCCACTCGCTGATAACAAACACAGACCCGACCCAAGCCCAAATTATAATATACAAACTACACGGGACCCGACAATAAGTGGGTAGCAAGTCTCTACTATACAGTATGTGCTGAATAATCAACAGCAACAAAAAGAAATATCGGTATGTTTTCCCATTTCCAGTCACAACACCACCAATATTTGCTGTAAATACCAGCAGAAAACCAGTCAGGAACAACCTCCCCTTAAGAAAAAGTGGTGCAAAATGTGTGCGCTCATGAACGCTTAGTTGTTGCAGTTTATGAAGTAAAAGATCTGGCTTAGAACAACACAGCAACTGTTTTCACAGTTCTTTTTCAGTAAAATCTTCAAATACGTCATACCATTTATCAAGGAGCACCAAATGAACACTAGGTTATTATTTGAAGCATGGAAGACTTTCCTTTTGAATTTTGTTACTGGCTCCATGTCGCAGCTGTAAGCACTAAGCTGCACTGGCTCCTTGTGAGGGGAGTTTAGGAAGCTGGCTGCTGTTGCTGAATTCCAGGACTGAAAATAAACAGTGGGTGTATTATGAGAACAACGCTTGGCCACAGTATGGAAGATAAAACTCTAGTGAAATAATCACAGCAAAACCACTCCGGTGATTTACAAGGATAGCCGACTACTTTTAGTGTTTAATCTGTTGGGTATAATAGCAAAAGTGGCAAGCTTTGGAAGTTAAAACAAGAGATTTATTGGTGTGATTTTGAATAGTTCCCAAGGGACACGTTTAGAAGTGTACATTAAATTCCAGCCGTGTTTTACTTCAGGGGAGGAAATTGAGGGAGGTTGCAGAAGCAGATTTGAAAATGCTCAGTAAAAAATAATGACTGACCTTAAAACAGAACCAGTGCCTGCATGCAGCCTGTGTAGCATATTTAAAGTCAATTCTATAGGCTATTTCATATTTGTTCCTTCTGAATTCTTCAGATACACCTCTAAGCTTGTTAATTGCTGACTGGAAAGATTTCCATGCCTGACTAAAGCTCCTCACAGAGGCCTGTTAAATACTTGATGCGTCCAAGATTCTGACTGCAGTATATTGGTGGCTGCTAGCTATTTATGTGCTTGCACTTGCAAAGTAGTGCCAGTTCCCCAGGTCAACAAAAAACTGTGTCTAGCCATGACTGGGATCTGGTTAGAAGCTGAATAACTTTGAACAAGTAATGTGAGTGTGCAAAGTTTGAATACAGGTAAGTGATGATGAGACACACTCCTGTTCGCTTTGCTCAAAATTGTTATACCAAGAATGGAGATCCAAATGTATTTCAGGCAGAACATTAAAAGTCCTGTCTATCTGATTTTGGCTTTATCCAACCGCAGGTTCACTCCAGAATATCAGTCTCAAAAGGGACTAGGTGGTAGTAGGATAGATTGGTGACGTATGCCTCCGGATCCTCGTCACTGTTGTCCAGCTCTTGGGTATTGTCACTCCCATTCTCAAACCTGCAATGAAACAGCAATTGAGAGATATGCAAAAAAAAAATCACTAAAATATTATCCAGAAAACTACCTTTCCTTTAAAATAGATTGTGTTATTTATGATTCAAATGTGTTTTTAATTAAGCTGACACTTACAATAGCAGCAACAATGACTGAGACACAAATAAAAACATATATCCTACAGATCTGCTTCCTGATTTTAGACTCTTATCTTACTTCCCATGTATCTGTCTCTCTCTGTTTGTCTATTTAGTCTTAGCTGTTCAGACTATTTGGCTAAAAGAGCCATGTTGAGGTCAGATGGGCTCTTAAGACAAAAACATGAAAAAAATGGAAACTCTTCATACTGCAATAGAGTCGGATTACTAAACCGCTAGCTAGACAATAGCAAAGAAATATAAAAAAAAGGAGAGACACTGATTCAGTATTTGTTTGCTAAACAACATTTTTAACAGCCCAAAGTGGAGGTACTTAACATATGAATCAGACGAGCCATATTGTAGGGCGCAGGAGCCGTCTATTGGACCACCCTGCATTAAGTTAGCTTTTGCTGTATCTATCTGTTTATCAGTTCATCTTATTCTATTTACCCCAGGACATTTTTTTTTTACTGCCACATTACTTATTTGCTTTTTGTACGCTGTTAAGCAAAACAGATGTCGTAAAATGACCCTTTCCACATGCATGTATTTAATTGCACTTACCAGTTATTACACAACAGCAGGGCGCCTGCTGCAACAGACACTCAAGCCATGCTCTCAGAAAGTACACTTTTTCAGTGGACTACAATAATTATTTCAGACAAAGTAAATAAATAAATAACTTAAAGTTGTAGTATAATAGTGATAAGGGCATTGCTGTGGCGATGACCTTCCTTGGTCAAATAATTTTTACTTTAACTTGTTAACTTACAATACAATTATAACACTAGTACCAGTATAGGGTATTTAAAAAGGTGCAAACAACAAAAACTATCAGAAAGATAATACATAATGTTCTGCTGTATCTGTTTGGCCCAATAATTCAAATTCAATCTCAGGCTTCATTATTTTAGTTAATTATGTATTTGACTTAGCGTCTCGCACCACATAACCTTGTGGTCATAGTTTATAATTGCACTATTATATCAATGTTATAGCAAACCAGAATTTTCTGCAGAGCACTGCAGCAACCGTTGAGAGATGTGATTAGTGCTGGTTTGTGAAAGTGCATGGCAAAGCACAACATGTACTATCAAGCAATAAAGAACCCAGTGAAGACAGCCAGGACTGGAGGAAAGCCAGTGAGGAAGGAGGATGTGTGTCATAGGAGTGGTGTCTTAGAATTTCCTGACAAATGCCTTTCTGTGAAATTGCTGCCTCAAGAATGAGACTGCTTATGTGAAACCTGTATACTCATAAAGGGCTAGAAACTGCAGAAAGGACTAATGTAAAAAATGCTGGTTTGGTTTTACCCTTCACCCATCTTAAATAACAGGTGTTTACTCTTCCATGGACTTACAGTAACTGTCAAGGTTGGGGCCTGGTATAATTTTTCTAGTAAAGTGTGGGAGGGTAGGAGCTTAGGGTTAGGTTTATCGGGGTAGATGTCTTTTGGGTTAGGGGGTAGAGGTTGAGGTAATAGTCAGGGAAAGGGACAGAGTAGTACAAAAGTAACACAATCCTAATGATGTAAACTTTAGCAGCCTACAGTTATCAGAAGCAGTCTTACAGGCTGGCACACAGATCTGTCAGCACACATAATCAGACATAATGTTACCTAATAGGACCCCAAAAATTCGAAGCTACACTAGTTGAAGCATAAACACCCCAGTCCAGCTACAAATCCAACTGCTAAAAAAATGTGCCTATAATATTAAACAAACTTTTTTTATACCTTATTAATGCATTTCCTTATTTTATTTACCTGTATGGCTTTATATTGTAGTTTTAACATGTTTACTGAGTTTAAGAAATTAATGTTAAAATATAAGTAACGTAATTAATTTGCAGAGTTAGTGAGATACCGTCAAAAAAATGTGCTGAGCCAATAAAGAACCTTGTATAACACACATGTGGTTGTATAGTAGTTCAAACTAACATTGCAGTTTAAATGGAAGGCTCTTTATTAATGCCTACCCCATAATCAATTGCCAATTGCTAAAAAAAAAAAAAAATATTAGAGGCTAAGTTACTCCCAGACCCAAAACCTTAGCTGAAGCGCTAGTCATGAGTACTTAATAAATACTGTATATACTTAAATGCTAACTTATGGGGTATGCATTAATGTCACAAAGATGGCTGTAGTGGGTGACGTCAGACCAGAAACAGGAACCAACACAGAAGAAACAGAGAGAGGTGGAGTTTGGTGAAGCTGAGCGCTTGCTTGCGCTCAGCATTTAATAAATGAACAGACAGAAAATAAAAGGTTTGAAGACAAACAAAACACAGGACACTGCACTCGTTGCCAAAACAAAGAGACAACACAGACAAAACAAGGTGAGGTGTTATTATTCTTACTATTATAACCTCCGTCTCCAATCCCATTCTCTACTCACCAAATACACAACACCGAAATACACACAGGGGCGGGGCAACATTATTGGTTATGTGTTTCTGGCTATTCCCGGGAAGGCTACAATTAGCTAGCACACAGAGTATATTCACAATTGACCACTGAGACGACGGAAACCAAAGAAGTACAAGAAGCTTGATAACATGTGAACTCGAGCTGTGCAGCAGAATTGCTGTGTGTATTCTTTACGCATAGCAATTTAAATATCATACATAATTAATATTTTTTCAAGGTGGAAAACCCCCCTATATGCAGCTTATCTGGAGCTCTGGCTGTATGATGTCAAAGCTGTTCCCTTTGTTGTGTGTGTCCCCTTCATGATCTGAGTTACAGCCACTTCTGCAATGTAAAGCCTGGTACAGGCATGAAGCTACACTGGCTCATCAAAAAATCTAGACAATGCAAGCAAACTTTGAGAATCCTTTAGTCTGCAGTGTACGAAAATGTATGTGGTCAGCTAACTATTCAGAAACAACAATGCTGAAGGAGTGATTTCACAATGGGCATGATAGCGGGTGCGCGTTCTGCAGTCTCTTTTGTTACCACAGTGGTTAAATCACAGAAATCTTAGGCAACACTGGAAATGACAAACCAGTTTCCACTGGAACAATGTGCCAGGAGCTAAACAGTGTGGGCTATTGAATCCATAACTTGTTGGCCTATGGTGTTTTCCTCTACAAGTCTGTTCTACATGTGAACCTTTAAAAATTGCATGTGGGTAAAGTAACACAGCTGAATCTGCTTTTCTATATCTTTATAAAACTTCATTTATTTTCCTTGTCACATTCTTTTTTTTTTATTTTCTCCTGAAGAAAACACTACCACCAGATTCAAACTAACAACTCACAAAAGTTTCTAAGGTTTTAGAGTTTTGGCTACCTGTGGCTTGAGCGAGACATTGGATTTTCAGTAACAACCAGACTATTTTCTCTGTCCTGGATTCTTTTACAGGGATGTAAAAGAATGCTCCAATATAAAAGACCCTGGTGAAGCTGCCATTAACAGGGACATGGTGCAGCCATCCGTACACAACTGCATTTACGTCTATGTCACTTTAACCAACCTACAATTCGAAGCATCTGTGACCTACATGAACATGAATGGTTTCAGTCAAGATTCAAAGGTGTACAGTTTCAAATCATTGCTTAATAGATCTGACTATATTATCAACATGTGGATATGTAGACGTACCTTAGGATATGTAGATGTACGGTCAGAAATTACATTTTTTTTTATTGAATGGATGTGTAGATGTGTAGTAATATTAATGTCTGTTATTCTGAAAGGACATGTGGCTGCTCCACCTGTCGCACTGGGATAGAATACCAGAAATAAGGGCTCTTAATTTTACAGTTGGATTGGTTGTATTATCTGTCATGTAAAACGTCACTACCAGATGTGCTGAATGACAATTAAACCAACACAAATCGTACAGTACCTTGGCCTTTGCTAGACTGTCCTGTGTGACTGAGGCGTATCCAGTGGGAGATGCTGTCGTGTGACACTGACAGTGGGATTGGTTGTTAGTATACGGGTAGTGCTTAATTAGGCTAATGATTATACTCCTGAGTATACTAATGAGTATTGTGAGTTGTGGCTGGAATTCAGTATGAGTTAGATCAAAAGAAAAGGTTGACTTTATCATCATATAGTCATCAGAGGCTTATTAGCGGCATTTTCCAGGATGTTTTACATAATTTTACATAATTCTACAGATTTACATAATCATGAATTCAATGCAAATGAAGAGAAGGGGTAAAAATATGTTTAACATGCTGTAAAGCCTATTTGCTCTGTGTGGTATCAAGAATAGTAAATACGACAGAAGAAATACCGCATGGTAAACACATTTACCACGAAGCAAAAACACTACCGCCCTTTAGTGAAGGAGTCCCTTTGGGTGTGACTCCCCCCATCATATCGACTGTTTTTGATGTCTCAGTTTTACTCTTCATGTGATGGAACTGATTTATATTTATGGTGCTTCATTAGGGCCCAATGAATGGGTACCGTGGCCAGTTTTATTTAATCCAGGCATTGCCGGGTTTTACTTTTTTTATTACTTCTCGCATAGCCTTTCAGTTTTTCACAATCTTAGTTTACTCACAGGTGTTCTGTGGAATCCATTGATAAATGTCGCTCTTTTCCGTTGGGTATCTTATGGTCAAAGACTATTGTCTCTGTGTTGGCTAGACAAAATCCATTTGATCTCATGATTTCTGTGAATTAAACAAAAAATAAAACATTGTTTCACATGTTTATATAGTTGGACAAGTTATGAGTTTCACACATAATATTCTGGATTTTTTTTATAAAAAATGCAGAATATCAGTAGATGGTATATATATTTTAGTTTGATTTGCATCATTTTGCACAACATTGCAAGTGGAGAAAGAATTAATATTAAAGTAGTAGCCGTTGTGAGCTGTTTTATTTATAATATTAACATTACAGAAAAAGGGGGGGGGGATATTGCACTGGTGCAAACATAATATAATGTGGATGGTATGTCAGAAATAGTCATTGATACTATGAAGACAAAATTAGATTACAACCTTCTATTTAAATATGAGACCCCCTCAGAACAGCCACTAAACACACAAATAAATACATACATACAAATAAAAACAAATACTGTGGCAGTCTGGCAGTAATATGTTGAACAGTAAGACCTATAGATATTGTTACTGTATAAAGCATTTGTCATCTCAAGTGTTATCAGTCAGAGAACTAATAACAATATAAAAGGCTTACCTGATAATTTTACTGGACTTTGAAAGCAAGGCTGAATCTTGTGAACATTGTCATTTTTCAATACTTGGTCTAATGGTGACCGTTCAAAAAAAGTAAGTACCACTTCAGACCTGGCATACTGGACAGAAAGAGACAACAATTAGCCAGTTTTTTTTTTCTTTGCTTATACTAAATACTGTTTCTGCTCTACTGCAATTACCTACCTTCCAGGGCATGTTTACTGTATTTTTCAGAAATCTCTCAACTTCATTTAATCTTGCTTCAATGTCATGAGCCTCCTTGATCTTGACAAGACCTGAAACAATTACAATACTGCCAGTTGTTAGTCAAAACACATCAAAATAATGTGAAGATATTTGTATTATGTATACCACTATTTAAAAAGCATGAATAAATATGTGTTAAAGGGAAACATGCCATGCATTGGTGAAAATGAAAAGATTTCTAATTGTGGGTCTGATAATAATTACACCAATGGACCACCTAATTCAATCCCCTGCATTTTGGGCACATCTTGAAAATAATACATATGATATATCACTAAATCCACTTTACTTCTGGAGGCCTGCGTTCAAATTTTTATTTCACAAAACAATTACACAATTTGGCACAATCGACACATGTTAACTTTGCAGGCAAACTGAGGGGCCAAGAGTTTCCTCACCCCCAAAGTGGGCAGTCTGCCAGGTCAGGCGTTTGGAGCCAGACAAGGAATCCAAGTGCAACACATTTTTGTAATCATCTGTCCAAATAAAAATAATATCAATAGCAGAAGATTGCAAAAAAGCTTTGTACAATTGTGAGAAACACATAAAGTACATGCAAAAGGCACATTTTCTAGAATTGTACCACTGTGTAAGTTTCATGGTTTCATATACTGTGAAAATAGTTGTATTCCTTTCAGAAAACTTTCCTGTCCATTTGCTTCAAGAGTTTTTAGGGTCTATATCAATAAATGTCCTATTAGCCTCCAAATCAGAATGAAGTTTACTGGCCAGCAGTACACAGATAATTTAAAAGATGGAAAAATGAGGCTATTAGATAAATTAGTTTCTCACTGAAGTGAAAAACAAACACTTTTAAATTACAATGCAGTTGCCTTTTAAATTATTTTTATTGATAATAAAGTGGGATCAGAGTAGTTCCTCACAGTGGAAGCTCTGACTAATGGACACAAGGGAAGTCAAAATAGAATACTTGAATCACTATGTGACAAATTAGTGTACATGAATTCTGGGTCCATTAGCACTCGTTTCTCTCATCCTACATTAACACTCTCTGCTGTTAATGCCTACACTGTCAGATGCTATGACTTACACAAAGCATATAGTGTAATATGGCAGGGAAGGGGTTTAGTTTTCCCTGCCAAAAGACATATGAGAATGCACATTTGGGTCTTTAATTGTTTGTTAATGGTTTAATTATTTTATTATTAGTTATCCCCTGCACCTGGTGTTAATTGTTAATTGTTGGTGTTAATTGTAAATTACAGCCATTGTAAATTTCATTGTAAATTTCTTTAACTTGTTAAAGAAAGCAGCCAGTGTGCTCAAGGCTGTAGTGTCAAGGTTGTGAGTGTGAGTGTGAGTGTGAGTCTCTCTCTCTCTCTCTCTCTCTCTCACACACACACACACACCCACCATGAGAGAGAGTGAAAGAGAAAGAGAAAGAGAAAAAAACCCTTGATGTGTGTTTTGTTTAACTGGTAAACAGCCCAGCTGTCTGGTAGTAGGTAGGGTAATCGTTTTGGTGTAGTTACTGCTCGATTAGAGCTAGGTGTTATTTTATGTTTGGTTATTTTCTGTTCCCGTGATTATTAAAAATAGCGTGCAAGCACTTAATTCCATTTCCGTGGCCTGGGTCCTGTTTTAAGGGGGCAACGAACCATGTGAGTTGCCATCCTTTTACAATAGTTATATACGCTATAGCTAGCTTCAATTGTTTGCAGTAAAGTGTTAATTATTTCCAATTATTCTGACAGTTAACCAATGTTAAAGTAAACCTTCAAATAAAATAATTGGATAATCAATCAAGCTATTTTACAGCACAGTTAAGTTGGTACTGGTGTATGTGTGTTTTTACATGTGATTGCCTGTCACAAATTGCTTTTACTATTCTTTACAGGGTTTAACGTGATTTACCACACTTTGCTTTGCGTTTAGCATTATGAACTTTTATACGGATGCATGAGGTAACAAAGAGTAGACACTTTAGAAGTTATTTTCAAAGTGTTCACTCCAGTCTGTAATTTACTTCCATTTTTTGAAAAGAGAAAATGTATATTACTGTCACAAAATGTAGTTTATTAAATTGTTTGGTTATAGTACAATGAAAAAAAAAAGTTTTAGCAGTATATTACAGACTGGATAAAAATACATAGGAAACTCTGGACAGTAGGGTACCTGTCTAAAAACTGTTGGTGCCATTATATATTTCAGTACTGTTATTACAGAGGCTGCCAGGATTCTATTGCTTGCCCAAAATATGCAAGTAGAAAATGACACAGTCCTTGTGGTAAACCTGGCTCAGCAGATTCTGCGAGTTTAGCATTATTTTGGGAAAATTTGTGGGGAGGGAGTGCAGTACGGCAGTTTTTAGAAACACTTTTTCTAGAAATCGGTGCCGTATAACTCATGCTGAACTTGCAAATAGCATTGTGCACATTGAGGCTGCTAAAAGATAATTTGCTTATTTTGCTCCATGGTCTTGGAATGACTGACAGTCTAAACCAAAGTTGCAGTCCCAAATAACTTTAATACAATTTAAGAGTAAGCTGCATGATTATCTAAATGAGAGTTGTGCTTGTTTTAAGTAGTTGATAATACCTGTCACTAATTGATTGTTGCTGATTATTTATTGTATTGAGTATGACTTATCTGTTTTAAAAGTATTTTATTTCTGTATTTGTATTTTTGTATTGTAATATATTTTATTATACTGCTGCAACATTCCATGGCTAGGTCTCACTTGCAAAAGAGGTGAAACAATAGATAATGTACTTTAAATATCTTCGGATTTCAGGTTTAACTTCTCAAGAGGATTAGGTCATCACTTATGATGTGGAGGTACTGGTAACAAGTCACATATAAAACAAATATTCAGCATATATTTGAACTTTCTTCAGCAGTAATCTGACTTCAGTCAAACCAGCTGCATTTCAGTAATCCTAGAGGCCTTCAATGTTTATGCAACTGGAAGAAAAACATAATTACAAATCTTTAAAACAAAATTGCAAATCACGGCTCCAGACACAGTTGTTGCCTTAGGAGCCAATGGATCCTTGGTCAAATCCAATTGCTGGGTGCCACTTCAGGAGCAAGTTGGTTGCTATCATATTCAACTGCTTAAAATACAACAACTTGTTAAGACATTAAAGTGACACTAATACTGTAACTTAATGTCTGTACTCACTTGTTTGTTGCCACATTCTGCTGAATGGGTAATCTATGAGCTTTAGTCTTGTTCTTGTTTGCATAAAAAGTATTTTGGACTTTATTCCAGTATTTTTAGAGCATCTAAGTCTTAGAAAAGTAAACACATAATTTGCTGGTTTTGGTTAATCGCTATCAGCAAACTAAAATAATTTGACCCTCAATATGGATTTCAAAATACTAATACTAAGAACTAGAAATATATTGCTTTTAACCAGTGGCCTTCAAAAACATTTTTTTAAAAATGGCCATTTTGCACTGCTGCTGTGTAAAAGCTTAGCAGTTGACGGATCATATCATTCATGGTTTTAAAGCTAACTGTTTTAGCATGCTATTAAAATGTCAGTCAACCACACAAAGCACAAAGTGGTCCAAAAACAGGGAACCCAATGCTCTCTGAATGTGCCATCCTAGTGCCACATTTCAAAAAGGGTGGAAAAAGACTATGATGCAGCAGTGAAAGCATTTAGTGTAAGTTTAGAAAAAGGATGGTAAAAAGCATGTGTTACACAGTATGCATTTGAAAACACTTGAAACATGTAAAGACTGCAATGCAAATCCCAAGCATGTCGCTGCCAATATCAGAACAGTGCAAGATTACAAAGGTGGATACTTATGCAGATATATCACCACGTGGGCCAAGCCTCTGCTGTATTTTGCTACATCTAAGGCATTAGTCTGAAGTTTAACTATTATCCCCGACCTGTCTGATGCAATTTTGTTGAGTAACAAGAACTGGACAGGTGAGTCAGATGGCGTTTGATTGTTTTAAACGACAAACTGAATTTTTAGCTAAGCTAGGGCTCCAAGTAACCAAAGATGACTTTTTTCTAGTTTCTAGAAGCAAACAAGACACTGTAATCGTGATTCCTCTACAACACACATAACTGCATTGCTTACAGTATTGTTTAAAAAAACTAGTGAACTCCAGTGGCCTTGTATTGAAATCGAAACAGTTTTGACTGTTTGATCTTTTTAATGCAAAATTCATATAGGAAATGTGTATGTGAAAATATGTACTATATAAACATTCTTCTCAAAACTTTTTCAAATACAAACATTTCAATGTGTAAAACACGTGAATTTATGAAGCAAAATAGGAATGTCAAAAAATGAAAAACAAATGTATACAACTTGAAAACAAATTGTTATACTGACTTTCCTGCATAATTTTACTGTTTATGATAACGTATAAAACATTAATTACAAAAAAAATGAACAGTTAGTATTTGTTTTGACATTTATACTTCACTTCATAATTTCTAATTTAGATGTTTTACCCCAAAGACATTAGCATAACTGAAAACTTCAAGTACTGTGTGTGTGTGTGTGTGTGTGTGTGTGTGTGTGTGTGTGTGTGTGTGTGGGTATGTTTCTATTAAGAAAGCTGCTGTAGATATGGACGTGCGTGTTATATGTATTCAAGGCTAATGACCTGGATTTGCATCATTGACAGATGAACAGCTTTGACTAGTTTAGTCCTAACCATTGCTCTGACTGGTTCATTTGTTTTCTTTCAATGAGTGTTTAGCAGGATTGAAAAATATAAATCATAATTTAATATTTTCTATTCATGGCTGTGTAAAGCAATAAATCAATACACTTTAGGTGCAATATCTGTCTACTACTAGTATGAAATCAACTAAATATATTGAATGGTTTCAAAGCCAGATAACTAAATACAAAACAAGAAAGCTGATCAATAAAGCTGTTTCAAAATTGGGAGATAGTCTAATCAACATTGCCCAGCTAGAGAGAGTGTACTAATAGTCCCTTTTATACAAACAGAATTTGACACTGGGTGGAACCCTTAAAGGTTTAAACAAACAAAACAATGTTCTTGTCAATATTTTCTTTTCATTTGCTTCTTCCATTTCTCCTTAATGATCTACCTTGGATTGGGGAAGAAACCTTTTTGGTTCATCAATTACTATAAAATCACTCAATGGTAAAATATGTAGTTATACAAAAAAAAAAAAAACCTAAAAAAAAACATATACAGTTCTTTGAAAAATGTTACCACTATATTAGAAGTCTCTCTGAAGAATTGTATACGTTGCTTTTAGTATTAATACAAACATGTATGTGGCACAGTAAAAATGTCCTTCCATAGACATTGCTTCACTTCTGGGATCTTGTTTGAACCCAGTCAGCAACTAAGCCAAATTAGTTCTGGTGCTCACATCACACTATGCAATAAAACTGAACTGGAATGTGTGCTTATTAATGGCTGTACATCATGTTGGATGTTGCTAAATGCAACATCAGTATGACAGTCACTTAAACACCCCTAGACAAGACTGCAAATGCAAGATATCACTATTATGAAAAAGACTATCAGACATACAGCTGCAGTAGGTACAACACGGTCTGAGGTCACCACCAAAAATGTTATTTTACTGCCTAGAGTGCGAATAAATGCAAATGCTGCTTATTATAAAACATCAAATATGTAGTTATCTTGACTTTTCCATTTTTGGCTATTACTGGAAAGCAATTCAGTTTAATTCTGAACTTGTATCACGTGGTGTACTTCCAAACTATTTTCTGAGCTCTTCTGAGTAGGAAACAATTTATTGTTCGCAATTTAGTGATTCCTACATCTAACTATTTTTATAATTTATTAGGTATTTGTTTGAAATATGGTAGGAAATGGGATTACAACTATGTGCCTGTTAATTACACTTGAACTGTTTGGGGGAAAACAAACAAAAAAAAACAACACACATAAAACAAAAAAAACAGTAAATCACTTGATAAGCTCTCCTGAAATAATTGCACAAACGAAGGGGTAGCATGGTGATTCAGTCAGTAATAGGACCCTTTGAAGTAGGTAAAGAATGGGGTTTAAATAGAAAAGCTGCTGCCAAAAAACAATATTTCCCCTACAGGTATGGATGTTTATGACATACAGGAAGATAGGCAGGAGCCCCTTTACATCACAGGATTCTGAACCTCTCAATAACTACTGCTAAAGAATACTTTAACCAAGGTCCATCACAAGTGGATAAACTGTTCACAAGTGGAAAACTGTGATGCGCGGATGGACTGACTAATCCATAATCCCGCAATTCCGATATGAGCATTTACCTCAATGAATTACATGAGGTAAATGCATGCACTCTTATTAATCCTGCTCCTTATTTCCCACAAGGATAATATCTTGGGTCACGAGGACAAAGAATACCTTAGTCATATGAATGGGATGTCTGGAAGACTGGCTTCACAGGGACAACTATAATAAACAGAAGGCATTCTGCATTTGTTGATATGCATGATGTCAAATTGACTGTATGATAAAGGTTTTTCACTTTCAGTCACAAGCTGAAGTAGCATATCTACATAATCACAAGCTGAACTAGCATAGCTACATAGTAATGGTGGGGACACTGACCAAAAAGCTTCACAGCTACAGTAATCAAGTGCGCAGTATAAATTATTGTGTGTGGAATTCCACTGTGAGACAGGTGAGGGCGCGGCAGGTCTATAGTTACACGGGGCAGCAAGGCAGTCAATGCATATACAGTACAGTATAACGGTAAAATAATACGTCAGGTTTAGAGCTACAACAACAGTGAGACGCGACTGTCATTCTGAATTGGTTAAGAGATTATATGGTATTTGTTTAGAAAAAAAAAAAAAAAAAAAAAGATTAATAGAAAAATTATTTGAGATGGCTAGACGTCAAGAGGCAGCCAGGCGCAGCAATGTAAAATATTAAACAGAGTACTGCAACTTTATACTGGAACAAAATTAATATTGCCACGTGCTTATACATCCTATATATACCCTTAAACTATAATAATTCAAATAAAATACCAGCCATAGTTAAATGAGTCTTATTTTATTTGCTAGCAACATTAAATATAAAACTAAACAAAAACAAATGCGATGTTCTTGTACAATACCATAATTAAATGTTAAAATACGGCAATGTACCTTTGCACCCATTTAATTAAGATAATGAATTATTTTCTGATTTCAATATGTGTGTGTGTGTGTGAGTAACACAGGCAACAAACAACTCGGCGCAGAAGTTCTGAACGGCTCTGTTGATTTTACCAGTATAACAAAAATAGATTTGATTTAAATTAAAGGGTTATAATGAAGCAGCATACAAACCTTCCAATAGGGGTGATTGAGAAAGATAATTTCGATCTTCAGGGAAGGATTCCAGTAATCTCTTAAAAAGCCTCCCCAGGTCCGAATAACTCCTGTGTAAGTATAAAATGTTTCTGTCAGACCACTCTGTCCTGATCTCAAAGAATTCCTCTTCTTCTCCTCTTTTGCTAATGATAAGCCTCCGGATCCCATTGACCCAGCAATCCTTGACGAACATGTTCACCAGAGAAGTGCCTTCAAACACTGCAGATGCCATATCCTACTTCAGTCCAGCATGCTGGAAGTAGAGCGGATTACTCCCTCAAGTGATATGTGGAACAAACGTGCCTTCCGAATTATAATTATAAAATGTCGTTGCAGCTTGTATTGTAAGCAATATGTCTGTTCTTTCTACTGTCTTTCTCCTGTAAATTTAGTTCACTAAATTTAAATGCTGACGCACAGCCGTAAGCTGCCAAATGGATAGCAAAGTGCAGACGCAATTACAAACGTGGCACGATGAAGGGAAAAAAAAACAAAAAAAAAAAAAAATAAATAAACCAAAAAATGTAATATGTATGTACCCAATGTAAATTATAATTATGAAACCTTGTTTATGAATCTTTAAATTAAAATAGCTAAAAATGTTAGAGCCACATCACTTCCCCGTTGACTCCCCTTGTCTTCTTACAAACTGCAGGAAACAACTCCTAGTACTCGTACTTTTTTTCAACATCATATCCTTCATAAATTACTGAGAATTAAAAAAAAAAAAAAAAAATCCACAGAATTTGACAGTATCCTGGTGCGTAATTGTTAAAAATAAATAAATAAATGAAATAACCAGCACGGTACCGAAAGAACTTTAACTTGTGCGGTTCTCCTTTTAAGTTTCAAAATAAGTGCTCGTTTCTGTTGTAAGCCTACTACGACTTGTTCAGTTGTCCAGCTGCTTTGAAGCAAATCTCCAACAGACTTCCTCTATCCAAGGTTCCCCCTCCTCCCTCGCAACAGCCAGGAATGTTAATCACTTTAAACCAGCCGGGCTTTAAAACGTATTTGACTTGTCACAAGCAATCATAGGTTGCCACCCTGAGCAACATGAGGAAACGTAGTCGATACCTTAAATAACTCAATACGGATGTGATATATGTAACAGCAAAAGCTGACTAGTACTCCCCGTAGTTTTAGGGAAGTATGCTGTTCTTTTTCCTTCCTGACATCATTGGTATTTGTGTGCAATCCTAAGGCACAGGAGGCATAGGAGGTGCAAAACTTCAGCTTCTGTGCTCAACAAAATCCTGTGCTAATTCGAATAAAAGTGCCTCTTCATTTTTACACGCTTCATTCTTACCACAGCCACCATAATCTGTTACCTTGTTGTTGTTGTTGTTGTTGTTGTTGTTGTTGTTGTTGTTGTTGTTGTTGTTGTTGTTGTTGTTGTTCTTCTTCTTCTTCTTCTTCTTTAAACTGTTATTTTTCATGATCATTTTGCGTATCAAGTCTGATGAATAACTGAGTAATAACAAATACTACAACCTTATAAGTAAAAAAAAAACAAATTTAAAAAACGATCCTTCAAGAACCAGTTGACACGATACTGAGATCAACCAGCCACTAAGAATCCAGCAGGTATTGGTGTACCAAATGCCCTCTTGTTTGTTAACCTCATGGTTACGGGTTATATACAATATATATATATATATATATATATTATATATATATTATATATATATTATATATATATATATATAGAATATATATATAATCCTGTCAGGAATCTAATTCTGGGATGTAATTAGTTAAAAATCCCATCAGAAATAGATCAAACTATTGACCCTGTTACTCTGTTTACAGTCAATAGTTGTTTTTTATTTTTTTTACAAACTCGCTGCAATTACGTCATCACACTGAACGTCCTTCCGGTCTTCCCAGGACAAAGCAAAATGGCGCACAACAGAAAATGACTTATAAAATAAACTATAAAACAAAGATGCAGCAAACACTTTAAATTATTATAAGAACACTTTCAGGGATCACATGACCTGTGAGAGCGATAGCAGCTTAGGTCCTTGCCTCCCCTTTCATATTTTGCTCTTTGAGAAGGTTTTAGTCTATTGCTATATCTTTCATATATGTATTGACATTTGAACTTTCCAAGAATGTCGACTTCATCGAAAAAAAGACTTCTCAAAATCTTCTCCCTCTAAGGGGGAAAAATAAGACTGATCCGGACTTGTCTGCCATTTGCGAGACCTGCATTCGCACACTCGTCAATATTTGTAATGATAGGTTACGGATGCAACCCCGGTTCCCTGAAAGAGAAAATAACTATCAAGGGATGGGACATTGCCGTCAGGCAGTAGGGATTGGCTGAGCTTTATAGCAAAGCTGCCGATAGGCCTCTACGCAAGCTGCCGTGTAAGACAATGGCTGACCCAAGGTCTTAGAACCATGGCACATGAAAAATTGTTCTGTTTGCCTCACGGTCGTTGTACGGTCAATATAACACCTCAATGCCCGCACGGAGCAGAGCATGTGTAGAAAAAGGAGGTGGATGGAACGCCATCAACTCGACTGGCTGGTTCATATGAAACGGAGATATGACCTTTGGTAAAAAGGCTGGATTTGGGCACATGGAGACCTTAGAACCGTCTCCTGCGAAATGAGTACATGAGGGATGCACTGACAGTGCATGTAACTCACTGACACATTTGGCTGACATCACTGACAGCAGAAACGCTGTTTTAATAAACATGAGCTTCATATCCACAGTGTGGAGAGGCTCGAATGGTGCCTTGGTAAGGGCTTCTAGCACCACGTCAAGGCTCCATGACGGTAAACTGGTCGTTCTTGGGGGTCGCAAACGTCTTGAGCCCTTGAGGAACTGCGATGCCAGAAAATGGCAACCTGGTGATAACCCGTCAATGTGTACATGACAAGCTGATATGGTGGCTAAATACACTTTAAATGTAGAGGGAGATTTCCCTTCATCTAACAATTTCTGAAGAAACTGTAATATCACTGCCATAGGACAAGATATTGGGTCATGGCCCCACGCCAGACACCAGTCTTGGAACACCTTGTACATGTACTGCGACCTAGTAGAGGGCGCTCTAGCGCTCTGAATGGTCAAAATCACAGCCGTCAAGAGCCCTAAGGCTGACAGGCGCTCCTGTTCAGGGGCCAAGCCTATAGCTGCATGAGCTTGGGGTTCGGATGCCAAAGCCGTCCTTCGGCCTGGGACAATAGGTCTGCTCACAGGGGAAGCTCCCGCGGTTGACCATGTAGCAACTGCATCAAGCTCGGAAACCACATCCTCCGAGGCCACCGAGGAGCGACCAGGATCACTGTTGCTTGCTCTACCCTGACTTTCTCTAAGGCGGGGAGCATCGGAATCAATGGAAACGCATATAGGAGGCCTGGCAGCCATTCATGAGCCAGTGCATCAACTCCTAGGGGGCTGTCGAGGTCCCTCACCAAGAACCATAGGGGGCAGTGCATGGTCTCTTGCGAAGCGAAGAGATCTACTTGCGCTATGCCAAACCATTCCCAGATGCGCTCTACCACCTGAGGCTGGAGACACCATTCCCCTGCAAGAGGGCCTTCTCTGGATAGGATTTCCGCTGCATAATTGACTCTGCCCGGTAGGTGAACCGCGTGCAGAGAGGTCAAACGCGGCTGTGCCCATAGTAACAGCCGTGTTATCATCTGGTGAAGGCGGGGGGACCGTAGGCCGCCCTGGTGGTTGATATATGCCACAACCATGGTGTTGTCCGACCGCACCAACACGTGCTTGTCTAGAAGTACTGGCAAGAAGTGACGAAGGGCGAGGTCCACTGCTCTGAGTTCCAGTGCATTGATGTGGGCTGACCTCCAGGGTCCTGACAACACTCCACGGGTTCCTGAGCTGTTCCAGACTGCTCCCCAACCTTGGTTGGAAGCGTCGGTCGTAACCACCTCCCTTCGGAAGATGGGACCCAAGCGCACGCCCTGGCGGATGTTTGACGGAACTTTACCCAGCGTAGTGCTCCCCAGCAGGTTCGGGATACCGTCAACCTACGGTGTTTGTCCCTCCGTGGATGTAACGCGAAGGCATTGAACCAGGCCTGTAGAGGTCTCTGGTGTAATAAGCCCAAGAGACAGGCTTGTGAGGCGGCAGCCATCATCCCCAGCATGTGGTGACACAGCTCCATGCTGATTGTTTCTCTCAACCTGAACAGGGAGAGACATCGCTCCAGGAGGCAACTCTTTGTGTCGACAAGGTCGCTTCCATGGACACTGAGTCCAGATGCAGACCTAAGAATTCAGTCTGTTGGCTTTGCATGAGGTGGCTCTTTTCTGAATTGACCTTCAGACCTAGCCACTGAAGATGGTCTGTAACCATCACTGTGTGCTGTGCCAACTGCTTCTTCGACTGCGCGCTGACGAGCCAGTCGTCCAGATAGTTCAGCAGTCGGATGCCTTGAGCCCGCAAGGGAGCTAAAATGGCATCCATACATTTGGTAAAGGTTCGAGGAGCTAGTGATAGGCCGAATGGGAGGACACAAAACTCGTACACCCTGCTCTGGAATGCGAAACGTAGATACTTCTTGTGACCTGGACAGATGGGAACGTGAAAGTACGCATCTATCAGGTCCACGGTGATGAACCAGTTGCCGTGTCAGACTGACTGGATGATGTGCCTGTGCGTAAGCATCCTGAACGATAACCGCTTTAGGTATTTGTTCAGTACTCGCAGATCTAAAATAGGGTGGAACCCGCCGTCCTTTTTGGGCACTAGGAAGTATTTGGAATAGAACCTCTGGTTGATCAAATCAGGATCTACTTGTTGAACGGCACGCTTCCTGAGCAATGCCTGTATTTCCACATTCAGAGCTGAGGACTAAACCAAGTCCTTCACAACAGTTACCACCACCCCCCGGAAGGGGGGAGGTTTTAACTGGAACGGAAGGGTGTACCCAGTGGATATAGTCTTGCGCACCCCAATGTCATTGGTGCATTGTTGCCAGAACTGGAGCTGTGGGACAGTGTAGGTGTGGGCTAATAGCTGCCTGGATGTTTCAGGGCTGTTTTGGCTGTGCTCGCTTATGAGGGGCCTGGCCAGAGCCACGAGGACGTGGCCTGCTACCGCCTCTAGGGCACCAGTTAACGCGCTGCGGTCTTGCAAACACAGGTTGGCCGCGTGCTGATGGACCTACGGGGGAGGTCCTATTACCCTGGGGATGCGCCTGCAGCTGTGGCGGTGTCTTGCGCCATGGATGTTCCTGAGGCCACTTTTGCTGGAACAACTTATTTGGCCACATTTTGGCCATTTGCTGCGATGTCTCCCGCACCTTGACGGAGCGTTGCAACATCTCCTCCACTGCTGGACCAAATGTGTGTCCCGGTATAATTGGGGCATCCAGCAAAGGGGCCTTGTCAGGCTCCTGTACTCTTACCTGCGAGAGCCAAAGCTGTCTTCTGGCCACCACCAGAGATGCGATGCTCCTGCCCTCGGCCCGAGCGTTGAGCTGAGCTAGCTTCACCAACAGCTGACTGACTGTGACTAACTCGCTTCTGAGGGCCACAGAAGGGCACTCAGGTAGGTCCCGAATGAGTGCCGCCTGGTAAACCGTCAGTAAACTGTCTATATTAGACAGTCTGACTGCCTCTGTGGCCGCAGAGTACCCCTTTTCCAGGTGTACCTCTGTGGTCCTGCACTGTTTATTAGGGCATGTAGGGTCTTTCGTAAGCCTGATAATGTTGGCATCTTTACTAACGCGGCGAACGCAGCGTCCACTGGAGGGAAGGACGCTAAACCAGCTTCACTGGCCCCCTGCATAGTAAAGGCAAAGGCTGGAGCCCCCCAAGTAGACTGCACCTCCTTAACGAAGTCCGAGAATGCCAGAAGCATCCTGGACTGATGGGACTGGGCTGAATGCAACTCAAACAGTGATCGCCGGGGAAGCTCTGTCTTAGGCCAATCGATGCCCAAGTGGCGGGTTGCTCTCTCCACTACAGACTACATAGGGTCATCGGTATCTAGCACCTCGGACTCAGTGTCCTGATCTGAGTGCTGGGAGGCTACCTCAGCCTCTATACTGTCCCCTTCCAGGATGTCAGATGCATCCCTGGAAACCTCATCGATATCCTAGTCCTTTTGAGGTTGCAGTGGAAGGGAGGCGACTGGTGGAGGTTGTGGAGGAGCCACAGGCTGGCTAGCGACGGACCCAGTGGGTTGTTCTGGGGCTCGGGGCACCGCATTGGCTAGGGACATGAGGATGGACTGCTGCCCCATCATAACCTCCATGAACTGAGACATCTTGGAGGTTAACTCCAACACCCCTGACCTGTCTCTGTATCGCCTGTCGTGATGAGGGGAGTAAGAGCATCCTCTGTTTCGAGCGTGTCTGGTAGGGGACATCTGACCAGCTGTAATCTGGGAGGCCTGGCTTGTGGAGAGCAGGCAGGGCTGAAATGGTGTGGGAGGATCCCGAGGAAGGAGAGTGCCCACCCATTGATTTCTTAGCCCTTTGTCAAAGGGTGCATGTCTGGAAGCCAGCACAAAGGTGGCAAAAGGCCCTATCCGCCAGCGTGGATGTGGCATGTTCTGGTCCAAGACACGCCAAACAATCATCATGGCAGGCAGCTTTGCCTGACAGGATGTTCAGCGATGAAAGCCCGACATCTCCGTTGAGCGCGGCACAACAAACATCGAAGGTGCGTCGAGCATCGAGAGCCGAAGAGCCGAGCGTCTAGCGTCAAAGCGCCGACGTGTCAAGCGTGTAGCGTCAAAGTGGCAAGCGTCGAGCGGGTAGCGTCGAAGTGCCGAGCGTCGAAGAGTCGAGAGTCGAAGCGCCGACGCATGGAGCGTGTAGCGGCGAAGTGCCGAGCGTGGAGCATGGATCTTCGAAGAGCCGAGCGTCGAGCGGGTAGCGTCGAAGCGCCGAGCATCGTGGCGTCGAGAGTCGAAGCGCCGATGCATGGAGCGTGTAGCAGCGAAGTGCCAAGCGTCGAGCGTGTAGCGTCGAAGTGCCGAGCGTCGAGCATGTAGCGTCGAAGCGCCGAGCATCGAGCGTCGAAGGTGTGTGCGTCGAGCGCCGAGCACCAAGTCCCAAGTGCGGAAGCGCTGCACCGAGCACCGAAGTGCTGACACCACGCAGAATGTGAGTACCAAGCGTTGAACGCTAGCACAAGACACTTAAACGTCAGCTGACCCGTAGAGCTAGTGCTGGTACAGTGTCTGATGAATACTTATCTAGGTGCTATGGGACTAATATGTGCTTGGTGGTTGTCTTCCTAATTGTGAAAAGGGATTTTTTTTTTTTTTGAACGCTGCAGCAAGTGTAAGGGACAGGCCGTACAGCTATTTACTCTGACAACGCCAAAACAAAAGCCAGGCCCCGCACACTTATTTTCCATCTTTTAAGATACTCAGACAGCCAGGCTATCCTTCAAGCAGCCAGGACGGACACTTCTCGTTCTGCGGATAAGGAACTCAAGCTCTTCCCGGATTATAGTAACTTCAGAGCACAGCTCCGCAGGGCTTTCCCTCGGTCTATCACTTTTGCCCATTCCTGTGGCATACAAACATTTCTAATTTATCCAACATCTCTTAAGATCAACCACAACTGAGGTTCACCTATTCCAGTCCCCAGATGACGCCCAAGCCTTCCTGGATTCTCTCAGTCTCCTGGAACCATCTCAGGCCTCCATTTTTTTCTCCTTCTCCTGCTGGTGCAACCTGATGCAATGAAAAAGGTTGGCTATGCCTCAGTCTTGGCTGATCATTCCACGAATCCTCAGATTCTTTCATTTGGCCGAAATCTGCTGGCGACATCGGTGGGGCATCTGTTGTAGTTATCGAAGTGTCACTACTAATTTGGACCCTTCTGGACTTCAATCATTATTACTTTTATTAATTTGTTATTAAATGAAGGGGAAAGAAAGGGAAAAACTGATACCTAGGCTGCGCTCTGTTGAGCTCATAAGTTTGGACTTTTCACGACACAACGCTGGGGTAAATATATTGTTTCTTTGATTATTTTGCTCTAATTATATTGGATACGTAGCATGGGATTTCAACAGTTTGTTTTGTGAAGGGAGGACTGGAACAGAGGTTTGCTTGCTCTGTCTACAGAGGAATGGATAGATACTATTTAGGATGGGGAGTACTGGATTTTTTTTTATTTTCCAGTGCTATATACTTGTTTTTTGTGGGGTGGGTCTTTTCTGTGGGAGGGTGTGGAAGGGTGGAGAATTCATTGACACAGGAGACAGAGAAGTGTAATTGGAACACCACACAGGTGCCCGGTTTTATTTACTTTTCTTATCTGTTGCTTTATGTTTAACCTGCAGAGGGCGCTGTTGTCCGTGGTCTGCCTACCAACTATGGTAAACAGGACCACAGGAATACAGAAGGCGGTAAACAGTCCAGGGACGGGCGCACTCACAGGTGCTCAAAAGAATAATTGAAACAAAAGGCAAAAGAAAAAAGGAAAATAAAACACAATAATCAAACTACAAATAAAAGGGTTCTGCACTCAGCAGCGTCACCCCAGCCGTTGCTACCCTCACGGCCTGGGTCTCCGTCCTACTCTGCTGTTTCCTCAACTACCTGGCACACGGGGTCTGCCCAAGGATTCCCCTCTCTCTCTCTTTATTTCGTTTGCGTCTTCTCATTGAGTTTCTTTTTATTTTCTTTCCCGTTTGTCCACTGTCGGGACTAGTCGCGCTTCCGCTGGCTCGGTCTGGTTTAGATGGGCAGATCTGAGGAAACAACAGAACATTCATTTATAGCCCAGCAATCCCCCCAAGGCCCACCTCCAAGCCACTCAGAGAGAGGGGAAGCCCACACCCTCTTCCCCACCTCTTTGTGTCACCACCATGACTGGCAGGCGCATCCCACGGGTGTGCCGCCCTCTTCCTGCAGCATCGTGCATACGTCAGATAGCCAGTCCAAGTCTCCCCTATTACAGAGAGGAATGTTAATACTTGGAGCTATTTTATGGGATGGGAAGGGAAGGACCTCAGGAGGGTTACCACTGTACCACTGGTTTACATTCTTAAAACTTTTTTCTGAAACTGCTTTATTCATATGAAATCGTGTTCATATTTTCCTGATTGTCAAGATTGTTTTTGATTTCCATAATTAGTGTATCTACCCTGTTCTGGAATGCAAAAGATTTAAATTTTCCTACCAAACATTCCCAGCCTGTTTGGATATATTACGTATAACGAAAATAGATATCACTATGATACAGGAGTCTCAAGAATACTTTTATGCAGTAGCCTCCTCTTCCACTGATAATAAGACCAAGGGTGCACTGGTAGTTTTGTGTCATAATCACGATTCTAGGTTCTGGGGAGGATGAGACTGGGACGATATCTTACCTGAAAGCTATTATTTTTGGCAAAAAGGTGGCTTTTGTTTTAGTATATGCCCTTACTATTTTTGAATCAGACTTTTTTAATGCGTTGACCAATTTGTTATTGAAGTTATCGAAATTTTGTTTGGTTCTCGGTACTGATATAAACGCTGTCATGAACTACACTTTAGATCAGGGGTTTCCCATTTTTGGAGGTTGTATGGGATGGGGGGGGGGGGCACGCAAGAAAATGTACCACTTATGAAATGGAAATATGTCCCAAATCATACCTTTTTTTTATTTCCTATACATTTTTGTATTTAAATTAGGATTCTATTTTACTACCACTGCACACCAGCTTTGAAATGTATTTGTATTTTATCCTGTGTCTTGGTGCCACAGCAGGCTTAGGTTTGAGTACCAATATCATGCTGTCACATCTTACATTGTCCTGGTCACAACAATTAAAGAAGATAATACTGAAATAGGTACTCTTCAAACTATACCAAATAAACTCTCTTGTGGGTTATTCTTCAGCAGTGAGGCAGAAATCTTGACTTATACAACTAACCACTTCATTGAGAGCTGAATATATGTACAGTGAACTCTGCTTAATTCGAATCTCTGGGGACCATATAAATAGCTTGAGATGTGCAAAAATCGATTAAACAAATGATGTAAATTGCCCCATGGTGTAGACATTTAGAGTTATTTCCATAGTAAATGTGCAGAAATAAAACACAGACGTTACTGTATTTTAGCTTGATGTTTTTATTTCTTTCTTTCTTTCTGAAATCAACAAAATAATCACACATTTCTGTTTAAAATGCAGCATTAATTATTCATAAATTATCTGCCATTACATTGGCGCTTTTTATGCAATTACATGTGATTGCTACATAACATCTTTCTGGCTACTGTACTGTAGCCTAACTGTAGCCTTATTCAGAAATACTGTACAAAAAAGAAATGTAACAGTAACAATTTTAAACTGTAGCTGGGGTACTGTTACCACACTAGTACTTTCCCTAACAAAAGAACACCAAAACTACAATACTGTACAAAGAGCATTTTCCCGATGTAGTTGAAGCTGAATACAGTTTTGCTCTTAAAAGAATCAAATAAAATCTACAACAGAAAAAGTGCCTGTATACTGAACCGTAACATTTCTTGCAGTCGCTCTGTTAACATTACAGAAGCTAGCTGGCTACTTCAGCTGCATAAAGCAATCTAACATTGTTTGGATGGTACCTTCACGTCTTGATATCACAGTCTTTGAGCATCTCCCCCTGTGGAAAGCGACAGGAGACGACAAAATAATAATTTAAGAAAAGTAGAAGTGCTTTTTCTTTTCTTAGGAGGTTCCATGTTATTTTCCTTCAGTTCGGCAAATCTACTGTACACTAGAGGCAGCATTATTTTTTTTTTTAAAGGGACAGTGCACATATAATGACCGTAACAACTTAATTAATAAAATTGGCTTGAGAGGGTCCAGATTTGATCCAAAACATGTAAGAAATGTATGTTAGGGAATTTTTATGAACTTAGATTGCTGTGTATTATTAGTTTCCCCCAAATTACATGCGCAATTTTTAGGGGGCTGCACCAAACGTCCTTGCCGGCTACACTTTGGGAACCCCTGTACCCCTGCACAACAAGGTAGCTCACATCGGCTAGCATCATCTACACTACAAAAGTTTATCTTGGATTTGGGTATTGTTGATATCAGGCTTGTGATTAACCCATCAGCTAGAGAATACATTTTTTTTCATCGAGATTTAAATCTTTTTCTAGGATTGACTTCATTTTTCTAACATATTCGCTCTTCTCTGAAGTATATAATGCTGAGATACTGCCAATGTCCCTGTCTGATCATAACAAAAATTATTGTAAATTTGTATTATCTGATACATTAACACGGGCCCCTAGGTGGCTCTTTAATACCTCTTTACTGCAGAATGAAGGGTTTCAACTTAAACTCGAGTTTCTTATCCATAAGGTGAGACAAACCTATTACTTCAATGGCAGCAGACCTTTCCAGTTGCTCGCTTTGAGATTACATAAAAACAAACATTTTGCAGATATTTTAGCTGATAAATCCACAGAGGGTGATAGTTTAATGGATCCTTCTCAAATAAACTTTGCATACCTTTTACCTACTGAATCTGCCGCGCTTGGGGCCCCCTTTCTGGCTGAATTAAAATATGTGCTTCAATGTATGAGCAGGGGTAATGCTCCTGGTATTGACGATATTCCTCCAGAATTATTTTTAACCTTTTGGACCCAGCTGGGTCCACTTGCGCTTAACTGCTGATGCAAAATGCTGTGGATAAAGGCTGTTTTTGCAGAGATGTCAACACAGCTGTTATTTCCCTCTTTCTAAAAAAATAAAGATCCCACTCTGTACGAATTATCTTCCCTTATCTCTGATTTATTCGGATTCTAAATTATAAGCTAAGGTTCTCTAATGCCGTTTCGAGACCTGCATGACTAAATTAATTCATCAAGACCCATCTAGTATCAGATAATATCCACTGTTTACTTCATATTTTATATGCTGCTACAGATATTGTTGCTCCCTGTGCTGTGCTCTCACTGGATGCAGAGAAGGCATTTGATCTCTTGGAGTGGGATTATCTTTGGTCAGTCTTAGATGTGTTTGAACTCAAAGTTTATTGACATTGTTAAAGTTCAGTTTGCTAACCCCTCGGCATCAATGTGTTCACAGGAAATAAATGTTCTTCCCAATTCATCATTCCCAGGGGTACTCCTCAGGGTTGTCCGCTCTTGCCTTTGTTGTTTGCACTTTCATTGGTGCCTCTGGCTCAAGTTGTCGGTCTGTCAGCGCTCTCTGACCCTATCATTGTCAGCACTACCCAACTTCACATCTCGCTCTGTGCAGATGACATGTTATTATTTGTTGAAAATGTACCCTGCTCACTTTCTCACCTATTAAACATTTTAGATAATTTTAGTTTAATATATGGATATAAAATTTATTGGGTAACCCTGCTGGTTAAACATTTCAAATATTTGGGTGTTGCACTGGCAAGAGCAACAGTATAATAAAAATGCACAAACTCTAACTTTTCATCCAGGAGACAAAGTACTGTTGCTCCTTTGCACATCCGAATCCAAACTGTGTCATGTGTGAGGTGATTTGGGCTATAGGCAGGGCATATTATGAAATTAACCAACCCGATCCCTGGAATGAACACAAAATTTACAATGTTAATCTGTTGAAGCCCTAGCAGGCAAGGGAGGCCTTATTTATAGCCCCAGGATGTAGGACCCTGACCAGAGACATTCCATTGGCGAAACAGTTACTTCCAGATCAGCAAAGAGAGCTGCATAAGTTAATTGAGGAGTTCAATTATGTTTTTTCTGACTTGCCCGGTAGAACTGACCTTGTTGAATATGCTATTATCACTCCTCCACGTGTCACGGTTCAAGAGTGACCTTACTGGATCCCAGAAAGTCAACAAAGTGTCGTTAGCAAAGAGGTACGGGCGATGCTCTAACTTAAGGTAATTGAGCCTTCTAGAAGCGAGTGGTGCAGTCCAATTGTGATAGCCACCAAAAATGACAGGAGCAACCTCTTCTGCGTTGATTTCCATTTGATTGTTTGATATTGAGAGGGGCTGGAGCAACCTCTGCCCTGGATGGCCCAGTAACCTCGTCCTCTTGGTCACAGTGCATTCTGACTCAGTTTGACTGGTGTTTGTTACTCTCTGAGCATTCTCCCACCAGACCCCAGCCTAGTCTCATTAATGCTCCCTCCCATTTTTTGATCTGACTCTCTTTACTTTCTCTGGAATAAAAAAGGGGGGAAAACATTTCAGCTTGAAAGGGAAAAACATCACCAATCATTTCCAATTTTATTTTTCTGCCATTTTTACATGTGCGGTCGGCCCATTATTATTGGGTGTGGTAGCCCTTCCGCAACCCCAACTACTAGGTGACATTTTATCGGTCCTACTAATAAATAAACTTTTACGATGAGGTATATTGCCATGTCTCTCTGGATACAGGAGATAGCCACCTGACCTTGTGGCTGCCGTGACACACCGCCCAAGAGATCTGCGTTAACTTAATTCTGCCCACACCATGTGTCCACTAATGCATGGGTTTTCATGTTTCCCAAAACCACATGGCAAAATTGTTTCACCACCATCACCTCGCCCATCTGTAGGCTCGTCTTCTTGGTGGGGTTCAGCCAGTGTACCATGTGGTCACACAACTTCTGCGTGACCACCTTGGGGTGTGTATCCTGGTATCTTTGGTACTCCCTGAACCGTACATGGTGTGTTTCCCCCATAACGTTGAGACAACGGAGGATAGCTAGCTTTACTGGGTCATACTGGGTGGCTTCATTGTCCGTCATGGCTTGGTATGCTGCCTGACCCTCCCCGATCACGCATGGTCCCAGCAGCCTTGCCCAGAACTCCTGTAGTCATGACACGGTGGTAGCCTGTCACTCAAAAGCGACCAGGTAAGCTTCCAGGTCATCCTCTGCCATCATCTTCTGTGCCCGTGCCTTTGGGGCCGTCATCACTGGTCCCGCTGGTACATTTGGTGTCATTGCCAGATTAACCCTCTCGATGAGCGTCGTGTACTTCTCCTCTCTCCTTCTCTCCTCATATATATATATTATATATATATATATATATATATATATATATATATATATATATATATATATATATATATATATATATATATATAGACAACTTTCGGTTATTAACAACATTTTCACAGGAACCAATCCCATCCCATAGACTTAGATGTTAATGGATTTTGGATATTAGCAACTCTCTGCCGCTTAATGCCACTCAATTTCTATGGCTATGGTATGAACACAAATACATTACACGCACGCATCGCAATGTCTATTTATGTATCAGTTTTCATAACGGAGTTGTAAATGTATTGAGTCTGACTCATGTCTTTAAATCGTGGAGACCTTTCTATAGCTGATAAAGTTCGAATCCTGGAAGCACTATGTGAATCCGGTGTAAACAACTACGGGTAGGAGCAAAGTTTAGCATCTCAAAATCGTTGTATCCCACATTTTGAAAGACTCAACCATGAGCACGAAGGCAGTCTCAAAAGAACTCCGGGACAAAGTTGTTGAAAGTTACAGGGGAGGGTATAAAAAAATATCAAAGGCCTTGAATATCCCTTGGAGCCCGGTCAAGGCACCACCAAGGCCCTGCCTAGATCAAGCTGTCCCTCCAAACTGGATAACCGAGCAAGAAGTAAACTCAAAAATAATCTATAGTGCTCCAGCACTACCATAGGGATTAGTATTAGGTCCTCTGCTATTCCTTATCTACATTAATGACTTAGATTCTGGTATAGTAAGTAAACTTGTTAAATTTGCAGATGACACAAAAACAGGAATAGTGGCAAACATTGTTGCAGCAGCAAAGGTCATTCAAAATGATCTAGACAAGATTCAGAACTGGGCAGACACATGGCAAATGACATTTAATAGAGAAAAGTGTAAGGTACTGCACGCAGGCAATAAAAATATGCATTATAAATATCATATGTTGCCCCGCCCCTGTGTGTATTTCTGTGTTGTATGTTGCGTGTAGTGTGTTAATGTTGGTGTAGTAGTAGGTACACGGGATATAATATGGGTTATGAGCATGAGTGTTTAAAATGTGAATGTGTATTTAGGCACAAGGATTGCACAATCACGCCATGTGCATATTAAAGTGGGTAGTTAGTGTGGAAGCACGGGCAGCACCATTAATTCACATGCAGGTGATTCCAATTGAATGATTGATTAGCAATCGAGTCTTGGTACAGCTACATAAAAGAGGCACGTTTTCACTCACTCAGGGTTCAGTGTGTAGAGAACGGGTGAGAGAGAGGAGAAGATTTATATTATATACTAAAACTAGGGCTGGAGTTTGTCATGGAAAATTTGAATATAAATCACGGAGCAGTCACGGTCAGTCCATTCAAAATCATGGAGAAAATGAGCTCCTACTGCTCTTCCTCTGGTAGTGGAAGCAGAGGTAGCTCCTGCTGCTCTGTTCCTGGTTGTGGAGGCGGTAGAGGCAGAGGTAGCTCCTGCTGCTCTCCCTCTTGTGGTGGAGGTGAGAGTGGCAAGCAGCCTTCCCCTGGCAGTGAAGGTGAAAGCAGCGAGTAGTCTCCCCCTGGTGCCGGAGGTGGGAGTGGCAGGCAGTCTCCCTCTTGCAGTGGAGGTGGGAACAGCTCCCTCTTGAGCTTTAGACGCTTGTGCTCCCCCTGTCTGGGCGCAGGACACTCATGCTCCCCCCGTCTGGGAGCTGGACGCTTGTGTTCCCCTGTCTGGGCGCTGGACACTTGTGTTCCCCCCGTCTGGGTGCTGGATGCTTGTGTTCCCCCCTTCTGGGCATTGTTCACAGCAGGGCTTTCTCCTCTTGCGCTGGAGACCCTGATACCTGGGCTGCTGTTCTCTTTATGACTGCCTCCAGGTAGCAAAAGACCAACTGCACATCTTCCTCGAGGTTGTTTAGGGTGTGTTTGCTCTCATAAGCTTCCCACCACTCCCTGTCCATAAGCCACAGGAGCCGGGTGGCTATGGGCATAGACTGGGCCTCCAGCCCAGCATTGCCTTGGATTCAGTCCCTCAGCCTGATGGCATCTTCTGCCATTGCCGTTTTTAATTATTTTTTTAAAAAAAAACCTTCTTCCTCCAAAAATCCACACACAAGAATGTTCTTCAAAATATTCACCTGCAGTACTCTTCTTGGCCTGAGTCTAGGTGCTGTTGTCCCAGTTCTGACACCACGTGTGAACAGGCTGGCTATAGGGGTGACGTCAGGCCAGAAAGGAACACAGAGACTAGCAGTACTGGTTGTTGAAACTGAGACGCTACGGCGCTCAGTGCATTTGATAAACAAACAAAAATAGTTAAACAAAAACAGCACACAGCACTTGAGGCCAAAATAAATAGAAAAACGAAACAGACAGTGGACGAACACTAAACAAGTATTGTGCAAGTCATCTCGTATGAGTAGCATTTGTTATTTTGTTTTTTTTATTTTCTCCTTCTCTCTCTGGTTCTTTCGCCCTGAACACACAACTCCGAGTGAGTAAAACATGCATCTATATATACTGTTGTGCCAGGATTCAATTACCAATTAATTATTCACTTAATCCCAGCACATGAATTAATTTGTGCAATCCCATGCACATATATTGTTACATTCTTTATCTGCATGTGAAGTAATTGTGCCATCCCCGGGCCTAAATACAACTATATATTTTAAATAACTTGTGCTACACAGACCCATTAATATCCCGTTTCAACAGGGCAACACAGCCCTCTTTTATTCCTTACATCAAACAGCTGCCCAACAGGGACTGGCTCTTCTGTCCACTCTTCCTTCCTTCCCAACAGTACAGCAGGCCCCTACTTTTTCTTTCCCAGGCTCACAGCAAGCAACTGCATTCCTTCTATGTTGGGTTCCCAGCAAGCCCCATTAGCAGGTTTAGTGTTCCCACCTCATCCAGGACCAGCTCTCTTTTCCTCTTCTCTCACCATAGCTATTGGCATCTAGCAGGCCCCCATAGCTGCCCCCTCCTCCTACCTCGCTGTTCTGTCAACACTCCTCAATTCCCCCCAGCTCTCCTTTTTTCCGATAACCACCCTTTACTTCCCACCTCAGCAGTGTCTGGTTTTTCCCTAAAAAATGCAGTGGCTCTGCTTTCTCCTGGAAATTCCCTAATCTACAACCATACACCTGTGTGCATTGGTCTATGTAAACAGATTTCAGCAGGTGCAGATATTAACCTCGTTTCACTACTCACTAACACACTAGATTCCGTCAGTACCAGGATGGTCCAGTGTGCCGACCTATCAGTTACACTTAAAACCTCCGACCCCCGCTTATTCAAAACACTCACCATTTCAGAGTTCATTCTAGCTTTCAGCCATTTCAGGGACATCATTTGTGAGTTCTATCCCGGCCACTGGTGCGAGCTGGATGATTATTTGTCGATCATTTTAGACCTATCAGTTAGATTTTTAGGTTCCCATTTTTATGAATACCACAAAACCTTCTCTGCCAAAGCCGCTGCCCATCTCCAGCAATGAAACCAGAGGATCTACTGGCCCAAGTCATATTCTCCAGTTTTTTCACAGGACTCTGGCTTATAGCATGCTCTGTATGCACTTCCACTGCTCACACCACCATTTCCTTCTCCCTTACTGACCCTCCACCCTGTCCCCTCATGTCCCTTCCTCACAATCCTCTTCAACCCTTCTTTTGTTTCTTTCCTAATTAACAGTCTCACTAAAGGGTTTTCAAATGGTCTTTTTATATCTTCCTACCTCTTCCACATATTGCAAAAACCTCCAATCTGGCACCCCAAATCTGTTGATAGTTTACTAAAGAAAGAAATAGACAACCAGTTCATGATAGGTCCCTTTGAATCCCTTCCTTTTTCCCACCTTTCGCATTAACCCCATCAAGGTTGCAATATGGAAATACTCAGGCAAAAAGAGACTGATAATCGACCTTTCCGTTCCACATAACTCCACCACACCCAGCATCTATAGTTTAATCCCTCATGAAGATTTCTCCCTGCAATATGCAACAGTGAAATATGCCACATCCTTAATCAAAATTACAGGGAAAAACGTATGGCTGGCTAAAGCCGATATATCAAACTCATTTAAAATCATGCCCATTGATCCTGCGCTCTGGCACCTCTTCAGAGTACAGAGGCATTCCAAATTTTACTTTTCTGTTCACCTAATGTTCGGCTGCAGAAGCAGCCCCAAGATACCCCGTCAGAATGCTGGATCATCCCTAATAACTACAGCATTCCTTTTCTGCTGAATCTCCTGGATGATTTTCTTCTCATTGACTTTCCACATGCTCCCCCTTCCCAGAACATAACGAGGGAAAATGGTTTTCTGCTCCAAAAATTCAACACCATTCCTATACTCGATCAGTCCTTGTCATTGTACGAGATGTGTCTGGTCACTGTAGCCACATTCCTTTGGTGGTCTTCCTGGACCCAAAGATTCATTTTTTTCCACTCAGATAATTCAGCTACAGTCCAAATCATTAACAAAGCTCGTTCATCCTCCCACTATATAATAAGAATATTCACAAGGATCACCTGGTTATCTGTTACTCATCAGTTCATTCTCAGAGCCCAACACATTCCCGGTCACCTGAATGTAATTGCTGATTCTTTTTTTTGTTTCCAAATGCAGCGATTCAGAACACTAGCTCCTGAAGCCGACCTCCTGCCAACTCAGATTTCTCACTTTTCAGACCTGACATTCCTGTGATCCACCCACTGCATTCACTGGATCTGCAGGCTCAAGAAACAACTCTTTTCAGCATCACTCCCAACTCATTGCAAATGTACTGGTCATCCTGGAATTGCTTTAAAAATGTTCACATTGCATTCAACATTCCCTTCCCTTCATTTTCAATGCCTGTAGTAGCATCCTTTATTATGTCCCTTAAGGATAGAGATGTAAGAGTTTCCTCCATCAAAGTTTCAATTCTCCGATCTATCAATCACCTCATCTGATAGCCTTTCCTTCCTGCTCAAAAGAAGTAAAACTAACCAGGAAGGAAAGGGTCCCCTAATCTATTTGTTTAAATTAAACTCCCATGTTGGCCCCTACGAACCCCTTCTCTCTTATCTCCATCTCCGTCTTTCTCAGCGCGCATCACCCTCAGACCCACTGTTTATAAACAAAAACGAAACAATCATCACCTGCCATTGGTTCTTCTTTCACCTTCACCAGATTCTTTCCAGGTCCGGATTCACAGCTGAGCAGTTATCTGGTCAGTCCTTCAGGATCGTAGCAGCTTCTTCAGCTTCTCACCATGGAGTTCCAGACTCCCTTATCAATGGTTCGGTCATTGGTCCTCCAGTGCTTACCAAGTTTACATCAGAACAAATATTACAGATCTTAAAAATGCTTTTACTAAAATGTGCTCTTAAGCATTAGTAGCCTGCCAGGAGGGAGGGCAATCGGATCAGCCAGGGATTCTCAGTGGTTTATTTCCCAAAAATTGATTTTGTTGCCCTGTCCTCCGCACTGATGATCATTTGTTAAAGGTTGACTAAACCTTTAAGTTGGCTATATACAGTACTACTTGCAGCTTGTTCTTTTTGGGGGTCTCTGCCTTGTCCAGTCGGCCAGGCAGCGAGACCTCAAATCAAGTTAGGTTATTTCACATTCTCCTCAATAAATATTTGTACTAAAACAATTTGTGATTGGTGTTTGTCCCGAACTACTGAAATGATACTATAGATTTCCTGCCTGAAGACCTTGCAAGCTTTATGTTTAGTCAGGTCAATCTTGCATTAAATAACCACCTTTATTATAATACAAAATCTTGTAGATCTCCAAAACATTGAACCCAAACAATGGTTGAAGAAAAATAAAAAGTAAAATAGATGGAGGACATCCTCATCCTTTGGAACATTACAGTGCTGTGTGTAAAAAACAAAAGAATATTTTTTTTTAAATCTATGCTATGTGTTCATCTTGATGAACAAAAAATATTAGGTAGAGGAGCATCGTATACCCCCAGGCCCACTAAGAAGGCAGGGAGGACTGGAAAATGTCCCCGGGGCCCAACACCCCGAAGGGGGCTCTGGTGAAGGGGTGTGGCAAAGTAGCTGGTAAAGGGGAACAGGTGTAGCAGTGATGTGGTGCAGGAGTGACAGGCAGACAACGGTATCCAGTGAAAAAAGTGCTTTAATTATAATCCAGGTCTGGTGACCGTAAAATAATAAATCGCCGGCTATACACAACAATGTGTAAAGCGCGGGGAAAGCAATAACGGGGCACAGTCCTGAACAATAACAAACACACGGTCACCAGTCCTGGGTGAGTGCAGTCGTGCAGGTGGTCGGTGCAAACACAGGTAGTGGGGTGCAGTAGTGCTCTGGATAGTGCTGACCCTTTTTCGACAGCTCCGGAGATGTGCTTTAACTGTCTAAAGTGAAAAACACAGACAGTTAACAATACAAACACAACACGTATTTTCCCTTTTTAACTACTGAGTGTTCCTCTCTCGATCCTTCTCTCTCCAAACGTTTACCCAAATGAAGGAAAAGATCAGCGTTACCCTGGCCCCTATATGTAATATAGAATGATTGGTTATATTGCTTAAAATACTAATATATTTACTGATACAGGTTATGAGTTGAGTGGTTTATTTTTGGCACTGGATAAATAAAATGGTGTATAGCAACACCATTAAAATGTATTTTAATGTTAAAAATGTATGTTATTTGATATTAAGTAAGATTCCAATTAATGACTATTACACATGTGGAGTTTGTACAAAAAAAATGGTTTATTCACTTACACCCCCCATCCCCCCCCCCCCAAAAAAAAAGCTTGAATACTGTAAATAACATAAACATAACTACTCTGAGAAAAAGTAAACTATCCTGCTACAGATTTTAATTGAGATATTGAAACTTCCCCAGACACTACTAAGATTGCAAGTATCATTGCTTGGTTAGAAACATGTTTGCAGTAATGATCATATTTGTGTAAAGCCAAGCAAGCACCTCTGCTTTAGCAATGACCTATCCATCAGCACGATTTCGCAAGGAAATAGATACAAAACCATTGTCAACTGTCTGCGACTGCAACAGAACCTTAAATGTATGCAAACTCTGGTCGTAATTTGATTTCAAAGCAATAGAAAGCTACAACATTATAAACACACATTCTGCAAGACATATAATTGTAAAAACAAATATAAACATTGCAATCTTTCATGATTTAACTGTGTGTGACAGAGATCGAATGACGCTTGATGTTAGATCTCCTTCCTGACTTGTGAGGGCACTAGAAAGAAGGAACAGAGTAACCTTAAGCAAATGGCAAGACAATTTATTCCATAGGGTAGGTGGAAGTTGGCCATTTAGGAAAGGGGCGGAGCTACAGCACCCAAGCTCACTGACCCGGACGGTAGACGACATGGCATCTGAGAATTGGAGGAGCAGATGCCCTCGTTGACCTAGGGGTCATGGGCGAGGGTATAAATAGGGGGGCATAGCTTCAGTGATCTGTTCCTTTGCAAATGGTTAAGCGAAATAACCGAGAAGGAGCGTGTATTGTGTATCGAAAACCGTGAGTGTTCTGCGTTGTCTGGGTAATAACACTGTTTGTCTTGTGTGCCGTTTTCTCACTAAGAATACTGAGCACGATCCTGAGCTGCAGCCGCAGGCACCTTCCCATTACAGGAACTGTCGTTTGCACCACTAGCACTAAAATCACGCACTGTCAATATTGTGTCTGTGTTTTGTGTTTTGTGTGGGTGAAGGAATCGGACTTTGGGTTATGGGTCAAACCCGTGGGATTATAAATCAGAAGTGATACACGCCGCTGTACCACTTCCAACACTATTATTATTTACAGGTTCGCTATGAGGCACTGGACATTACAATCAGTTAATAAACACCCTTGCACTTGTAAATCATTTATCCGTCCTGCACTGCACTCACCTGCACGTATTTACCACTTTGCCACACTGTGTCATTCCATCTATTGTCTTTATCACTGAAGCTGCAATTTGGTTGGATCATCAAGCGATCGCAATACACAGTACATGTCATAATGCTCTTCTTTGGGCTGATGAGTAGGAGTGAGCCGGAACAGTTGTAACACCTTGAATTTCTCTAATCAGAAGCAAGCTAGAGTGCTATCACTCTGAGCTATCACTCAACACATGCTCAGTCCAGGTCTCTGTCTGCCTATGGAAGAGGAGCTGTATGTGCCAAAGCCCTGAGATTTTATCTACAAATATCGATTTTTTACCTATTAGTGTACATTTTTTTCCCAATTTTTTTTTTTGTGACATATAATCTTTATTTTATGTAGCGCCTTTAATGTACATCTTGAAGCGCTGAACAATAAAAAAAAAAAAAAAAACAATAAAACTTAACAATATGTTCATACAATAAAAGCCATTGAATAAAAAATTATTTTCAACTTATATATATAAAACTGATTACAGAGTCACTAACCCTTATGACCTTAGGGAGGTTGTTCCACAGCCTTGGGGCTAGACATAAAAAGGCTCCAAAAGATCGCCGCTTAGTTATTGGTACCTTGACTAGACCTGAATCATAGGATCCCAGACTGTGCACTGGGGTATATGGTACCACATGCTTGCAGATATAGCTTGGCGCTAGCCCATGCAGAGCCTTAAAATTCAGCAATAGGATTTTAAATGTAATACCTGTGTCATCCAATTATGGATCCATGCTTTTAGCATTCTCACCTCTGATCTCTGTACTTATAATTAACAGAATTGATTGCTCTTAGTTTTGTTGTTTCTTGCTGGAACATGAGGTTTAGTAATGGCTCTCTGGGTTGGGGCCAATTATAACACGTGTTACAATCGACCCCATACACCATTAGTTGAACTATATCTGGGCACATGAATCTCGCACTGAAGGAAACAAAATGTTCTTTTTTAACAATTGTGACTCAGAGTGACATATTCTTGCTTGATAAGGCTTGCAATTTTAGGAATATTAAAAAGTTTTAAAAGTAGGACAAAAAAAAAATGCCTTATGTGAACATTTTTATTTTTCAATAAAGATATATGTTTTTGAGTTAAATAAGAACAAACATATCTGCTTCATGTGAAAATTGATCTTATTCAGTAAACCATTTTTTGTTAACCAATTCTTGAATTAAATGAAATGTGTTATTTCTTAATTATTCTTCACAGAATGTTACATCTGACCCCACCCCCCCCCCCCTTTACAACAGATCCTGGCCATGGGGTCAATCGTAACATCAGACACCTTACATTTAGCCCTCTGTCGTGTGTACATCAGCTAGTAAACCAGGATAACTATGGGGATTGGTAGAGAACAGGTGTAAGTTGTTTGTATCAAAGTCTGGTCAAACTAGCTTATATCATCTGTGCGTAATGTAGAGAAAGGTAAAACATGTTACAATTGTCCTCGGTCTCCCCTATGAATGTAGTACAATATGTGCCGGTGGGGGGACCCCAATCCTTCCCCAGGGACCATGACGGCTCTAAGAGAAGGCCCTGTATACCCCCCCGACTCCCTCCAAAGGAAGGAGAGGTTGAGAGATTCGCGGAGAATCCCTATTTGCAAAAAATTATTGCGCCATTTTCATCGAAACAAAAAATAATTGTCAAAAACTAAAATATATGTAAATATAATGGCCACCTACACCGCATTACACATTTTGTTGAATGCGCAAATATATCAAAACTAAAAGTAGTGAACTAAAAAGTTTTTGTGACTGATGTGGAAAAACAGGAAACATTCCTTTCAGTAGCTTAGAAATATAACCCTGTTCTTCAAAACTAGGTTGGCAGTTTCATTTCGTTTGCAGATTCACCGAGAGTAGTCACCAAAGTGATTGAGACTGGAACGTACAGTGCCTAACAAAAGTATTCAGACCCACTCACAGTCTTCACATTTTGTTGCTTTAAAGCTTGATTCATGACACTTTGAAGTAGGAATTAATATGTGTTAATATGTGATATGTGTATACACAACCTACTCCACACATTCAAATCAAAACAAAAAGAAAGAAGTAAATAGATGATTAATATGAAATAAAAATGGAAAAGTCATGATTGCATAAGTATTCAAATCCTTTGCTGTGGCAAACCTAAATTAAATCAGGTGCACAAAATTACCTTAACGAGCCACACAATTAGTTGAATGGCCTCTGTCTGTGTGCAATATTAGTGGTTCTCATGATTTCAGAATAAAGTCATTGAAAAGCACAGATTAGAAGAAGGGTACCAAAAAATATTGAAGTCTCTGAATATCCCTGTGAGTACAGTCTACTCAATCATCAAGAAATGGAAGGTGCATTGTACCATTGCCTAGATCAGGCCATCCAAACTAAGCAGCCGGGCAAGGAGGAAACTGGTGAGGGATGCCACTGTGACAACGACAACATTGAAAGAGCTACAGAGTTCAATGGCTGAGATGGGAGAAAATGTGCACAGTCAACAATATCTAGAACACTTCACAAAAGTCACCTGTATGGCAGAGTGGCAAGAAGGAAACCATTACTAAAAATAATCCATCTCAAAGCAAGAGATTGCAATGATGAGATTAAGAGGCGTTTAGTATTAGGAAGAGCAGCGATGATTGATCAGGTTAAGATTTGGAAAGACAAAGATATAACAACAGAGACTAAGAAGAGACTGTGAAAGCAATGATATTCCCTGTGGTTTTATACGGGTGCAAGTCATGGACGATGAGGACAATCGAAAGAAGGAAGATCAATGTGCTTGAGATGTGGTGATGGAGATGAATGCTAAGAGTGGCATGGACTGACAGAAGAATGAACGCTTCGATAAAGGAACAAATTGGAACACTACCATTGGAGGCCATGAAGCAGAAATGATCTTACTTTGACCACGTGATGAGAAACGAGGGGTTGGAGGAAACAATCATGCTAGGAATAAGTGAAGGCAGGAGAAGGAGAGGCAGACTGCGGATGAGATGGTTGGACGAGATCAAAAACATAACAGGATCTCTCTGTGATCTCCAAGATGCAATTACGGACAGAAATAGGCGGAGAGTGTTCATCATGGAGGTCTCCAGAGGTCGTGTCTGATTTGATGGTACAAGTTGACAAGATGTGAAGCATAGAAAACTGTTTAACAGGGTTTGCCAGTTTCTTTCATTTAAAACAGCCCCTAATAAGTAACTTGGTATTATAGGATACATCTATTCAATAAATGAATATAGGATTACATCTATTTAGATCCATGACAAAACTACTTTTTATTATTATTTTTGATCTGATAGACTCTAAAAACACAACATTTGTTGCAATTGGCCAATTGGCTGAGCAGTACAGTGTAACAGTTAATTGTGTATTGATAAATTGTGATACTTTCTTTCTACGATATATTATAATAGAGGTATGAATTCTTTGTATCATGATACAAATGATTTATTGTCACGTTTTATAGTTTGTATGAATGCATACTCTCCCTAACGCATTATATTTTTTGTATCATGACACTACTAAGCAGGTACAAAATAAATTAAGAACGGAGTTGGTCTGTTTGTGATGTAAACTTTCTTACCCCTGAAACCTGCAAAGAACCCTGTATTTAAAGGATTTAGATGCAGATTTAAATATTTAACTTAAAGTGCTAGCAATTTCTATTAATAATTACTGATTAATTGGAGACTCGTTTTGAAGTCCTTAATCTATTGAAAATAATTAAAAGCTTTCAGAGGGATTGTCTGAATCTCAAATTGTTTAACTTTTAAACCACATCTAGGAATCTATAAATTCTGTTTATATATCTGTTTGGTTTAAAAATACACATTTAACATACCCATGGTACATTAAATTAACTTTGTCCATAGACCTAATTTAAATTAGTATGATAAGTGGACTAATACATTTTAACACTGTACATTTCAAACTGCTTCCTCTCTGTGTACTTCACCTTTTCCAGAATTGTTTCTTTTGCTCGCCGGACTATCAGCCAGGAGCTCCAGCATATGCAATGAATGAAAGAAAACAGTTTATGTCATGAACAATACAGAAAATAAAATAAAGGTGTTCAGTCAGGTGCTAGAATTGAAATGGGTTCTGAATCATAGCTCCTTTGAATGAAAAACCATGACCACATATACTGTAAGTTGCAGTTCTTTTAGCTGTAATTTAATGCATAATAGTTCATCCAACACCTATACTGACCTATGACACCTCCTTCCCCCTGCAGACACACACACACACTTTCTTCTGACCATTCCCTATATGAGCCTGCTTCAAGCCTCTAGCAGAAGCTCTGTTGACAGAGACAAAGGAATACTTCTTGTAAATCATATCATATCAAAGACACTTTTAAGATCTCAACCTAAGACCCTGGTTTATCCATGTTGAATCTTGAGTTGTTCAAAATGTGTAATTTGTGTTATATATATATATATATATATATATATATATATATATATATATATATATATATATATATATATATTGTAAGGTACCAGGGAGGGGGTTAAAATCCTTCCCTGCTAAAAACCTTGTGAGAATGCACATTTGGGTATTATGGGGTTTAATTGTGTAATTGTTTAATTGTTTAGTAATCCCCTGCACCTGGTGGTAGTTGTAAATTAGAGCCAGGTGCAGGGTATTTAAGAGAGGCAGCCAGTCTGTTCCAGGCTGCTGTGCGTAGGGAGGCAGAAGGTGTGGTCCGCTTCCAAGCAGTCAAGGTAAAGTGCTGTGTTAAACCTTGTGAGTTGTGTTTGGGTTACAGGTAAACAGCTTAGCTGTCCTGGTTGAGTTAGGTTCCAGACTGTATAGTTAGTGCTCCAAGAAGGAGCTAGGTGTTTGTTTGTTTTGTTTAATTTATTTGATTGGTGTTTATTAAAAGTGTGCGTCAGCGCTTAAATCAATTCCATTTCTGTGTCCTGGGTCTACTTTGAAAGGGGCAACGAACGTGAAAAGTGAAAGGATCTTTTACATATGGTACCAGAAGTGTGTGTGGGCGCCCCTATGACCCAGTAAAATGGAAACCCTAGAGGATTTGGTCGCTTTGATGAAGAGAAACACTGCTGCCCAGATTGAGCAGAATAAGAGATGGAGATTGGAACTTGGATTGCCAGAGCCAGAGCCGACGGAGCTGGATCTGCTGCTCCAAAAATGGGAGCAGGCAAGACAAGCCCAGCCGCCGCTCCCAGAGCCCAGAGAAGAGGAGCCGCCGCTCCCAGAGCCCAGAGAAGAGGAGCCGCCGCTCCCAGAGCCCAGAGAGGGAGAAGCGATGAACAAAGAGGAGGAGGTGAGGTGCCCACCTCCATCACCCCAGCGAACCAGTCCGGCACTGCCAGTTGCGGTCCCTTGCCCCTTGCTCCTGGACACCCTGCCGGTCTTCCTAGACCTTCCTGCGCTGGACCTGGAGCCCAGGAGTCTGCAACATTGGCCACAGCTTTTCCCCTGGTTCCCTGCTCCGCTCTTCCCGAGCACCCAGACGTCGCTGGGCTGCTGCCAGACGTCGCTGTTTCTCCCCCTGTTCGCTGCTTCGCTCCCCCTGGGTGATCGGACATCGCTGCACCGGTCCCCAGTGGAAGATCTCTGTCCACTGCTGCATCCTCCTGTTCCCCGGTCGTCACTTCGGTCGGCCCTGTCATCCCGGTGGGGTCCCTTGTCGCCGGTTCAGGGTCCCTTCCCGGAAGTGCCGGAAGGTTCGACCCACCCTCAAGTCCGCCCGTGGAAGAGGGCGGAAATGGACATTTCGGGACTTGAGTGTGGGTGGTTGTGTTTTAGGGGAGGGGGTGGCCTTGGTATGGCCGATCAGTGTTTCACACTTGAGGGGGAGGATGTGTAAGGTACCAGGGAGGGGGTTAAAATCCTTCCCTGCTAAAAACCTTGTGAGAATGCACATTTGGGTATTATGGGGTTTAATTGTGTAATTGTTTAATTGTTTAGTAATCCCCTGCACCTGATGGTAGTTGTAAATTAGAGCCAGGTGCAGGGTATTTAAGAGAGGCAGCCAGTCTGTTCCAGGCTGCTGTGCGTAGGGAGGCAGAAGGTGTGGTCTGCTTCCAAGCAGTCAAGGTAAAGTGCTGTGTTAAACCTTGTGAGTTGTGTTTGGGTTACAGGTAAACAGCTTAGCTGTCCTGGTTGAGTTAGGTTCCAGACTGTATAGTTAGTGCTCCAAGAAGGAGCTAGGTGTTTGTTTGTTTTGTTTAATTTTTTGATTGGTGTTTATTAAAAGTGTGCGTCAGCACTTAAATCAATTCCATTTCTGTGTCCTGGGTCTACTTTGAAAGGGGCAACGAACGTGAAAAGTGAAAGGATCTTTTACAATATATATATAATATATATATATATATATATATATATATATATATATATATATATATATATATATATATATATATATATATATATATATATAGGATAAGAACCTATTCATTTAATGTTATATGTCAGAGACAATTTAATAGAAATTGATATTCCTGAGTAATTCATAGACATCTAATTGGGATCGCCCTGAAAATGCTATGGTGTGTGAAAGCAATAGTGTAACCTAATGGAACGTATGCTTGTCTCTGATAAATGAGAAGCTGAGGAATGGTCTGGAACAATATCAACCAATACCCTTTTTAATGTTCTGTAACATTGGTTGATGAAGTCCTAATTCTTTGACAAGGTATAAAATTGCATTCAGTTGCTATTACAACCCTGTGGCAAAGTGCCCTGCCCCTGTGTATATTTTGTGTTGTATGTTGTGTGTTAATGTTGGTGTATAGTCAGGTACACTGGATATAAACAGGTCTGTGTAACACAAGTGTTTAAAATGTACATTTCTATTTAGGCACGAGGATTGCACAGCACTTCACGTGCAAGTAAAAAGTAATAATATGTGAGCAAGGGGAATTGTACTTTATTAATTCACGTGCAGTTGTACAGCAACTCCAATTGAATGATTGATTAGCAATCGAGTCTCGGTACAGCTGCATTAAAGCAGCATGTTTTCACTCACTCGGGGTTGTGTGTTTGGTGAGTGGAGAACGGGATTGGAGACAGAGGTAATAATCAAAGTAATAGTTAAAATATCAGTTCACCGTGTTTGTCTGTGTAGTCCATTTTGTTTGTTTATTTATTTTGGTGAAAGTGCAGTGTCCTGTGTTTTGTTTGTCTTTACAACCTTTTATTTTCTGTCCGTTCATTCTTAAATGCTGAGCGAAACCAATCTCCACCTCTCTGTTGTTTATTTCCTAGTTCCTGTTTCTGGTCTGACATCACCCAATACAGCCGTCTTTGTGACAAACCCACATACAAGTGAGCGAAAGGACTAAAGTTTGTAGAATTTTGCAGTCCATCTTGTTAGAGTGTAGGTCCACATGCTTTGGAATACTCAAGGGGTCACTGAGGTGGCATAAACAAACAGAACTCACTGTTGTTTCTTGTTGTTCAGAGGCAGCAGTGAAAGTTAAAGATTGCCAGCCAGCAAGTCTCTAAATATCCACTCCTAAAGAAAACTGCGTCATATCTATCTGATTAGCAAGAAGGCCATTAATGTGACTGGATGAGATCATCAGGGGTGCAAATGATATAGCGCCAGTAAGATTTGATTCTGGCACCAGCACACATGCACATCTTTTTAAAATGATTCCTTAGCAACATTTAATGATGATAGTTTCTCATTGGGTCTGGACCACTCACATGACCCACCCACACTCATCCACATACACAGGAGAGGGCTCATATCATGTGATATGTTGTGAGGGGGGCTTGATTAGGCCAGGGTTTAATAATTTAGCACCAGTTTGCACCCCCGGACCAGTTGCATCAAATATGAAAAACAATGTCATCGACAATGTCATCGGCTTAGGTCAGCCAAGGTGTCCTTGGCTCACTGCACACCAGTGACCCCTGTAGACTGGCCGGGCACCTGCGGGCCTGCCTGTAAATTGCCCCGAGCTGCATGGTCCTCCAACACTGTAGCTCTGAGGTGGATGCATGGCGGGTCTGCAGAGTGAAAAGAAGAGGACTGGTCAGGGTTTTTTCTGGCTCAAAAAGAGGCTTAGGTGGTGACTAAGCGCAGTCAGTCTGGCTTCATTGTCGTGGCCAACTTAACACCCATGTTCCTTCCTAACATTAAGATTTGGCTTATATAGGTCCAGTAATGAGAGGTTTTGGCCTGGAGTAACATTATAAAACATTTGGTAGGGCCCAGTTAAGAAATTTTGGGCTTTTTAAATCCCATTTTCTGCAATTTTGCATTATCTAATGACTAGGTGAACTGAAAAAGAATAATTGACTAGGAAATAAAGATCAGATTTTTTAGACCTATCTCTGACAAAGATATCATGTCATATGTGGTATTTGGCACATACCTTCATGTAGAAGTGGTTCAGTTTACCCTCTCAGCATCAGCAAATGTTATTATGATAAATCACAGGACATGGTCAAGATGTTTTCTTTTTCAAAATGTTTAATGAGGTTAAAATTTAATGAGGTTGACATATTCCACAATTCCACCTAGTGTGTCACAAAATAATTTAAAAAAAAGAGACGAATAGTGAGCATTTCTCTAGTGTACTTGTATCACTATGGTCAGATATCACAACCTTTGTCAGAACACAGTTTTTGTTGGCCTGATAAAACATTTTCACCAGCTGGTCACTCTCTCTCTCCTCTCTCTCTCTTTGCACTCTCTCGGCTCCCTCTCTCGCCTCACTCTCTGGCCCATCTCCTCCAGACAGCTGTCCGTTAGCTCCCTGCTGATGCTGAGCCCTCGCTGCCTGACTGAAGCTAAACAATTATTTACCACACAGTGAAAATGAAATGGTATAAAGCAGCTAGGCTATTGTGAAAAAAAATGTTGAAAATACTTTCTTCAATTTAAACATGTATTCACTGTAGTCACAAATCTATGAAGATAAATGTTTGAAAAGTGTACAAAGTTTGCTAGATTGTGCTTGCTTATTGATTCATTAGTGAAACAGCTTTACTTTATGCGGGCGGCATCCAGTATTTTTGTATCTCAAAGGTGGCAATCCTAGCCTGAGGTGATGGTACGAGCGTAGCTCGTAGAAATTCTTTGCTATCTAAAAATAGCGTTCCCTCTTTCCTGAGTTGGTCACTCTGACTGCTGTCTAGATATTTTATTTTGTTGATACAACCGATTTAATCATCAATCATCTGAGATGTTACGACCTTTACTTTCTGAACGAAAGATTATTTTGTCCTTCTAACGTTAGTTTTTGCCACTGTCTTTAACTTTTGTTATTACCTTGCTGCTTCACCATCATCTTCTACCACTCGTGCTCTCTATGCCGGTCTGAAGAACTGAGTAATTTTTCCCATCTTGTCCATTGCGTTTATCCTTCTCCTTTAAATTCACCGCCTACTGTCCTCTGAATCCACTCGACCACTCAGCGACAGCAGAGGCAGGAGTTCACTTGACTTGCCTCACTCTACTGTCGCTACTGCTGACCACAGACTTGACAAACAGAATGACACATGACCCCTGTCGGGGGATGACCGCATTGCATGAAAATGCTCTGCTTGTTTTGCACTTCTAAAAATAGGCTTGTATTGAGACGATTTAAATGCAATTTTTGGGATTTTTTCTTGGGCGGCTCGAAATAACGCTTAGGCGGTCCGCCCAAGATTTTACATAGCAAAAAAATCACTGCTGGTGACGGCACATGTTTTGGAGGAACAGTGTGTCCGTCTTCGTCTCTCCCGAGTCAGCGCCCATTTTCCTATAGACTCAAGCCGTTTGCGCCGGTTCAACACATACCGGATCAAGTACATGCTGGGGTCTCCGCCACGACAACAGCTTGAATAGTGAAAACCCCATAGAAGCCTGAGGTACCTCTCTGATCGCAAAGAGAAGGGGAGGAATCAGCTGGACCCAGTAGTGCACATCACTACTAATAAATCTGTGCAACATGCTCTTAAGGGTCTTATTAAAGTGCTCCACAAGATCATCGGTCTGAGGATGAAACACCAAGGTCCTAATGGTCTTAATTCCCAAAAGCTTACATGTTCCGCGGACTAGCCAGGACATAAAATTGGTGCCTTGGTCGGTCAGTATTTCCTTTGGGATCCCTACCCGGGAGAAAACCTTCACAAGCTTGTTGGCAACAGACTTAGTGGACGTAGATCAGAGAGGAATTGCCTCTCGATAATGCGTAGCGTAATCCAAAATGACCAATAGCTGGGTGTATCCTGCCTCAATCCTTTCTGGTGGCCTAACTATGTCCACCCAATACGCTCAAAAGGAGCTTCCACTAGGGGCAAAAGAACCAGGGGAGCTTGTGGGATGGATCTAGGGCTGGCCGCCTGACATTCCTCACAACGCTCATAAAAACGTCTGACGTCGCCATCCAGCCCCAGCCAATAGAACCATGTCACGAGCCTCGCTTTAGTTTTGTCTCTTGCCAAATGACCAGACAGGGGAATAGCGTGAACAAGCTGCAACAAATCCTACCTGCATTTGCGTCACCTTGGCCAATGGTTATATTTACACTAATCTTGAGATAAGAGCGTACACCCCCATAAATACTTTTAATATGCACCCATCCCAATATTTGTTTATGACCCAGTGAGATTAGTCTCTCCTGTATTAGAAACTGACCACACCATGAATACAAGAGAGTCTGGTTTTTTGTACCATCCACTGTCACAGGAATAACAAAACCTGTCTGTTGAAGTGACTGAGGTAATTGAACATGCTTACCTGGTCAGCTGAGGTCACACTTCATCACGGGGAAGTCCGGGTGTTGTGGCCCTCATTCCTGCACGTCCAACACCTCAGTGAACTGGTTTCTTGGCCCGGAGCTTGAGCAAGAGGTGGAAAAACCGAGGCCATCAAAGAGGTTCACCAATAAGGTGGCTGCGCGAGATCCCGGTCCGACACCTCAGCTGTCCGTGGGTAACTCCACTGTGCCCCGGTTCCCGAGCCGGGAGCTACCGCCGACACCCCGTGTCCAAATACCTGACTACCCCTTACCTCCTACACTCCTTTAGGTGGTAGGCAATGGTTCTGGGGTGCTCCACCACCGTGAAACGCTCCTACCGGAACTTTAGCCAATATCCCTCCGGTGTGGCCCCCACGTGATTAAGGATGGCCACCTTCAGTGTGGGGTAATCCAGCATGTGCTCCGGGGACAGCGTCCTCGCTGCTGCTTGTGCCTCTCCCTTCAGCTGAGGCAAGAGGTAGCTAGCCCATTATGCCTGGGCCCATCTGGCTGAGGTTGCCATGGCCTCAAACACCTCCAAATAGGCTATGGGTCGATTCTTGGCCATCAATTTAGTTGGCCTCTGCAACCTGGGATCTGGAGCTGCCGGCCCAGCAGCCCCCTGCACCGCAGAGGTTAGGGTCTGGCACAGGAGAGCCATCATGGCTGCAAACTAGGTGGCATCCATTTCTGCTCCTTCCGTGGGTGCACTGCTTTTTATGGCCAATGCCAGTGAATCCCACTGCTATCACCACGTGTAAAGGGTGGTGGGTAATTCCCTGACACAAGAGACAGACAGGTGTATTTGAAAACACCACACAGGTACCCAGTTTTATTGACAGGGTGCTTTCACTTTTTAGCCCACAGAGGCCGCTGTTGACCGTGGTCTGGCTACCAGCAATGGTAAAAACAAACCACAGAATACCAAAGATGGTACAGTTCAAGAGCAGACGCACTTACAGGTGCTCAAAACAATAATCAAAAACCAAAGGCAAAAGGAAAATGGAAAAGAAAACACAGTAATCAAAAGTACAAATAAAAGGTGCTGCACTCGGCAGCGTTACCCCAGCTGTCGCTATCCGCACGGCCCTGATCTCCGTCCTACTTTGACCATTCCTCAGCCTGTTATACAAATACTCAGTGGTCTGCCCACGGTTTCCTCACTATCACTAAGTTTCTCTCTTTTCTTTTCAGTTTCGTTCCCGGTTTGTATTTCTCCTGGCCATTCTAGAGGGCAGACTGAGGAAACAGCAGAATGTTATTTTATTGGGCTAGCAATCCCCCCAAGACCCACCTCTCAGCCACTCAGAGAGAGGGAAAACCCACACACCCTCTCCCCCACCTTGAGGCGGGTATTGGATGACTGCTGCCCTCTTCCTGCAGCACTATGAACACACCAGCAGAGTCAGCAGAGATCTCCCCCTGTTACAGCGACAAAAAGAGAAAAAATAATTAGCGATTCCAAAAAAAAAAAGGTAATGTTTTATGAAGTATTTTAAAAGTCACACTAGAAGCGTTTTAAACAATTCAATAGATCACATCATGTATATTCATGTTCTTGAAAGAAACTAAATTTTATGTATCTAGCAGAGTCCAAGTATCTCATTATGTTAAATGTAACACCATTCCGTGCTGAATTAATAGGGCTATATTCATGCTAGTAAACAATGTGTGTCAAAATATAATTTTTATTGAATCTGAGAGATTTGAAAGAAATCCAACAGAGATGTAATAGCACCCATGCCACGTACATACATTCTACCAGATGAAGACACACACCTGAAGTGCTTTTAAAACAGACACGTGTGAATAAATCCTGGGATGGATGACAAGAGCCATGTTATCAGTGCAAATGGGAATGTCCAACAATTTACCTTACAGCCACAACCCTTGACATTTAATCTATTGATATGAATCACCCTGAAGGCTGCTTTATCTTGCCCTGTTGTCATTAATGACAGGCAGATTTGTAGTTCCTCTATTTAATCACACAGTGTTTCATTTCCTAGGAATCATTGCAATAAGTCTTCTGAAGGACATACGTGACAGTCTCTTCCTAGGCTATGCATATATAAAAAGACTGGAAGCAACAACCACAGATGCAAAGCTGTGTATTCTCATTGGCTGAATGAGCATTTACAGTGAAGCCTGTTTTTAAGTACTGATTAGTGTTTTGGGACTGAAGATAGGGTAAGATTGTAAAAATGTAATTTTGAAACCAATGGAATAGTCTATGTCTCATACCTTGTGTGTTTCCCTGTATCTGGAATCACCTGTTTTTGATATTGCCCAATTGTAACTAATGCAACCCTTTTTAATATGTACGAAACTTAACACTGGATCTGGATGTTTTACAAATATACCTATGGTATGTTTTGGGTGGAGATTAAGGAGTTTAAAGAGCAAAAAAAAAAAAAAAAAAAAACTTAAGCACTCAAACTAAACCTTATAATAAATTAATATAGAATATTTGGTATTGTTTTAGGGTGCTTGCATAAAAGCTGTAGTCGGTCTTTTTTTGTCATATGGAAGGCTCTCCAAGACAAAATTGTTGACAGAGCCAGTGGGGAAAACGACACAAGTTCCAGTGTTTTGTGTGTTTAGTGCTTTCGGTTTTTATGGAACTAAACAGTTATTAGACGGGAAGGTAAACCAAGAAGGGGCACCACTTTCACATTTCTGCAGTTGAGTATAACCAACAATTACTAAGTTCTGACTAATAAATGGCTGTGACTTCCTAATAGATTATTGCACACTTTCACAGTATAATAATGATGGTATAAATGTATGTTGTAATATGCACTAGTTGGTTGGACCTGGATTTGATGGTTTCTGAGATTTAGGTGTCCAGCTTCCCATTAAGGCTTGTTTCCACAGTCTCACCTTTTGAGACTATTACAGTAGGCATGGTATCATTTATATCAGTCACAGATTATACATTGAGGGCAGAATTTTTATAAGGTCGTAAATGATAACTCCAGTGTTAATCAAAAAATCAGTATGCAGCATTGATTTTGGCAATTTCAAGCAGTCATTCTGCCTATTTTGTTATTAAATTTCTGAAATTATGTTGATTTACGAAATAATGTTAATATCTTAACGAGCAGTACTTCTTGCAATTATTTTTGTTCACGTGGAAATTTAAAAGTGTTAATTGTAATTTATCAGGAGTTAATTTGCACTTGGAATAGGAGGGTTTTAATTAATGAAAAAGTATATAACTCACCTTGAAACAGTATTCAAGTTATTTGGTGTTAAAAAAGAATAAACAAACTACAGTATGTGTTTGCTGGGAGTGGCAGCAGTTGGAGCAGCAGTCACAGCAAATTTCATTATAGAGCTTAAGTCCGAGCCAGAGATTGACAGACCCCGGCTGCAGCACGGACCAGATGATGATCTAAAAACCCCATTGTGTCTGTATTGGGCATTTTGTCGACCCAGACTCTGCAGGATGACCTTGAATTGCCTATGAAAGAGGCCGTGCGTACCTCTACATACAAAGGCGTTGGCTTGGCAGCACTGTCCTTCTATGTCTCTGGGTCATTTCAAAGGGTCACAGGTGACTTGATAAAGAGGGTTAACGATTATATCAGTGTCCGCTTAATCAGGAGTTTTATGAAAATGTGAACGCGATTTATGATGCATCTTATAACATCTGGAACGTATGTGCAAATTTCCCTGATCCTATCATGACTTTTTGACACAATTCTGCTCTGTTTAATCATTTTCAGATACCTAATATCAGTAGGTAAGTATTTAAGACTACCTAGATAATTAAATATTTGTAGTTGTGAAAATATTTTTGTCTTTTTTTATACTTGCGGTTATGAATGAGATGTATTCACGTGTTTTAATCATTTGTAACCTTATGGAACTTGTGTTGTAGTGTTAAAATGACACATCGTTATTTGCAGCCAGTGTAATGTTCCAACCAAGAAATGATAAATGCAACTGTAGCCTGAACTCTGGATATGTACATTATCTATTGTAGATTGTATTTAATTATACAAATAAAACCCTAGAGCAAATAATTCAATCTTGGTATGCTATTACAATAAAGGTTCCTTACAAGTGATTGTGGATTTGCAATCTGTCCTTGTTAGGGAGTTCTATCATAATTTAAAAACTTAATAAATGTATAATGAAGTGTTACATACACGGTATACATGTACAATAACTAACAACTACAAACACAAATGGCACTTCAAATTTATTTAAAAAAAAAAATAAAAAAATAAAATAATAAATTCCAACCAAGCGTACCTAGACTACATTTCATGAGTTGACAGGTCTACCACACTCACTGTCCATCCAAAAAAAAAGGAAAAAAAGACTGCAAAATGCACATTAAAAGAGTTGTATACAATTATACAGAAAATATAGATATTCACATTTTTTTTGGAACACATGTTTTTTTTATTTGTTTTCCAGAAAATGTAGTAATATGTGAACATGAACAAATTAATACAAATGGATATTCACATTATTTTTTATTTCCATTTGGCTGCTGCTTTCTAGTACTTTCCATAAGAGCGAATTCTGCTTCCATTAATTCTAAGAGCGAATTCTGCTTCCATCAATTTTTATTAATCTTGTTAACATACGTTTTGATTAACAAGTTCCCCTTATCTAGTCAATGAGATAGGACGTGATGTACGTGACCTGCGACAATTACACTTTTTAACGAGAAATGCGTTTATTAACGACCTCATCAACTCAATTCCAAAGCATTAAAGGATTCATTTTATTAACACATTTAGTTTGAAAATCACTTGATACTAAAGCTCTCATTACTATACTGCAAGTTTGATATGATAACACTGTTTTTTGATAATCCTCCCCTGAGTGTCCAAAAAAATAGAGAATGGATGCATACTGTAGCTCTTGGCTCATGTTTCAGGTGGAAACAGGTGTGTCTTTCCCAGTGTTGAAGGTTTTTATAATGTGGGCCGATGTGGCCTGTCTGTTGCTTGTCACAATACATTATACACATCTGAGACCTTGATCTGTCATGACCTGCTTGTGACCTGAGTTGTGCTTTCTGATGGTGGTTTTCTGCAAATGGTGCCATTCCGGGAGCACCTGAGAGACTTTCTTGATAATCAAATTGGTCAATGTTCCCATTACGATGAGGGATGAGTTGTGAAGTCATTGAAGCACTTTTTCCATGATTTCTACTGAATATTTGCATACAAATGAACACAGATTTTAAAGGTCTAGTGAGTCACATGACCACAAAGCCTTGGAGATTTTCTAATTATACTTACATTCTCATTTTTTGGGGAGCTAGTTTCCAAGTAAACATTTGGAATTTCAAAACAAGAGGCTTGTGTTCTTAAAAATTTCAGTGTAACTGATTGAATAAGCCCCTTTCCCAAGCTGTAAAAGTAACAGCTAGGTTTTTTATTTGCAACAGGCTTCCAGAACCCCCAAGATGTGTGCTTGCTCTAATATCACTGTGTAACATTTTTTTTTTTTTTTTTTTGTGCCTGGGTAGTAAGTGTTATTTCCTAATTGCTTATGCCTCAAAAGTATAGAAAATGGCTATTATTCCCCACAAACTTTGCTTTTGTGACCAGAACAGTGATATTTTGAAATGTATCTATTTCCAATGAGAAAATGGGCAAATTTGTGTCTTTTTGTTTACATAAAGTCAGAAAAAAACAACAAATGAATCCAAATTAACATGTATTTATACTAAAGTAATACAAAAATGACTACAAAAGATTTAGAAGTGAGTAGTTTTTCGAGATTTACGATTATACTGTAAATTTACAGTAGTATAATACATGTTAATTTGGATTCATATATTGCTTTTTTCTGACTTTATGTGAACGAAAAGACACAAATTTGCCCATTTTCTCATTGCAAATAGGTACATTTCAAAATATCACTGTCCTGCTCACAAAATCAAAGTTTGTGAGGAATAATAGCCATTTTCTATACTTTTGAGGCATAAGCAATTAGGAAATAACACTTACTACCCAGGAACACAAATTGTGTTACATAGTGTATTCATCCAACTCGTTAAAAAAATGAAAAGAGGTAAACTGGAGGTGGCTGAAAAGGACCCCATCCCTCCTCATTCTGGTCAAATAAATCCTGCACTACAGAGCTACTTTATTGTCAAGGCAAATGCCAGGCGTAATCTGGTTCATGAGATGGGATGTCCCTGCAGTTCAGCATAAGACCATAAAACTCTGGTAAACAAAACAAGGAGGCCTCTGTTGAGGAACAAAGAACATCTGCCTTTAGGTCATAACTCCACCATACATAGAGCACAGTGGAAAGTGGCACTCCATAAAGAAAATGTCTGTGGCCCTATAGGAAAAGTTGGGCTCAGATTTTCAAGACTTCCAAGGCTACACTCGGTCAGTAAAACAATTGTCTTGTGAGGCAGGCATCATAATAATGTTCTGAACAGGGCCTCAGCTGCTTGTATTTTATAGTCTACCATAGTTTCTTTTAATGGCATCAATACCTTATTGCTCTGCGGTCTTCACAACTAACACATTTTGAAAGGCAAACAGTGGCCATGATTTCAAAATGAAAAAAACTACCGTACCTACTCAGTACATTATACAGACAGACCATAAAACCAAACAATTATTGTCTGCATTGTCCAGTATAGTAAAAACCTTAATGAATGTAGTGCAACATCTGTCTCAACTGTATTGATATTGGAAACATTTTCACAAACACATAAGAGAACATTCCAAGGAACTTGTTGAAAATGTGTGCATCAGTAATCCCATGTGTTCTCTTAAACAGTTCATGTTTGGGATGGCTGATAGCAGGTATTCAGTAGTATTTGAATAGCATGCATAGCTAATAAACATTAAATAGTGCTAAATTTAGAAATACTAAGGAAGTTAATAAATTCAACGATAAACAGTAGCAGGGAATGCATCCCGCTATGGAGCCTGATATGGTTTGGTTGGGGTTCATTAATAAAGTCTGATAACGTTTGAAGATTTGTTAAAGTTGTCAGGGATGTGGTTGAAAACCCATCCCTACAAAAACGTATGTGGAAGGTGGTCAGACTCTGATTGACTAATTTATTGTCAATTAAGAGTCTGGCCACATATATAAAAGAGAAGCTGAGAGCCAGCTCCTTTGTTCTAATCCAGGTTGGTAAAGTAATCGTTTTTGTTCAGTGTTTCACTTGAGTATCTGTAACATAACTTTTGTTATGACAGGATAGGGTTCTTGGTGTTCCTTTCTATGGGGACTAGCGCATGACCAAACTGTAGGTCACTGCTACCTTTTGTTTTGTAGCTGTGCTTTAGTAGTGTGTTTTTTTTGCATGTTTTGTTGAAGAAGCAAAAAACCCTGAGACATACTGTGGCAGGGTGTAAGTCCTGTATATGTAAATAGTGTGTGTATGTGGTTTTGGTGTTGGGTTTAAATAAAGATTGATTCATTTTAAATTTAAGCTTGGCAGGGATGGGGTTAAATTCATCTCTGCCAACAACCACGAAGGGAATGTAGCCATTCCCTAATTAGGTAATTGAGTGCTAATTGGGGAATGGCCAACCTTTTATTTTGGCACCTGTGCCTTGTTTCTTTGTTTTGTTTATTTTTGTCTGTAAATAAACAATGTGCAACAGTGCTTTCTCATTCCAGACGCTATCCTGTCACGCATACCATCGCTGGTAGTTTAGAGGTGACATACCACTGCCGGAAGCTTGGTGCTGGTACATGGTATTTTAAACCAGGGTGACTGAGTGGTGTTTATCAAATTCAATTCCTGTATCACTCTTTTCCTCTCTTACACCGGACTCCCACACCAGTTTAAACAAATGTTTCAAATAAAAGTATTTTTCAATGTCTTCATTATTTTTAAGTGTTTGAATAACCTCATACTTAAGCCAGATAATACAATTAAATAATATCAAATGAAATGGTTATATCTTAACTGCCCAATGAGATTAAAAAATATACATATACAGATGCCGTCTTTGCCATATTTAAGAGCTTTTGTGTCATGAGAAATTTGTAAAGATTCACAGAGATTGCATACGTAACTATTTGCATTGGTTTCATCAACTGAATTCTGGAGTCTTTGGCAACATAAAACATTTAATTTCCTACTGCAGATGCTCAACACTAATATTATATGAGGGGCTGTTTTTTTTTTTTTTTTTTTTTTTATTGCAAAAAGCAGTATTTATAGTAATGACAATCCCAGATGGTTTGACCTTAAAGAGTAAGTAGCAGGGTTCTGAAAAATATAGCGTTACACATCCCCACGTGTTGCTACAACTGTTCAAATAATGTACCTGTAATGTTTCTTTTCATTGTTAACATGGAAATTTTTACACTTATAACTTTAAACTGTTTCAAAGCTTTTTTTTTTAAAATGGCCACTCTAGTGCATTGGTAGTTTAAGGATTATTGCCTACAGTGTCAAACAGGTAACACAACAGTAACGATTCATGGTGTGGTACAGAACAGAAAAGCCAGAGCACTTGGTGTAATTTTTTTTTTTTTTTTTTAAATCGCTCTTCCAGCAGTGATTTAGAGGACAGATCTCAAACCCCAGTGCACTTGAGCAGCCATTTTGAAAAGAGCTTTGAAACAGACTTTAAAGTTGCAAGTGTAGAAAGCTGTCAGGATGTTAACAATGAAAATAAAAATTATAGGTACATTATTTGAACAGTTGTACCAACATGCAGGGATGTGTAATGCTATATTTTTCAAAACCCTGCTACTAACCCTAAAATCTTAGTCATCCACAAAGTGTTGGAATACTGACTATAATCTGTGGCTGCATGGACTCCTAGTTTAATTAATGTGGACTGTGTCTGGTTTTCCTGCTCATATGGGACAAGAGTTTTTTTTTGGTTTGTTATGGCAACAGGAATTATATAGAAATGCACTGAAGAAAGCAGAGATGTTATTATCATTAAATCATATTGTACAATTTTACAAGGTGTTTCCCCTTGGAGTAGCTCTCTCTAAAACTAATAGGTCCCAAAAGCACACAACTCTACATTCCTCATGCAAAAGGTTATTATATTCTGTTATGAATTGCTGCTTGCCAAAAAGACTGATAGCTGAAACAAAGTTGGGTAGACCGTAGCACTTTGGGACACTATGGTTAAATCCAGCAACACAATCCCAAATTAGAAAATATAGTTGGCACAATTCTATTTGAGAAAGTGTGCTAACAGGAAATTCCTGATCATCTTTCAAACCTGAGTGTCATGAAATGAATCTATTTTATATAGCAGCGATGGCATGCAGGATAGACACAGGAAGCACAGCTGTAATAACATCAACAGACCCTACAGCTCTAGTCATTTATTAGATGCGGCCAGTTCTGTCCTCAAGTAAACTATGTGGGTAATTCAAAGATATTAGGCCACTAATTAAATATTTTCTGTTTAATAGACACTTTGAGATCACTTACAATTATTTGTAATTAAATATTTTGATCCTGTGTCTTTCTTGGTGTTAGGTCTGCTTTTCTGAATTAAAAACAACTTGTTCACAATTTTGTTCAGTGCTTAACTGGCCTGATCTAGCATAGCCTGACCTGACTACAAATTAAATGTTAAAGCATGTGGGTAATTTGGGGCACTGTAGTCCCGCTATGTAATCATCTGTTTAGGATACATTCAGTACTTCACATAGTGTCTACTTATTCAGGATTCATCAGTTAAGTGTGAATTATTGTTTACTTTATTTGAATTAAATAATGAATCACATGCTTGTTATAATGTAATTACATACATCCACAGATTATAAAGTGTCACTCATTAAAGCATAATAGAAAATGTTTTTTACAACACACTACCTATCGTTGCTGCATACTTTATTCAGGTCACATTCACAATACAAAACAGTAAGTTCAGATAATGAGCATATTGTAAAATTGTGTTTGTATATTTAGCTTTTTCTTTTGTTTGTTTGTTATGTTTTCCGTTGCTGAAGTGTAGTTAATTAACCTAAGGCAATTTTATTTCTACATTCCAAAAAAACATCCTCTGAAAATTCTCTAAAACTCAAGCTGCAGATAGTGTTCCAGGAATGTACATGGACTGCATCAAATCAGTGGAAATAAATGCTGATTTCATGCAGATCTATGGACATATTGTACAGTTCTGCATGACTGTAACAGTAGTAAACCTGCTAAGAGAGGCACCAGCTGCTTGACCTTGGCTCTTGTTTTAACAAGCCCATCATTTCAGAAAACATAAGGAACAGCCAACATCATTTGCACTAACTTAATTGGTTCAGAAACAGTTACATTTTTTAACATCAGATTTTATTTTGTAAAAGAAATGACTCTGAATGCCTTTAGTATACACATTAAGAGAAACATCTACAATAATAAACATGTCCTCTGGAATAATCTCATTTCTGGCACACAAATGTCTTCACTTTTTAAAAACATAATCGTCTAAAAAAAATTTAAAAAGGGGTATCATTAACAGCAAAGACAAAAAAAAAGACACAAGTAATGGAAGTTGATTTTATGAATATTAATTTACAAACTGAAATTAAATTATACATAATCCATAAAACATAACAAGATGATACTGTCCTACAATAATCACATTATCAAAACAAAATCAGTAGCAACCAAAATAAAGAAAATGAGAACAGGAAATAATACACTGTTTAAAATAGCAATCAAATGTGCCGATTGACAGTAAGAAATTACCTTAGAGACCCATAAGTGCTGTCATCTTCACCTCTGGACACTTAACTTCCCCAGTGTGTTCATTATCTAATGGTAACATCTGTATAACCAGAAGCAATAGGTTAATTAGGAAGCTAATAGGCACTAATCCGATCATGAAGGCTACATTATAGAGAACACCATTGACAACAAGCATAATTTATTTAAAACTGTGCCTTTTCCTTATTTGCTCATAGCCATGTTGACTGATTCCAGGTTTTCAAAGCTCTTTCAACCCGATTCATATTGCTTTCAGACGCCATCAGCTTGCATTGTGGGTTATTCAAGAGCAGGCAACTCACCCATAAGCCTGTAAAGAGAATGAAGTAAAGGGATTTCATTGAACAGTTTTATTGAAAAGGTGTTTATGATTGAGAGGACAAAGCGACATCCAAAGATATACTTCAAAATACAGGTACATTATCTACATGGTAGCCATGTCTGAAGCCCAACGTACAGCTTCACAATGTACGTACGTGAAAAGGCGTGAAAGCTGTAGGACAAGAATTCCTGTCTTTCGAGGTCTGCTGGAATAAAACTACCGGTATTACTTTAAATAAAATATATATATATATATATATATATATATATATATATATATATATATATATATATATATATACACACACACACACACACACACACACACACACACTTAAGATATGTACCCATAATTGTAAAACAAACTAACACGAAGAGCATAATTCACCCTTAAAAATACTTTAAATGGAACACTTGAGTCGTGCATTCAGTCATTTAGAAATAGCTTTCACATGTATTCATATTCAAATCTAAAGCTGTAGACACTTCCTGTAGTGAGGCGGTTGTTCCACATATCTTTTTGAACACAGTCTTTGTTTTCAATATGAATACAAATGCATTGCTGGCTTTTATTTTCTTTTAGCCCTTTAGACTGCAATGCTGGCTGGAGACCTTTTTTTTTGGGGGGGGGGGGGGGGGGGGTAAAGAAAATACACACACGTGTTTAAGAGTCATAAGTCAAATTTTATCAAATCATCATAAAACCATATACCATTTAAAAGCTTAGAACCTGAAGAATATTATTTCCAAACTCTATTCAAATTCAAAACATGCTAAAATGTAAAAAGACACAGACGTTAATACTCAACACTAACTATTTCACCACCCGTGATCACCTTATTTATAGACCTGTGGCTGGAGCATTAATCATTTAATCATTTATTAATTTGGCTCCAGCCACATTCCATCGTGTGTTTTTGCAAGGAGGATTTTAACTCCCTCCCTCCTACCAGTATTCCCCGCACATACCCATGCACTGGCAGGGCTTCCACACTGCCACAGATCTGCAGACCAGTAGCTGTTGATAAAGGGCTTTTTCACTATCAAGAATGAAAGACCAAAAAACTGCCACAGGCCATCTAAAGTGACATTTTTCCAACTCCTCATTCTTGCATGGGTTTTATCAGCTGATATTTTCTCTATCTGTTCCTGGGCAAATGTGTTTCCGAATGATTTCAATCTTATCATCAGTGAAAAACAGCTTCAGATAGTCCAGCTCTGTGGCATCATCCATCATTCTTTTATTTATCCTAGGAACACCAGTGAACTGAAACATATGCAGCTGCTTGTTTTCAGTGCACCAGCTCTCCTGTACAATACACCCCCGAGAGCTGGAGAATGCAACTCTTCCTCTCTTAGTTGCTGTCATGATACTGGCTGGAACGGGTTGAGGTGGTGTGACAGTGCAGGTGTTCAGAGTGCTGGAACAGGTTGAGGTGGTGCGGCAGTGCAGGTGTTCAGAGTGCTGGAACAGGCTGAGGTGGTGTGGCAGTGCAGGTGTTCAGAGTGCTGGAACAGGTTGAGGTGGTGCGGCAGTGCAGGTGTTCAGAGTGCTGGAACAGGTTGAGGTGGTGTGACAGTGCAGGTGTTCAGAGTGCTGGAACAGGTTGAGGTGGTGCGGCAGTGCAGGTGTTCAGAGTGCTGGAACAGGTTGAGGTGGTGTGACAGTGCAGGTGTTCAGAGTGCTGGAACAGGTTGAGGTGGTGTGACAGTGCAGGTGTTCAGAGCTGTGGAACAGGTTGAGGTGGTGTGACAGTGCAGGTGTTCAGAGTGCTGGAACAGGTTGAGGTGGTGTGACAGTGCAGGTGTTCAGAGTGCTGGAACAGGTTGAGGTGGTGTGACAGTGCAGGTGCTCAGAGTGCTGGAACAGGTTGAGGTGGTGTGACAGTGCAGGTGTTCAGAGTGCTGGAACAGGTTGAGGTGGTGTGACAGTGCAGAGTGCTGGAACAGAGGTGGTGGAAGTGCAGGTTGAGGTGGTGTGGCAGTGCAGGTGTTCAGAGTGCTGGAACAGGTTGAGGTGGTGCGGCAGTGCAGGTGTTCAGAGTGCTGGAACAGGTTGAGGTGGTGTGGCAGTGCAGGTGTTCAGAGTGCTGGAACAGGTTGAGGTGGTGTGGCAGTGAGAGTGCTGGAACAGGTGGTGGTGCGGCAGTGCAGGTGTTCAGAGTGCTGGAACAGGTTGAGGTGGTGCAGGTGACAGTGCAGGTGTTCAGAGCAAGTGCTGGAACAGGTTGAGGTGGTGTGACAGTGCAGGTGAGTGCTGGAACAGGTTGAGGTGGTGTGAGTGCAGGTGTTCAGAGTGCTGGAACAGGTTGAGGTGGTGTGACAGTGCAGGTGTTCAGAGCTGCTGGAACAGGTTGAGGTGGTGTGACAGTGCAGGTGTTCAGAGCTGCTGGAACAGGTTGAGGTGGTGTGACAGTGCAGGTGCTCAGAGTGCTGGAACAGGTTGAGGTGGTGTGACAGTGCAGGTGTTCAGAGTGCTGGAACAGGTTGAGGTGGTGTGACAGTGCAGGTGTTCAGAGTGCTGGAACAGGTTGAGGTGGTGTGGCAGTGCAGGTGTTCAGAGTGCTGGAACAGGTTGAGGTGGTGTGACAGTGCAGGTGTTCAGAGTGGAACAGGTTGAGGTGGTGTGGCAGTGCAGGTGTTCAGAGTGCTGGAACAGGTTGAGGTGGTGTGACAGTGCAGGTGTTCAGAGTGCTGGAACAGGTTGAGGTGGTGTGACAGTGCAGGTGTTCAGAGCTGTGGAACAGGTTGAGGTGGTGTGACAGTGCAGGTGCTCAGAGTGCTGGAACAGGTTGGAACAGGTTGTGAGGTGGGTGGTGACAGTGCAGGTGTTCAGAGTGCTGGAACAGGTTGAGGTGGTGTGACAGTGCAGGTGTTCAGAGTGCTGGAACAGGTTGAGGTGGTGCGGCAGTGCAGGTGCTCAGAGTGCTGGAACAGGTTGAGGTGGTGTGACAGTGCAGGTGCTCAGAGTGGTGGAACAGGTTGAGGTGGTGTGACAGTGCAGGTGTTCAGAGTGCTGGAACAGGTTGAGGTGGTGCGGCAGTGCAGGTGTTCAGAGTGCTGGAACAGGTTGAGGTGGTGTGACAGTGCAGGTGTTCAGAGTGCTGGAACAGGTTGAGGTGGTGTGACAGTGCAGGTGTTCAGAGTGCTGGAACAGGTTGAGGTGGTGTGTGACAGAGTGTGCAACAGGTTGAGGTGGTGTGGCAGTGCAGGTGTTCAGAGTGCTGGAACAGGTTGAGGTGGTGTGACAGTGCAGGTGTTCAGAGTGCTGGAACAGGTTGAGGTGGTGTGACAGTGCAGGTGTTCAGAGTGTGGAACAGGTTGAGGTGGTGTGGCAGTGCAGGTGCTCAGAGGTGGAACAGGTGTGGTGTGACAGTGCAGGTGTTCAGAGTGCTGGAACAGGTTGAGGTGGTGTGGCAGTGCAGGTGTTCAGAGTGCTGGAACAGGTTGAGGTGGTGCGGCAGTGCAGGTGTTCAGAGTGCTGGAACAGGTTGAGGTGGTGTGGCAGTGCAGGTGTTCAGAGTGCTGGAACAGGTTGAGGTGGTGTGGCAGTGCAGGTGCTGGAACAGAGTGCTGGAACAGGTTGAGGTGGTGTGACAGTGCAGGTGTTCAGAGTGCTGGAACAGGTTGAGGTGGTGTGACAGTGCAGGTGTTCAGAGCTGTGGAACAGGTTGAGGTGGTGTGACAGTGCAGGTGAGTGCTGGAACAGAGGTGGTGGAACAGGTTGAGGGAACAGGTTGGGTGGTGACAGTGCAGGTGCTCAGAGTGCTGGAACAGGTTGAGGTGGTGTGACAGTGCAGGTGTTCAGAGTGCTGGAACAGGTTGAGGTGGTGTGACAGTGCAGGTGTTCAGAGTGCTGGAACAGGTTGAGGTGGTGTGACAGTGCAGGTGTTCAGAGTGCTGGAACAGGTTGAGGTGGTGTGGCAGTGCAGGTGTTCAGAGTGCTGGAACAGGTTGAGGTGGTGTGGCAGTGCAGGTGTTCAGAGTGCTGGAACAGGTTGAGGTGGTGTGGCAGTGCAGGTGTTCAGAGTGCTGGAACAGGTTGAGGTGGTGTGACAGTGCAGGTGTTCAGAGTGCTGGAACAGGTTGAGGTGGTGTGACAGTGCAGGTGTTCAGAGTGCAACAGGTTGAGGTGGTGTGACAGTGCAGGTGTTCAGAGTGCTGGAACAGGTTGAGGTGGTGTGACAGTGCAGGTGTTCAGAGTGCTGGAACAGGTTGAGGTGGTGTGACAGTGCAGGTGCTCAGAGTGCTGGAACAGGTTGAGGTGGTGTGACAGTGCAGGTGTTCAGAGTGCTGGAACAGGTTGAGGTGGTGTGACAGTGCAGGTGTTCAGAGCTGTGGAACAGGTTGAGGTGGTGTGACAGTGCAGGTGTTCAGAGTGCTGGAACAGGTTGAGGTGGTGTGACAGTGCAGGTGTTCAGAGTGCTGGAACAGGTTGAGGTGGTGTGACAGTGCAGGTGTTCAGAGTGCTGGAACAGGTTGAGGTGGTGTGAGTGCAGTGCAGGTGCTCAGAGTGCAGTGGAACAGGTTGGAGGTGGTGTGTGACAGTGCAGGTGTTCAGAGTGCTGGAACAGGTTGAGGTGGTGTGACAGTGCAGGTGTTCAGAGTGCTGGAACAGGTTGAGGTGGTGTGGCAGTGCAGGTGTTCAGAGTGCTGGAACAGGTTGAGGTGGTGTGACAGTGCAGGTGTTCAGAGTGCTGGAACAGGTTGAGGTGGTGTGACAGTGCAGGTGTTCAGAGTGCTGGAACAGGTTGAGGTGGTGTGACAGTGCAGGTGTACAGAGCTGTGGAACAGGTTGCGGTGGTGTGACAGTGCAGGTGTTCAGAGTGCTGGAACAGGTTGAGGTGGTGTGACAGTGCAGGTGTTCAGAGTGCTGGAACAGGTTGAGGTGGTGTGACAGTGCAGGTGTTCAGAGTGCTGGAACAGGTTGAGGTGGTGCGGCAGTGCAGGTGTTCAGAGTGCTGGAACAGGTTGAGGTGGTGTGGCAGTGCAGGTGTTCAGAGTGCTGGAACAGGTTGAGGTGGTGTGACAGTGCAGGTGCTCAGAGTGCTGGAACAGGTTGAGGTGGTGTGGCAGTGCAGGTGTTCAGAGTGCTGGAACAGGTTGAGGTGGTGTGACAGTGCAGGTGTTCAGAGTGCTGGAACAGGTTGAGGGGGTGTGGCAGTGCAGGTGTTCAGAGTGCTGGAACAGGTTGAGGTGGTGTGGCAGTGCAGGTGTTCAGAGTGCTGGAACAGGTTGAGGTGGTGTGAGGTGGTGAGTGCTGGAACAGGTTGAGGTGGTGTGACAGTGCAGGTGTTCAGAGTGCTGGAACAGGTTGAGGTGGTGTGACAGTGCAGGTGTTCAGAGTGCTGGAACAGGCTGAGGTGGTGTGGCAGTGCAGGTGTTCAGAGTGCTGGAACAGGTTGAGGTGGTGCGGCAGTGCAGGTGCTCAGAGTGCTGGAACAGGTTGAGGTGGTGTGACAGTGCAGGTGCTCAGAGTGCTGGAACAGGTTGAGGTGGTGCGGCAGTGCAGGTGTTCAGAGCTGCTGGAACAGGTTGAGGTGGTGCGGCAGTGCAGGTGTTCAGAGCGGTGGAACAGGTTGAGGTGGTGTGACAGTGCAGGTGTTCAGAGTGCTGGAACAGGTTGAGGTGGTGTGGCAGTGCAGGTGTTCAGAGTGCAGGTGCTGGAACAGGTTGAGGTGGTGTGGCAGTGCAGGTGCTCAGAGTGCTGGAACAGGTGAGGTGGTGTGACAGTGCAGGTGTTCAGAGTGCTGGAACAGGTTGAGGTGGTGTGACAGTGCAGGTGTTCAGAGTGCTGGAACAGGTTGAGGTGGTGTGACAGTGCAGGTGTTCAGAGTGCTGGAACAGGTTGAGGTGGTGTGACAGTGCAGGTGTTCAGAGTGCTGGAACAGGTTGAGGTGGTGTGACAGTGCAGGTGTTCAGAGTGCTGGAACAGGTTGAGGTGGTGTGACAGTGCAGGTGTTCAGAGTGCTGGAACAGGTTGAGGTGGTGTGACAGTGCAGGTGTTCAGAGTGCTGGAACAGGTTGAGGTGGTGTGACAGTGCAGGTGTTCAGAGTGCTGGAACAGGTTGAGGTGGTGTGGCAGTGCAGGTGTTCAGAGTGCTGGAACAGGTTGAGGTGGTGTGGCAGTGCAGGTGTTCAGAGTGCTGGAACAGGTTGAGGTGGTGTGACAGTGCAGGTGCTCAGAGTGCTGGAACAGGTTGAGGTGGTGTGACAGTGCAGGTGTTCAGAGTGCTGGAACAGGTTGAGGTGGTGTGACAGTGCAGGTGCTCAGAGTGCTGGAACAGGTTGAGGTGGTGTGACAGTGCAGGTGTTCAGAGTGCTGGAACAGGTTGAGGTGGTGTGGCAGTGCAGGTGTTCAGAGTGCTGGAACAGGTTGAGGTGGTGTGACAGTGCAGGTGTTCAGAGTGCTGGAACAGGTTGAGGTGGTGTGACAGTGCAGGTGTTCAGAGTGCTGGAACAGGTTGAGGTGGTGTGACAGTGCAGGTGTTCAGAGTGCTGGAACAGGTTGAGGTGGTGTGACAGTGCAGGTGTTCAGAGCTGCTGGAACAGGTTGAGGTGGTGTGACAGTGCAGGTGCTCAGAGTGCTGGAACAGGTTGAGGTGGTGTGACAGTGCAGGTGTTCAGAGTGCTGGAACAGGCTGAGGTGGTGTGGCAGTGCAGGTGTTCAGAGTGCTGGAACAGGTTGAGGTGGTGTGACAGTGCAGGTGTTCAGAGCTGTGGAACAGGTTGAGGTGGTGTGACAGTGCAGGTGCTCAGAGTGCTGGAACAGGTTGAGGTGGTGTGACAGTGCAGGTGTTCAGAGTGCTGGAACAGGTTGAGGTGGTGTGACAGTGCAGGTGTTCAGAGTGCTGGAACAGGTTGAGGTGGTGTGGCAGTGCAGGTGTTCAGAGTGCTGGAACAGGTTGAGGTGGTGTGACAGTGCAGGTGTGTGACAGTGCAGGTGTTCAGAGTTGTGGAACAGGTTGAGGTGGTGTGGCAGTGCAGGTGTTCAGAGTGCTGGAACAGGCTGAGGTGGTGTGGCAGTGCAGGTGTTCAGAGTGCTGGAACAGGTTGAGGTGGTGTGACAGTGCAGTGTTCAGAGCTGTGGAACAGGTTGAGGTGGTGTGACAGTGCAGGTGTTCAGAGCTGCTGGAACAGGTTGAGGTGGTGTGACAGTGCAGGTGTTCAGAGCAGGTGCAGAGTGGAACAGGTTGAGGTGGTGTGACAGTGCAGGTGTTCAGAGTGCTGGAACAGGTTGAGGTGGTGCGGCAGTGCAGGTGTTCAGAGTGCTGGAACAGGTTGAGGTGGTGTGACAGTGCAGGTGTTCAGAGTGCTGGAACAGGTTGAGGTGGTGTGGCAGTGCAGGTGTTCAGAGTGCTGGAACAGGTTGAGGTGGTGTGACAGTGCAGGTGTTCAGAGTGCTGGAACAGGTTGAGGTGGTGTGACAGTGCAGGTGTTCAGAGCGGTGGAACAGGTTGAGGTGGTGTGACAGGTGCAGAGTGCTGGAACAGGTTGAGGTGGTGTGACAGAGGTGTTCAGAGTGGGAACAGGTTGAGGTGGTGTGACAGTGCAGGTGTTCAGAGTGCTGGAACAGGTTGAGGTGGTGTGACAGTGCAGGTGTTCAGAGTGCTGGAACAGGTTGAGGTGGTGTGACAGTGCAGGTGTTCAGAGTGCTGGAACAGGTTGAGGTGGTGTGACAGTGCAGGTGCTCAGAGTGCTGGAACAGGTTGAGGTGGTGTGACAGTGCAGGTGTTCAGAGTGCTGGAACAGGTTGAGGTGGTGTGAGCAGTGCAGGTGTGCTCAGAGTGCTGGAACAGGTTGAGGTGGTGTGACAGTGCAGGTGTTCAGAGTGCTGGAACAGGTTGAGGTGGTGTGACAGTGCAGGTGTTCAGAGTGCTGGAACAGGTTGAGGTGGTGTGACAGTGCAGGTGTTCAGAGTGCTGGAACAGGTTGAGGTGGTGTGACAGTGCAGGTGTTCAGAGTGCTGGAACAGGTTGAGGTGGTGTGACAGTGCAGGTGTTCAGAGTGCTGGAACAGGTTGAGGTGGTGTGACAGTGCAGGTGTTCAGAGTGCTGGAACAGGTTGAGGTGGTGTGACAGTGCAGGTGTTCAGAGTGCTGGAACAGGTTGAGGTGGTGTGACAGTGCAGGTGTTCAGAGTGCTGGAACAGGTTGAGGTGGTGTGACAGTGCAGGTGTTCAGAGTGCTGGAACAGGTTGAGGTGGTGTGACAGTGCAGGTGTTCAGAGTTATGGAACAGGTTGAGGTGGTGTGACAGTGCAGGTGCTCAGAGTGCTGGAACAGGTTGAGGTGGTGTGACAGTGCAGGTGTTCAGAGTGCTGGAACAGGTTGAGGTGGTGCGGCAGTGCAGGTGCTCAGAGTGCTGGAACAGGTTGAGGTGGTGTGGCAGTGCAGGTGTTCAGAGTGCTGGAACAGGTTGAGGTGGTGTGGCAGTGCAGGTGTTCAGAGTGCTGGAACAGGTTGAGGTGGTGCGGCAGTGCAGGTGTTCAGAGTGCTGGAACAGGTTGAGGTGGTGTGACAGTGCAGGTGTTCAGAGTGCTGGAACAGGTTGAGGTGGTGTGACAGTGCAGGTGTTCAGAGTGCTGGAACAGGTTGAGGTGGTGTGGCAGTGCAGGTGTTCAGAGTGCTGGAACAGGTTGAGGTGGTGTGACAGTGCAGGTGTTCAGAGTGCTGGAACAGGTTGAGGTGGTGTGACAGTGCAGGTGTTCAGAGTGCTGGAACAGGTTGAGGTGGTGTGACAGTGCAGGTGTTCAGTGCAGGTGTGTGGCAGTGCAGGTGTTCAGAGTGCTGGAACAGGTTGAGGTGGTGTGACAGTGCAGGTGTTCAGAGTGCTGGAACAGGTTGAGGTGGTGTGACAGTGCAGGTGTTCAGAGTGCTGGAACAGGTTGAGGTGGTGTGACAGTGCAGGTGTTCAGAGTGCTGGAACAGGTTGAGGTGGTGTGAGGTGGTGTGACAGTGCAGGTGTTCAGAGTGCTGGAACAGGTTGAGGTGGTGTGACAGTGCAGGTGCTCAGAGTGCTGGAACAGGTTGAGGTGGTGTGGCAGTGCAGGTGTTCAGAGTGCTGGAACAGGTTGAGGTGGTGTGGCAGTGCAGGTGTTCAGAGTGCTGGAACAGGTTGAGGTGGTGTGGCAGTGCAGGTGTTCAGAGTGCTGGAACAGGTTGAGGTGGTGTGGCAGTGCAGGTGTTCAGAGTGCTGGAACAGGTTGAGGTGGTGTGACAGTGCAGGTGTTCAGAGTGCTGGAACAGGTTGAGGTGGTGTGGCAGTGCAGAGTGTTCAGAGTGCTGGAACAGGTTGAGGTGGTGTGACAGTGCAGGTGTTCAGAGTGCTGGAACAGGTTGAGGTGGTGTGACAGTGCAGGTGTTCAGAGTGCTGGAACAGGTTGAGGTGGTGCGGCAGTGCAGGTGTTCAGAGTGCTGGAACAGGTTGAGGTGGTGTGACAGTGCAGGTGTTCAGAGTGCTGGAACAGGTTGAGGTGGTGTGACAGTGCAGGTGTTCAGAGTGCTGGAACAGGTTGAGGTGGTGTGACAGTGCAGGTGTTCAGAGTGGTGGAACAGGTTGAGGTGGTGTGACAGTGCAGGTGTTCAGAGTGCTGGAACAGGTTGAGGTGGTGTGACAGTGCAGGTGTTCAGAGTGCTGGAACAGGTTGGTGCGGCAGTGCAGGTGCTCAGAGCGCTGGAACAGGTTGAGGTGGTGCGGCAGAGCAGGTGATCAGAGTGCTGGAACAGGCTGAGGTGGTGAGACAGTGCAGGTGTTCAGAGTGCTGGAAAAGGTTGAGAGGGTGTGACAGTGCAAGTGTTCAGAGAGCTGGAACAGGTTGAGGTGACTTCAGTGGTGTAGGTGTACACGTGTGGGAACACAACAAGTCTCACGACTTGTCGGTGGTGTGACAGTGCAGGTGTTCAGAGTGCTGGAACAGGTTGAGGTGGTGTGACAGTGCAGGTGTTCAGAGTGCTGGAACAGGTTGAGGTGGTGTGACAGTGCAGGTGTTCAGAGTGCTGGAACAGGTTGAGGTGGTGTGACAGTGCAGGTGTTCAGAGTGCTGGAACAGGTTGAGGTGGTGTGAGTGCAGGTGTTCAGAGTTGAACAGGTGGTGTGACAGTGCAGGTGTTCAGAGTGCTGGAACAGGTTGAGGTGGTGTGACAGTGCAGGTGTTCAGAGTGCTGGAACAGGTTGAGGTGGTGTGACAGTGCAGGTGTTCAGAGTGCTGGAACAGGTTGAGGTGGTGTGACAGTGCAGGTGTTCAGAGTGCTGGAACAGGTTGAGGTGGTGTGACAGTGCAGGTGTTCAGAGTGCTGGAACAGGTTGAGGTGGTGTGGCAGTGCAGGTGTTCAGAGTGCTGGAACAGGTTGAGGTTGAGGTGGTGTGACAGTGCAGGTGTTCAGAGTGCTGGAACAGGTTGAGGTGGTGTGACAGTGCAGGTGTTCAGAGTGCTGGAACAGGTTGAGGTGGTGTGACAGTGCAGGTGTTCAGAGTGCTGGAACAGGTTGAGGTGGTGTGACAGTGCAGGTGTTCAGAGTGCTGGAACAGGTTGAGGTGGTGTGACAGTGCAGGTGTTCAGAGTGCTGGAACAGGTTGAGGTGGTGTGGCAGTGCAGGTGCTCAGAGCTGTGGAACAGGTTGAGGTGGTGTGACAGTGCAGGTGCAGTGCAGGTGCTCAGAGTGTTCAGAGTGGAACAGGTTGAGGTGGTGTGACAGTGCAGGTGTTCAGAGTGCTGGAACAGGTTGAGGTGGTGCGGCAGTGCAGGTGTTCAGAGTGCTGGAACAGGTTGAGGTGGTGTGGCAGTGCAGGTGTTCAGAGTGCTGGAACAGGTTGAGGTGGTGTGACAGTGCAGGTGTTCAGAGTGCTGGAACAGGTTGAGGTGGTGCGGCAGTGCAGGTGTTCAGAGTGCTGGAACAGGTTGAGGTGGTGTGACAGTGCAGGTGTTCAGAGTGCTGGAACAGGTTGAGGTGGTGTGACAGTGCAGGTGTTCAGAGTGCTGGAACAGGTTGAGGTGGTGTGACAGTGCAGGTGTTCAGAGTGCTGGAACAGGTTGAGGTGGTGCGGCAGTGCAGGTGTTCAGAGTGCTGGAACAGGTTGAGGGGGTGTGGCAGTGCAGGTGTTCAGAGTGCTGGAACAGGTTGAGGTGGTGTGGCAGTGCAGGTGTTCAGAGTGCTGGAACAGGTTGAGGTGGTGTGACAGTGCAGGTGTTCAGAGTGCTGGAACAGGTTGAGGTGGTGCGACAGTGCAGGTGTTCAGAGTGCTGGAACAGGTTGAGGTGGTGTGACAGTGCAGGTGTTCAGAGTGCTGGAACAGGTTGAGGTGGTGTGGCAGTGCAGGTGTTCAGAGTGCTGGAACAGGTTGAGGTGGTGTGACAGAGGTGCTCAGAGTGCTGGAACAGGTTGAGGTGGTGTGACAGTGCAGGTGCTCAGAGTGCTGGAACAGGTTGAGGTGGTGTGACAGTGCAGGTGTTCAGAGTGCTGGAACAGGTTGAGGTGGTGTGACAGTGCAGGTGTTCAGAGTGCTGGAACAGGTTGAGGTGGTGTGACAGTGCAGGTGTTCAGAGTGCTGGAACAGGCTGAGGTGGTGAGACAGTGCAGGTGTTCAGAGTGCTGGAACAGGTTGAGGTGGTGCGGCAGTGCAGGTGTTCAGAGTGCTGGAACAGGCTGAGGTGGTGTGACAGTGCAGGTGTTCAGAGTGCTGGAACAGGTTGAGGTGGTGTGACAGTGCAGGTGTTCAGAGTGCTGGAACAGGTTGAGGTGGTGCGGCAGTGCAGGTGTTCAGAGTGCTGGAACAGGTTGAGGTGGTGTGACAGTGCAGGTGTTCAGAGTGCTGGAACAGGTTGAGGTGGTGTGACAGTGCAGGTGTTCAGAGTGCTGGAACAGGTTGAGGTGGTGTGACAGGGCAGGTGTTCAGAGTGCTGGAACAGGTTGAGGCAGGTGTTCAGAGTGCTGGAACAGGTTGAGGTGGTGTGACAGTGCAGGTGTTCAGAGTGCTGGAACAGGTTGAGGTGGTGTGACAGTGCAGGTGTTCAGAGTGCTGGAACAGGTTGAGGTGGTGTGACAGTGCAGGTGTTCAGAGTGCTGGAACAGGTTGAGGTGGTGTGACAGTGCAGGTGTTCAGAGCGCTGGAACAGGTTGAGGTGGTGTGACAGTGCAGGTGCTCAGAGTGCTGGAACAGGTTGAGGTGGTGTGACAGTGCAGGTGTTCAGAGCTGTGGAACAGTTTGAGGTGGTGTGACAGTGCAGGTGCTCAGAGTGCTGGAACAGGTTGAGGTGGTGTGACAGTGCAGGTGCTCAGAGCTGCTGGAACAGGTTGAGGTGGTGTGACAGTGCAGGTGTTCAGAGTGCTGGAACAGGTTGAGGTGGTGTGACAGTGCAGGTGCTCAGAGTGCTGGAACAGGTTGAGGTGGTGTGACAGTGCAGGTGCTCAGAGCTGTGGAACAGGTTGAGGTGGTGTGACAGTGCAGGTGTTCAGAGTGCTGGAACAGGTTGAGGTGGTGTGACAGTGCAGGTGTTCAGAGTGCTGGAACAGGTTGAGGTGGTGTGACAGTGCAGGTGTTCAGAGTGGTGGAACAGGTTGAGGTGGTGTGACAGTGCAGGTGCTCAGAGTGCTGGAACAGGTTGAGGTGGTGTGACAGTGCAGGTGTTCAGAGTGCTGGAACAGGTTGAGGTGGTGTGGCAGTGCAGGTGTTCAGAGTGCTGGAACAGGCTGAGGTGGTGTGACAGTGCAGGTGTTCAGAGTGCTGGAACAGGTTGAGGTGGTGTGACAGTGCAGGTGCTCAGAGCTGTGGAACAGGTTTAGGTGGTGTGACAGTGCAGGTGCTCAGAGTGCTGGAACAGGTTGAGGTGGTGTGACAGTGCAGGTGCTCAGAGCGGTGGAACAGGTTGAGGTGGTGTGACAGTGCAGGTGTTCAGAGTGCTGGAACAGGTTGAGGTGGTGTGACAGTGCAGGTGCTCAGAGTGCTGGAACAGGTTGAGGTGGTGTGACAGTGCAGGTGCTCAGAGCTGTGGAACAGTTTTAGGTGGTGTGACAGTGCAGGTGTTCAGAGTGCTGGAACAGGTTGAGGTGGTGTGACAGTGCAGGTGTTCAGAGCGGTGCAACAGGCTGAGGTGGTGTGACAGTGCAGGTGCTCAGGGTGGTGGAACAGGTTGAGTTGGTGTGACAGTGTTGATGCTCTGGGTGGTAGTGCTGGTTCCGTAGCTTCAGTTCCCGTGGCACTCGCCTGCCAAAACAAAAACAACAACTAGCAGTGCTCCGGCGTCTTCCTGTACCAGCGTAAGGGGCCGTACTCACGTAGCTGCATCCCTTTTGTACTGCTAACCTTCTCCCCATGATCAGTATGGCACCATGTGTGATGGGAGGTTTGAAATATCCCTCCATTGTAGGCATCTTATGTTGGTTAAATTGGACGGATGAGAAACGAAAGGATCTTGGTCCCTGCCCCCAATAGAATTCGTCACTATACCCAAGATTAACCTTTTTACTGCTTCAGTAAGGCTTCGCTTAATTTGGCAAGGTAGGGTTCTGGGTTGGAATACGAGGTGACATCCTGAATTAACAGCAATGATACACACACAAGGTAAGTAATAGCACCAGCTAAATAATCCCTCCCTCCCCAAATCTTATAGGACAGGTGAGACTCCCTGTGGCAAAGTTGTTTATTGTGTACAGGTGCAGAGGTGATGCAGTGCAGGAATAAAACATACAGATTTGTAATCCATTATGGAAAGGGTATTTTTATTTCTTTATATTCCAGGTCACCAGCCCTGGGTGCGTGCTGTAGTGCTCGTGGTGGGTGATACAGTTCAAAGAGTGTCAAAGGTGTAGTGCTTTTCGAGGTTTTATGCTGGCCCTTAGCGACAGCTCCGGAATGTATTAACTGTCTATGAACACACAAGTAACAATTATAGACAAGACAAACAAACAGACACTCACAATATTTCACAATTTACTGCATGGGTCCTTCTGGGTTATATTTCGTAACCAAAGCGAAGGCACAGATTACGATTCTCTGTCCCCCTTATATGCTATCACGCATGATCCCTTGGTAAATAATAGCAGCTGCTTTTACAATCTGCAGCTGCTACATCGTTTCCCTTCCGGGTCAATACGTTCTTGCAACGGAGTCTTGCCTTCATTAGACTGACTGACTTCCCGACCCGGGGAAAGAACCAGCTCATCAAAAGAACTCTGTCCTCGCTGCTTAGCGCCCCCACAGGTTGGGAGGGAGATTTACAACCAAGATTCACTGTATTTCTGTCACATGCCCCTACTCCAATATACATGCACAAATAAAGTCTATTGCTACTTAAATGCTTTTTTTTCTTTACTCTCACTTTTATCACACAGCTTCTTTTTTTTGTCAAACTCACTGTACTGGTAAGAATTACGCTATCCTCAGCCTTTTAGTTTTGTCCAAGAACTCTGTCTTCTGTAGAAAAAACAACTGTAGTCTTTTTAGTTCAAGTCAGATTCTCCATTAACCTAGCGTCACTTTGCTCCAGTTAACTTGCAGTCTTTTTCTTAAAAAGATATGAAATAAACTAGGAAATTCCTGGGTCAGTGTCCTAAAACCACAGTATTAATATTCTCTTTTTCTAAAAGAAAAAATGAAATATTCTCAGTTTTTTTTTAGCACACCTCACACTTTCTATCAGCACACTTAATCTATCATCATGGCGATTTCTTTCTTTTTTCTAAGTCTTGCCACCCTTCTTCTGGAAAATGCTATATTCCAATTGGCTAGCAGGTTAGGCCATTCAGGAATTCAATTGGTTGGCAGAGCTGTAGGTTAGATTAGAACTTTCTAGATCTCTTAAAGTAAAAGTATCGTTTTTGTACTTTATGCAGTATCCTCCACACATGCTCTATCCAATCTCCACATGCAACACAACTGATCACAGTAGTGCTGTTCAGCAGCCTACAGCTACACCCTTTCACTAAGATGTCCGACTTCCGGTTCTGTCATATCATCGGGTCGGCCCATCAACCTTACTTAGCGCCCTTCCAGGTCGGGAGATAGATTTACAGTTCAGAGGCCCATTTCACAAAAGTCCTGTGATTGCTATGTAATTGCGATGAGGTTGCGACGTCACAGAGGTCGTTGCTGTATATGTTTCATAAAACAGTTCACAAGTGGCGATCTGCGAAGACAGAAATCAATAAATTTGTAATCAATTTTAGGTAAATACACAGTGACAGGGTTGCAAAGGAAAGCAATTTTTTTTTTACAAAGAATATATATATATATATATATATATATATATATATATATATATATATATATATATATATATATATATATATATAATTAGTGAAATGGTTGGTGAACACAAATTCGTTCTGTCTGGCAAGTTTTCTGGACATTTAAGTCACAAAAAATTGCAGATGATCCCTGATGCAGTAAACACTGTTGGGGAGGAGCAAAGAACAATAGCCGAAATAAAAAAAGAAATAGATAGACCTAGCGAGCAGAACGAAATTAAAAGAAGGAAAAATAAGGGAGATGAAAAAGCTTTAAAGTTGATTGAGTTCTTATGGCAAAGTGCCCGCCCCTGTGTGTATTTAGTGTTGTATGTTGTGTGTTAATGTTGGTGTATAGTTATTGGGGCACGGGATATAAACGGGTCTGTGTAACACAAGTGTTTAAAATGTATATTTGTACGAGGATTGCACAGCACTTCACGTGCAAGTAAAAAGTAATAATATGTGAGCACGGGGAATTGCACTTTATTAATTCACGTGCCGTTGTACGGCGATTCCAATTGAATGATTGGTTAGCAATTGAGTCTCGGTACAGCTGCATAAAAGCAGCATGTTTTCACTCACTCGGGGTTGTGTGTTCGGTGAGTGGAGAACGGGATTGGAGACGGAGGTAATTGTAATAATAATAGTTAAAAATAGAAGCTGTATTGTCTGTATAGTCCATTTTGTTTGTATTTTTGTTTTGGCGACGAGTGCCATGTCCTGTGACTTGTTTGTCTTTGCAACCTTTTATTTTCTGCTTGTTTAAATTATTAAATGCTGAGCGGTACCAATTGCTCAGCTCCACCCAACTCCACCTCTCAATTTGTTTATTTCCTGGTTCCTGTTTCTGGTCTGACATCACCCACTCCAGCCGTCTTTGTGACAGTTCTATACATACATTCATACATAAGGAAAGCCCTCCTTCAGCTGTGTAGAAAAAAAATGGAAAAGCTGTACAGTAAACGCATTTAAAAAAAAGTTTACTAATCTGTGTTTACTTTTCTTTCTACACAGCTGAAAAGGGGCTTTTGTATGAAACTTATGTAGCCAGCTAAGCACACACGCTACCTTGACACTTTTATTAGTTAAACTTGTGGGGAGGTGGCTGCTGCCACAAAGCTTTATTGCTGTGGTAAACTGTATCTGAGATGATTTGAGGAAAGAGCACAGGAGAGCTCATCTGTGGCCTTTTCTAGTGCTAAAGCTCTGATTTCTAAGTGAACAATTCAGCAATTAGTGTGTACACCTGTGAGGAGTGGGTATTGCCAATTGGTGTATAGAGCTTGGCATTGTGATTGGCGTTGCTTTCCAAAGGGACTACAGAGACTTTAATTTTGAATGTTGTGCCTAATGTAGAGAACTGTGTGTAGTGTTTTGCAAAAAGTGTGATATAGAATTGGAAACTGAGTGTAGCAGGAATTGTGCTTGCAATTTTGCAGACTTGGTTTAGGGATTTGGTACATGAGTTTCAGGTTTCGGTGATTGCGTTTCAAGTTCCAAGTTTAGTGTGTAAACAATTGGAAAAACTGTAATTGTATACATCTGAAATCAAGACCAGTGCAACAGTCAGGAGTAATCAGTGGCTACAGGGGCTTATCTCTTTAAATGGCTCCCCCTGATTCTAACCAGGTGCTCTGTTTTATTAATTGCTATATTGTTTTTTTTATTTTTTATTTTTTTTATTTAATTCTTTTGTGGTATTGCTGTGTTCATTTTATGCAATTGAAAGTATACGTTTATCCTTGTTAATCATCATTTATGGAGTTAATCTGTTTGTTATTTCTCTCCTATTTAATGGTGGCTGAGGAGAGACGCTGGAGATTGCAATCTGGTTGAGAGAGGAACAGCAAGGTCGGGCTAAAGCGAAGCTTAGGGTGTTAAGAAAGTGAGAATATTCATTCTTTTGCGTTTGGGTAATACAGGTGTTGTTAATTGTGACTGATGTTTCTTGTTGTGATGTACCTTTGTATGGTGTAAATCGGGAAGTGGAAACTTCTTTGTTTGTTTTAAGTTCAGGCTAACTCATTCACTGAAGGGTGGCCTGCCTGCTTGTGTGTGATCCTGTAGCTGCACACTATTGAAGTCTGTTGCCGCTGTCATGCACTTCCTCTCTCTCAGTCTGTTTTATTCATTTATGGACTTGTTGTATACCTTTGTTTTTGCTTTGTGCTTTGTTTAAATCTTTTTACCAAGACCCAGACCTGGGATGCATATTAAAACATAACTGTAGTCAATGCATACTGTAAATCCATAAATATTTGCGGCTCAAATACTGTATTTGGCAAATCACACCCAGAATGCCAATTTCGCTCCAGGACCTGTTGCCCTGAAAGTTGTATAATAAGACTGTATGTACAACATGACGACCTGATGATGGGTAATATTACTGTATGGAAAACATTTTTAGTGCATGTATACAGTGTATTTACACAAAGATTAATGTATCACCATAGGTGATCACAGGGTTTGAAAGAAAGAAAAAGACACAACACTGCATACAAAATATAATTTACTGACAGGAAAATGAATATGAAAATCAATCAACCAAACTGTTTCTAATGCAAGAACTACACAAACATCTTCAGAGACATTTAAAGTGCTGTGTGCAGTGTATACGCCTATTAGTGCAATATTAACGCCAAAACAGAACTGAAAGCAAATTGTGATATCATAGTAAATCAACAAAAATAATACTAGAAAGTATTTACCAAAGTTAAAGAGGTTTTTTTTTTTTAAATATAGCATCTTAAAACCAAACAGAGGTTCACAGAAAAGCTATGTGGAATGTTCTAAAAAAAGTAGCCACCCACACAGTTAGAACATGGATTTTACAGAATTATACTATACCATAGCAAAACATGAAAATGAATACATTTATAGTAGCTTTTATTTACTATTTAGAAAATAATATAAATTGTACCAAATGTGAAGCTACTATACTGTAAACCAATCTGAAAAAACTATTTCAAATCCAGTTCTGTTTTTTTTTTTTCTTTACACAGGAATATCACTTGTGCTAGTAGTGTGGCTTTGCTTAACTGCATTCAATATCCCTGAAAGAGACCAGCCTGAATGATCATTTCTTTTTTTTTTTTTTTTTTTTTTTTTTTCCTAGTTCGTGGAGAACAGTCATAAGCCAGTTTGCATGTTTTGGCTTTATTGTGGATGTTTTCAGGTCCACATCAATATATGTAGTGTCCTTGCCAGTAGAAAGCCCAGCCTGGATTTGCTCTGAGTACCACATGGAAAACTACTCTTTCATTCCCCTTTTAAAATCAGAATTCATGGCAACATCAACAGGTTGCAATTCTACAGTGCACAAATACAACAGCAATATTCGCTGCCTTCAGACGGTCAAGAAAATTGTTCACTCAATGTGCAGTGAAAACATCGAGGATGGCCAAGGCTCTGTGATCTTCAAGCAGTTGTAGCAATTTCCATGCTTCTTTGAAGTATGGAATCAAAACTTGTCTGCATATTTTAGCATGCTGTCTGTGCTGCCAGCCTGTGTAGTCTTTTTTGTAGTTATTTATGTGTTATGGGTTACCCTATGGTTTGAGCAGAGCTGCGTCTCCAGCCACCCACCCCTTCCTGTTCCAACTGAAATAAAGTCTGGGTTTTAACTGTTTTTTGAAAGTTCTTGACTTTTTTTTTATTGAGAGAATACTGGTACGAAAGTAGGACCAAAAGCCTCTTCATCCTCTAGATTCAGATCCTCCCCCTCCACTGGAGTAATCAGCCCCAGTCTCAAAAATAAACTGTATTGCAGTCTACGTATTTATCTTGCACGATCTCTTACCGAATTCCATTTCAATACATTTTACTCCTCACAAAATGAGCTGTCTCTGCATTGGCTCCCCACTACAGACTCATCTGGCTTCAAATTTCATCTAGCCTTAACAACACTCCATGTGACTCTTTTAAGCCTATCAGATCACATTTCAGCATAATTTTAAATGATGCAATTGGAAAACAAAACAAGCAGCGCTGTGAAACGACGGGGTCGAAATATTTGGGATCGGCCCTGAGGTAAATATTCAGAGGCCCGAAATATTCAGGCTCGGCCCTGAAAGGGTTAAAGAGCTCTGCAATGTATGTCATTGCCTACATCTGAGCTGGAAAAAGTCATAAAATGAACAAGCAATAAACATTTAATAAATCTTGAAATATGGGTCTTTTTTCTAAATTTAGAGTGACCAATGTTTTTTTACCCCCAGTTTGGAAAGTCCAATTATGTCCCCACACAGCACAGATGTTCTGAGGGTGTGTGAGTATCCTCCAGTCTTGCAAGTCTAAAGCCAGAATCACTTTTATGACGAGCAATCCAGAGCAGAGGTGGGCGGGCTACCGATCCCAGAGATCAGAGATCAGCCCTGCTTGTTATCTACTCTGAAGGTGCTTGGTGTCTGGCCAGTAGGGTTTGCTTTTGCGCAATGAGGAGATGCAATCCCTGAAAGTTTCCCATCCTCCACCCCAGGAGCGTCAGAGCTAATGTGACACCCCCCCTGGGGTCCACAGCAAAGCTCGGCCTCTTTGCACAGCCTGGACATGAACTGGCACCGTCCAAGCTGTGTGACTCATTCTGCACTCCCAGCAGCAGTGCTTCAACTGGATGAGCCACTCGGGGACCCCCTAAATGTGGGTCTTTTTTAAGTATCACCTTGGTTGTGACTCAAGGCAGCAACTAGGGCTCCTCCTCCATTCTGTCCCACCAATAATATATGCCAAACCTCCCTATTTAAACCCCAAGTCATGCCCATGTTCTCTGTCTTGCGTTTTATGTTTGCATGTGGCTACACAGTTGACAAACACCGCTGACCAATCTTCCCTCAACACCACCACCCTCCCCTCCTGCCCTAGCACTCCTGTAGAACAGTCTCGTTAATTTTTGCCACAGCTTCAAGAACTGGTCCTTATTCTGCAGCTTTCCTCTGTCATATCATAACAAGCTCCAGGATCCACATCTATTAAATTCTCAAACGCTCTCCAACGGGTCCACCAGAGGTTTCCTCCCACGAGGGGGGTGGGACCTTTAATTTCCCCCTCTAGGTTCCCCTTGGGGGAAGTAACAATTGTTTTCCAGCCTTCTCCTCTAGCCAAGGGCCAACCCTGTACTCTTTCCTAAAGAAAACTCATCTCTCCTATTGTCAATTCTTGAGGTTTCTCCTCCACGCAGTCTGTGAATTAAATATGTGACATATTGTTCTATAGCTGACTAGATTTACTATAACTTTATAATAACAGTTGGATTGTAAACATATTAAGGTGAAATAAAGGATTGTTAATAGTTTGGGCAAGATTGTTAAAATCTTACTTAAATTTGTCAAGTAATTATATATTTCTGTTACTGCATATTTGTTCTGTGACCCTTGCCATCATTCTTAACATACATGTGCAGTATACAGATGTATCCATCAAAATTGCAAATAATGTACTTTATTAATAATAAGTTCTGAGCAAAACACATTGCTGCTTCCATAACTTTGATGTGTATATAAGCTACTGCAGTATATATTTCTTGAAAGAGCACCATTTGATTATATTAGTCATCACAAAGGGTAAAGAAGGGTGAAGTAAACCCCCCACCAATGTGCACCATTATGTGATCTAGGCACTATTGCACCCGTGGGCTTGCATATTTCTCTTATTCTGCAGCCCAGTAGGTCAGCCAAACACATCTTAGAGCCATTAAACTAAGAGTCTGCTTTTGGCTCAGGTCAGGAACAGTGGATTTACAGACTGGAGAAAAGATACAAAGACTGTACACTGTTTGTGCAGCCACGCCACAGGTTTGCTGTACCCCTTTATTGCTTGATCGTCTCCCATAGAAAATGACATTTTCATTGACATTTTAAAAAGAATATAATTGTCATTCATTGGCATCAAATGGCCTCCCATTCTCCATTACACTGGATGGTTTTATAGCTTCCTCTGTCTGGCTCCTGCTTTAAAAAACGGACTCATATTGCTGCCAAACAGTCATCAATACCGCATTTGGCTCCTGTATCAGAAGCATTATGGCTTTGGGTTGCTATCTGGCTCTAGTTTCTTCCACATAAAATGAGTTTTATAACTCAGGCACTGATTAATATTTTTTCATCAAACTAGTGAAATGCACTATTCTGGGTCAGTCCCTTTTGTACAACGTTGTAGATAGTGTATGTGATCTGATTAAAGCATTCACAATAAACTCATTGAGCTCATGGATAACTCATGGATAAACAAAGCAACATTATGGCATTTTTATTCATTCTAAATCATGAGGACTTGTTAAGAAAATAAATAACTAAATAAATAAATAAATAACACAGGACAGTCAGAAAAAAATTCACAGTGGGGCAGGGCAATTATGTAAATATGTCAACCATATGAAAGTATAAATACTGTTTATAATGGCATTAAAAAAAAAAAAAAAAAAAAAAAAAAACATTGGGGCCCTGTCAAATATGAGTAGTGAGAATAAACTAGAAATTGTAAGTGAGTGTGAACTGCTTTGGTTGAGTTGGGCCACAAACAACAGTGTGTGTATTTGTGTGTGTGTGTGTATCTGTGTGTGTTTTTATGAAAGGAAACATGCTGTCCCCATGCCACACCAATGTCCTGTACGAGCTGGGAGACCCCAGCTAAGCTTTTCCCACCGCTACATCATTAGAAAGTATCTGCTGGACCGAACTTGCAAGAAAGTTTCTTTTTCAGGAAATCTACCTTTTTTTTCAGAGGACTACAAACAATATAAAGGGAGTTTGTCCTGCTGCCAAATCACAAGTACCTCACTGTACACATACTGACTGTTAATCTGGCAGCCCCTTCCTGGTTCCCACTGTTTACTGTGAAAGCCAGGGACCATTTCTTCCCAAACACTTTACTGCAGATTATAAAACACCTGGTGACATTCATGCTTTCTTAACTCTTTACTCAGCAGCTTCACTTCTGTTGCAACAATTCACAAAGTATACATTTTGTCATATGAACTAAGAGAAAATATGTTAATAAAAAGAGCCACAAAAAACTCATTTAAATATTTGTTGCATCATCTTAGCGAGCTCTCTAGCATTGCGAGAGTTGTGCAACATTTTTTTGACTAAATAATGAAAGGCAATTTAATCCCATCAGATTCTATAGTGGAGGCCACCACCCTCACCCCCAGATAAAAATGTGTTTCTATCAAAATTTTCACAATCATAGTAGCTTGCTAAACTGGATATGTTTGTCTGACATAAGAGGAGGTGTCAGGTTTTAAAAAAAAATACAATAAAATTGCACACAGATTCATTTGTCATGTTCAATATATTTTACATGTATAAATCATTGTGCAAAATGTGTTTTGGGTAGGCTACACTTTACATTATGAAAAAAATCTAAATCTGTACAGTACACCTATAGAGTATACATTGTGTTCCGTGTTTCTGGTTTATTCCGAATTTTACCAAAAAATTACAGGAATTTGTTTTTTTAACTGGATGTCAGTTTTTACTGATTTGTACCAGATTTTTTTTTGGTCTATTATTCAATATTATCCTGGTACTATTTTCAAAGAAAAACATAATAATTTGATTAAAATTCTGTTTTATTTTGACTCCGACATTGTAATAAGCAGCCCTACACTGTATCATAGAATACAGCAGATGTTTAGACGTCAGAGGATCAATTAACATTCAACTGTGGTTCTGTCACTTCACAAACACACCTGATTATGTTGGACAATCAAAGTCTGATTATTGTGGCAATTGCTGGGCATAGTAGCTACTGACTTGATCAAAAACTAAATTGAAATAGTTACACGGAAATATTATATTTTTAGTGGGTGAGGAATGGGGAGAAAATGTAAATCAGTTTATGAATATTCAAATTAGTATACAAAAGTATACAAAAAGCAAAAATAACAGAAGTGGCTCAGATGAGGCAAAGGATGCATAGCGCTGCAAATGCTGCTGCATTGAGGTACATGTTCGCACTGACAATAAAAGAACATATTGAAAAATAAGAGACACATTAAACTAAAACAATAAAGTGAACTGAGAGACAAGCAAGCCATTTATGCAGCTTTTACACCTGCGTTAATAAAAAGAAAGCACAGAATGACTGTGTTAATGAGTTTGTCAGAGCGCTGTGCTTTGCTGGACAGCCACTGTTTATTGCAGAGGTGTGTATCAGTGACTTCCTGATGTCATGTTCATAGCTTCTGTAGAAACTGTTTCCGTCAGCACAGCGATTACCCAGACGTTCGCAAAGTACCAGTTAACTTTGGAACTTAGGAAAATGTGGATTCGACTTGCACAGATTCTGCTTTATCATATATGCCAGGGACATTATTAATCAGAAACCAGAATTGCTACACATCATATTCCACATGTAAAGTGTGTATACTGAAAAAATAAATCATGCTGCTGCATTGTACACGTTGGTGTACAAAGTGAATAAAAGAAAGATACTTACATGAAGACAGTGAATTCTCGTTAATACAAACGTCAACGGACCAGTAACACATTTTGCATTATACCACTAATTCGTATTATCATGATTATACTGTCAGTTTTTATTTCAGTTAGTCAGTGGTGCAGGGCTAAATTGTGCACAATTACAAACCACCTGCACATTAATAGAATTGGTGTGTTTCCTATTCCTATACAGATGTTCAGAATGTGCTGGCAGAGTTAACGACACATGTGAGCAGTCTATTGCTACCAACATGTTGGGGAAACCGGAACTGTCATAGAAATGTATTTTCAAGGCTTGTAAGTACACCTACTTTTAGGGAAAAATAAGTATTGGGGTGATCGCCTGAAAAATGCATTGAGCTCAACTGCCAATGCACGAGAAAAAGCAGACTGGGAAATGCCAGTAACAATTGCGACTGTTTAAAACATGCTTTCAAAAGTTCTTATCAAATTGATGCAATTGTAAATGCTGCAATTTAGCTTTAGTACATCTGATTATAATATTTGAGAACCCTAATTTGCACTATCTCCAACCCTTTTTTCCAAATTTTTGCAGGAACGCCAATAGTTACATATTATGGGCACAAAGAACCGGCTAAGAAAAGCTGCTGCCACAAAGCATTCCCTAAAAAGTAATTAAACAGCATTGTGCTTGTTCAGTACATTTCACCCAAGACTTCCGACTCATTTGCAACTGGTCTGCGACTATTACGACAGCAGCAACACTTTAGTATATATACCCCTCTGTGTGCAATGGCACTTCGTACAATTTTTGTTTGTATATATTAACCCCTGGGCATTATCAAATCCTTTTTTTCATTTTACGTTCTAAATTATGTAAGAATAAAAATTACATAGATTTTGTTCTAGCTTTAGCGGCAGCAAAGTCCTTTGTCAAATCTGAGTATTCTAAATTTTTGACCTTTGCTATTTGGCCAAGTGGCGCAAACAGTAAAGGTGCTCCGCGAGGAGTGGAGTGCTCCCTATAGCCTGGAGGTTGGTGGTTCAAATGCAGTCTATTCCACTGCTGACCATGGCCGGGAGTTGCCAGGGGGCGGCGTACAATTGGCCAAGCACTGGCTTTAGGTCGGCCAGGGAGTCTTCAGCCCACTGTGCACCAGCAACCCCTGTAGTCAGACTGGGCACTTGCAGGCTTGCGGTCACTTGATTTAGAAACCATAGCACCTGTTAAAAAAAAAAAAAAAATTCTCAAAAGATTCTCCCTGTAGTATAATGACACAACATGTTTAATTAAACACACTATTTTACTCTTATTGAATCAACTAAAGACAACCCACAATTTCTTTTTTGAAGCAATTGCAAAACTAACAAATAAACAGAAGGTGCCTGTGTAAATATCCTATTAACGGCTAGCAGTAATGTCTTTATGAACCATTTTAATGAAAAAAAAATTGATATTAGGAACCAGATATCTAATAGGATAATCCATTTAGACAAGTCATCCTCCAACACTGTCACAACACATTTCACTGAGTCCTGCTACATCAAACTTTTGAATCATTTTCCTTACTCAACCAGACAGATTTAACTAATCTAGTTACAACGATAAAATCTACCACATGTGCATTAGACCATATTCCTAGTAAACTACTAAAATAAGTATATTCTATGTGTGATTCTACTGTGTTAAGCAGTATTAACAGCTCACTCTCATCTGGTGTTGTCCTTGACTTATTTAAGGTTGCTGTGGTACAACCATTGCTTAAAAAGCTCACGATAGATCTAAAAGTCTTTATTAATTGTAGGCCTATCTCTAACCTCTCTTTTTTATCAAAAGTTTTAGAGAGAGAGGTAACTAACCAACTAAATACATTTCTTCCCACACATAATGTATATGAAAAATTTCAGTTGGGTTTCCACTCTGGTTCTGGCATTGAAACTGCCCTTATCAAAGTGGTAAATGATATGCTGTTAGCATACGATATGGGCTCACCCTCACTTCTTGTTCTTCTAGACTTGACTGCAGCCTTTGACACCATTGGTCACCCAATTCTGATTGAACGTCTACAGAAGCTTGTAGGATTATCAAGGACTATTCCTTTACTTTATCTGAAGTTACAAGTGGTGTCCCACAAGGTTCTGTTATTGATAAGCTGCTAATAACCAAATGAGCAAGATGGGCTGAATGGCCTCCTCTCGTTTGTAAACTTTATTATGTTCTTATGTTTTAATTCTGTTGTGAAAGGAGCTATAATAAATAAAGATTGATTGATTGATTTTCTTTTTTTTTAATCCTTTTGTATAGAGGTACAAACTTAGCACATCTACTTAAATGTATCCAATTTTACGAAGGCAGTCTGTATTTAAAGTATGAACAGCTGCGACCACTTTGTGCAGTCAAAACACAACATGCCATGAAAAAATCGCTGCCCTGAGGATTGTATTGTAGTGTACTACCTGCTGATCTCAACATCTGAAATGCATTTTTACCATTCCAAATTTACGCTCAATAACACATCGAGCAGAGGTGAATGCTTGATTATAGCTGTGTTCAGCAGGAGTTTCAGTTCCATTGTCCCCTCTCAACACCCAGACTGTCACCCTGCTCAAACACCCCTGGATAAATGAAGGATAAAGAAATCAGGAGCGGAACAGGGATAATTAGCAAACACATGTGTGATGATGTTGTTTGCAACACAGAAGAGATACCTTTACAGTTTATTTAAATGTAGCTATTCTGCACCAGTGCTCATAGCTGCACTTGTGTGCAATTAATGGTACCAAGGACTTGGGAAACCCAGACTAAAAAAATCAGCTTGCGAGATGGGGGGGGGGGATGACTAAATTGCCCTGTACACTGCCCTAAAGCTGCAGTAACTTCATGTACTGCACCGCTTATTACTGACTGCTGCACCTTCAGTCATCTCAAAAAGTTAGTGCAGCCGTGACCTTTAATACAACGGGCAATTTGTTATCTCTTCCCGTATCTCTTTCCAGATCTGCCTGCAGATATCATCTATAATTTGCTTGTTAGTCAGAAGCGATGTATGCATTCGCTGTGATAGGCGTATAAAAGAGACACAGGTTGGGATAACTATTCTGATACCTCCTTCTGCTCTCCCTTAGGTGCAGGAATGCTGATGCATATTCCATTCTCTCTAAAAACAAAGAAACAAACAAAAATGTATAAATATTCGATTTATAAAACATAAATATAAATATGTACTATATCTATATCTATCTATCTATCTATCTATCTATCTATCTATCTATCTATATATCTATCTATCTATATATATATATATTATATATATATATATATATATATATATATATATATATATATATATATATATATATATATATATATATATATATATATATATATATACATATATATATATATATATATATATATATATATATATATAATATACATTAAGACTATATTTATGATGTAAAACAAGAGACTTCCTTCTACTCTGGGCACTGATGGTTGCTCTCAGAATAAGCCTGCCTGAGATGTTTCTTTCAAAATGCAAACACAGCCCCCAGCGCCGGCTTTGCACACCATCAAAATCACTTATAACGAAATGTTAATGACACCATGTCTCAAAGATAATGCAAAGCATGGCTCCAAAATCGCAATCCAGCACAAAAGAATTTGCGCTGACTTTGAGCTCCAAAAATTCTGCCCAAATGGCCTTTGCGCTAGTGCCACTTCTTTATAAAGTCATAAAAATCGAGCTCCTGGTTTTAAGCCTGGCTTAGGTCACAAGTTACATGGTTATAAAACAACCACTTAATTCAGCGTAATTGGCACTTGAAAGAAATAAAACATAGTACTAACATATAGTCATATCCCCTCCAATTGGATAAGCGGTTCTCTACGAGCAAAAATGTAAGTGTGATGCAGATAACATAAAGCCAGACTGACAGGCACTTTCTTTCAGCTCCAGTTTCTGATAATGGATATCCTTATTCCATTGCATTTGCAAACACCGTTTTTTTTAAAAATATTTTTATATTATATATTTTGCTCTTGCAGAATCTTGTGCTGAACAAGATAAATGTTGAGTTTACGAGATGACAGTGCAATGTCTCAGACAAAGCCTTGTTACAGCAAGATGGAACAGCTGCACTGGCGCTTATTGGGAAATAATGAGTTCATGGGTGTCATCTGGAGCCAGTTAACTGATAACAGGAGCAATCTGTAAACTTTCTCGGTCCTGAGGTCCTTGTGTTCGTTAATCATACCTTTCAGCCCTGCTATGCCATTAAGTGTCCTTTTTGTTGTTTGTCAATCTTATAGGCATAAGACTTTGAGATCTTTTGTATTAGTGACAAATTAGCTTGATGTAAATACAACCTAGAATGTGTGTTTTCCTTTGGAACTTTGAATTGATCAGTTAATATATGTCTGAAGCATTAACCAGAGACAGTAGACTAAACAATCAGCCATATTTCATTGGGTATTGGTAAAGTGTACAGTATGCTTAGAGAATTGCATGAACAATCTAAGCACTCTGATTGGCTGAAAATGAATCTCCTGGGAACCAAAATGGAATGCATGTTGTGGATAGAAGTAATTTATTATTATTCGTGTTGTTTTTTTTTGTTGTTTTTTTTTTAAGATAAACATGCTGATTTTACCTGTGCACTCTTCTGTGACTGAATCCAGTTCCTGAAAATGATTATTTTGATTTAAAGCAAGATATCTTTGCTTCATTCTGCAGGAAAGCTTTAAAGTAGCACAGTCATAAAAAAAACTGAAAAATTGAAAAATTCTTCAAGTGGAGGATGACTGTATGCTTCACGGATGGAAATAAAACTCTTGTTGTTTCTCTGTTTCCCCCGTTCCAGGATATATAATGAGCTTGATTAGCCACAATGAATTATAGGTAGCAAGCTCAGGTGTGTCTGATTAAACTCATAGTAAAACCAGGAATGGATCAAACTACTATGCAATGGGAGTCTTATTTCCATCCCTTTGCTTCAAGGCTTTCCACATAATAATAATAATAATAATAATAATAATAATAATATAATAATAATAATAATAATAAAGCTGACAAAACAATCCCATAAAAAAGTATAAAATTAGATGAACAATAGTATGAGAACAAATACTTGCACCATGTTATTTTTTTTAATATACTTTATATATAAATGTTGTAATAAGTGGAGGCATGAGCTGAACTCTATAACTGGAGTTGTTTCATGCGGAAATCACCTGGTTTATCAGTAACTATACCAAGGGACATAATGCATTACAATAATGATCCCAGTAAGTAGGTCTAGAACGGAATCTAAAATAATTGCTACGCGTGAGTGAGCTATATTCACAGGTGTGGGGGAACACATACATAATCTCTAAATCTCTAAAGACAGCTCCCATTGCACAGCAGCCATTTTGTGTTTCGATTGCTGGGTTAATTGGCCACACTTGATTACCTTCACACTCATGCTCCTTGTAAAATATAGAATGGAGTCTGACTGCTACGAAATGGGAGTTCTATTTCCATCCCTTTCAAGGAGCAACGCAATTTTAAACCCTTCTGCTGGAACAGATGAAGCAAACGTCTGACGATATTTACAAACTTAAACCATTTGTTTCTTATTATTCTCTAAAAAGTATACATTTAAATGATTGTTGTAAAGTGTGTTGTAACGCTGTTACATTAGGTTATTCATTATGAAGTAATATAAATGCCCACTCAGTGTTTTAAAATCTTTACTAATTTGTGACAAATCTTGAGTTCTAATCAAATACTGATGATAATTCAGCTGTGAAAGGCAAAAACCATAATACTGTTCTCTAGTATGATACATATGTCTTCATATTAAGTACTATATGAATCATAAGAGTTATCACTCCTAAATTTAAACAATTAATCTTACTATATATGAAAGACAATAATGTAGAAATCACACAAACCAGCACATTCATAATATGAATGAACTCAGTATGGTGCTATGGTGCATTCAGTTGGGTTAACTGGTATTTATTGATCTTTATACAATGACACAAACAATTCCTGAGCAACCTCCTCACTGAAAACGTGGACATATCAATCCACCACAACTATCAAAAACACAGAATACATTTCACAGTTCCTGAGGTAAGTTTTACCTTAAACAACATAACCACTGTGGAAACCTCAAAGAGCCTTCAAACACAGAGCATCCGGGAGACCAGACAGCATCTCTCAATGACAGGAAAAAAAAAAACAAAACATAAAAAAAGACACCTGGAGATAGACTCTGCGGGACTAGACAAGATAGAATCTGACCGAAATGAAGCATCCACAACAAATCAACTGGGCAGTCAAAGTTTTTTTATGACTGGGTAAGTGAGAGTAATACAAGCATAGACTTGAAAAATGTCATGATAGACAGTTCTACGACAATTTTATGCCTCTGTCAGAAATAGCTGCGGAGAGCCATATGGCATAAGGAGCTACGTGGGGCTCAGAGCAGGCTTAAACAGACACTCAAATGGACTGCCCCTGAGCCTTAACATAAATATACTATTAGAACATCATTGTTAATACTTTACTATAATAAATGGAAAACAGGAACTATTTAACGAGGCAAAGTGTTATTTCCACATTTGTTGAATTAAAATCACTTTTAAATATGGAATGACTCTCATTTGCTATTTTTCTTTACAGTGTGAGTCATTGTATAATAGGAATAATTATGCTGTCATAATGGGATAATGTTTCTGCCTGCGTCCTCGTGCACAACCACCCGAGGCATGATGTTATCCCAGCACAGCACATGCCCTGTTGTGCATTATTCCTTTAATTTAAAAGCAAAACTGCAGTACTGAATGACATTCACAGGAAATATGGAATCGCAAAAACAAGGGCACATAATTCTGTGTATAAATAAATAGAATATGCATATACTTCAGGTGTTACAGGAGGAATATTTTATGATCAGCAACATGATGGAAACCATTATTTCTTATGGACGCTTAACTGAAGAGATCTCTTTTGGTTTTTATAGCAGTGAATATTACATTTTTTTTTTTTTAAAGTCTCACTGGATAAAGCTTTGTGAAAAGCTTTTAGCTGCCTGAGATGCACCTCTTATTTAAAGCTGTATCTTTTTTTCACGGTTACCACAGATGTCACGATTTCTGTGAAATCTACCCATTGCTGTTTAGTGTGCAGTTCCCAAATTTGCATTTCTCAAAGAATAGTGTCAAATATAGGCCTACATATTGTAACAGGGTAGGTAGGGGGTTAAAATCCTCCCTGCAAAACACAAGTAAAAATGTGTGTTTAATAATGTGTGTGTTAATTATACTGGCAGTTGGCCACAATTGTAAATTAGTACCAGCTGTCTGTATTTTGTTCATTTTGTGGGGAATAAAAACCCCACAGATCATTCATTCAGAGCTGATGAAGGAAGAGCCTGTTTGTTAGAAAAGGTACTCTGTGTTACTTTGTAAATGTAGTACTGCAAAGTTTATTTGTGTTTTGTTTTACAGGGAAACAGCTTAGCTGTCCTGTTTATAGTGAATCCTGTATGTTGAGTTTGTGCTCAAGTAGAGCTAGGTTTTGTTTTGTTGATTTTTATTTGTTGTGTGAAAATAAAATGTAGGCAAGTTTGTTTCTATAACAGTGCTGAGAAAGAACCCAGAAGAATTATGTTTTATCACTTCAAAATAAATATGGCAAATGTTTGCCTTATTGGCACACAACCTGTTACACTGCATTAGTATCCTGGCAGATGTCTTAATTTGCTTCTGGTAAACACACTATGTAGCTGCAGAATTTCTATAAAATGTCTTCAATGAAAAAGATCACTCTGTCCAGTACAAAAAGGGGGCAGTTCACATGTCTGTTAATTTTTTTACATATATTTATGTTTCAAAAAATTGTTTGATAATTCACTGATGATGAAAGTAGAATGTCTTTAAAAGATGGACGCAAAAAACTAAACATATTACAACGTAGCATTTACAGTTTTGTAGGTAAGCATTTAAATATTTAGGAACATTTGTTGTATAATAACGCTATGTAAAATTATCAATTTTGAATGACAATGCAATTTTATGTGCTTTAAAGAGTAAAGGCCATTGCACAGAGGATATGATAATGCATTTCAGTTTAACGTGCATCTAAACAGAAAAAAAACAATCATGTGCATTCCCTATTGCACCACACTGAGTCCTTAATTGTCAAACGATGGTGATGCGTCAAAGTTCGACTTGATCAGATTTGACATCCGTTAAAAATGACATTGACTAATGAAAAACGATTGGGAAGACTTGTGGTTTCTTGCAGTTCCCTGAAGAAAATGGAAAAACTAATTGTGTGTGTTGCCAAACAAAAATTGCATTATGATAATAATAAATCCAACAAAGATTACAAAGACTTTGCCGGGGGGGGACATATGGAAAGACATTGCCGTGGACCTGAGCATGAATGATATGTATTATAAAACATGAAATTAAGAACTGATAGCATACATAAACATATGGATTTTGTGCAGTATAGGTTATTACAAGCATATACTTTTATTTCAATTGTAGTCGAGAAGCAATCCAGAGGGCAAAGCTCTTTAGTAGCGGGTTCTGAAAAATGTAGAGTCACATGTTGCTACAACTGTTTAAATAATTTAACTGTAATTTTTATTGCTATGTTACCTGTTTGACAATGTGGGCAATAATCCTATACTATTGGTGCACTAGAGCATGCATTTTGAAAAGAAAATTGAAACATGCTTTAAAGTTATAAGTGTAAAAAAGTTGTGAAGATGTTAATGAACAAAAGCCTTTGTTTTCAGAACCTGCAACATACTCTTAAATACATATTGTGAAATACCTTGAAATTCCACTATTTAGATCGTGAAATAAGCACATTTTACATTTTACATTGCAACTCATAATTGCCACTTCACAGTTCTTCAGAGCAGCCTGCACAGATGGCTCTATTTTTAAATGGTGCCTCTTTATGCTATGCCGATTTCAAACCGAAGGGAAATGGGTTAAGGGCTTAACTGGTGGAAGAACAGGCATCTGACATAAGGGTGTGCAATGCTTATTGTGTGAATGTAAAACCCTTTGGAAGGCCCTCACAAGACAGTTGCCAGTTTTAAGCACAGTTTCAGTACATTCAATGCATTCTGCTGGTTCCGTGCAGCCCAGCTGACCTAGTTTACATTTTCGCACTGGGATGTGCCGTCAAGAAACGGCCCGAGTCTCTAGCTGTCTGGCAGGAGTCAGGAGTTTTCAGTGAAATGATCAGCTGAGAGTCCGGGCATTGCCGGGTGCTAATGAGCCCCTCATCTCTGCGTGATGCTTCTCAGGTGCCTGTCAAGGAGCTGATTGTTTGGCGAGGAGTAGCAGCAGAAGTGACAGGTGAACACCTCGCCAGTGTGATGTCTGCAGACATGCAGATCCAGGCTTTTCTGAATGCTGCAAGAGATGGTAAGCAGGTTCACAAGTCATTCAAGCCTGTTTGCATGGCAAAGATTATTCACCAACATTCTCCTTATGATGCGTATTTGCTTTAACCCCAGTCCCCATATATAAGGAAATTAACCAACCTTATGATCTACATTTCTTAAATAAAATCTCTCACATTTGTTCAAAATTAGTCAAGATTATAATTAGGTATACTCAGTATTTGGTGTGAAATTCAAAGTGTTATTGAACACAATAGTTTATGACAAAAGACAATATTTACCATTGCTGCCCGCTATCTTGTACGTATTGCTATATCTTTTACAACATAATGACAATTATTATTCACAGAACCTTGGTCATAACTCACAACTTATTTCTCTGTTTGTTTTAATGTTACTAGGTGATCCAAACTTTTCAGAAACATGTCAGTCACATAGTGTCAAGCTCATCTTCTCCTCATGGCTCAGGTTTATGAATATAATGATAATACTCTTTCCCTCATAACCCCAATTACAAACACTTTGTATAGATACAAATAATGTGTACTTATTATTGAAGATAAAATACAATTCAAAAGTATGATTATATGAATGTGGCATTGTGACTGAAAGATGAGTTCTGGTGATGAATCTTCCTCCCGACCTGTGAGGGCGCTAAAGAACGAAAGGAGAAGTATCTGGAAGGGCTGGCCTGACAGTTCGTTTCCGGGTCAGGGAAGTGGGTCAGCCTGGAAAGAAGCACGACTCTGTTGTAAGACCGTATTGATTTGAAAGGTAAACGAGAAGCAGCTGCAAATAATAAGGCAGCTGCAACCGTTTACCTAGATATCATGCGGGATTACATATAGGGGCCAGGGTAATGATGATCTTTTCCTTCGTTTGGGTAAACTTTCAGAGAGAGAAGGATCGAGAGAGGAGCTCTCGTTGTTACAGAGAATTACGAGTTGTGTTTGTTTGTAATTGTCTGCGTTTTGCACCACCAGACAGTTAACTCACCTATCCGGAGCTGTCGACCAGGGTCAGCACAATCCAGATCACCATTGCACGGAACCATCACGAAATACAGTGTCTTCACCCACCACAAGCACGTCTGCACTCACCCAGGACTGGTGACCGTGTGTTCGTTTTGTTCGGGACTGTGTCCTATTATTGCTATCCCCGTGCTTTACACATTGTTGTGTATAGCCGGGGATTTATTATTTAACGGTCACCAGCCTGGATTATAAATAAAAGCACCTTTTCACTGGAAACTGTTGTCTGCCTGTCACTCCTGCATCGCATCACCGCTATACCTGTTCCCCTCCACTAGCCACTTTGCCACAGGCATTGAAATGTTTTTTTTTTTTTAATTTAGTTTAGGTTTTGTAAAAAAAAAAAAAAATGTGTTGAAATGTAAACGTTTTTGCTAAATATGGAAGGACTCGGGTTAGAATCCCCTCCCTGCTAAGAAAAGTCTGAAAATGAAAAAAGGCCAATAGAATGTGGTCAGTTGCTAATTGAATATCAATTAGCCCTGGCCACATGCTATAAAAAGAAGATGGAAATGTGTTCTCTTCAAGCCTGGAGGGGAATTAAGTGAGTAACCATGGTAAGATAAATAAAGAAACCAACTAGTAGAGAGCACTGTGTCTGCACCGTGTACAGGAAATCAGCTTCGGGGACTTGATCCCACATCAGTATAAGAACGTATGATAAGGCAGCCACACATCAGATGCAATGTGATTTTTCATTGGGCGACAAGATACTGTCACAGCGACATGACCATACACACCAGAAGCGACAAAGAGGCGATGCGACAGATTACAAAACTGCCAGATCAATAAAACTATAAAACATTGCTATTGACAAAACTATGATAAGACTGGAACATATTTGTCAACATTATGCCTTCTCTGACAGAATGTCAACATATATAGCAATAAATCATAAATACCAGGCTTATCCAGTGCCTTTGAAATGGTCTCCCATATATTGGCTTTCAAATCTGTATCTTTTTGTAATTATCTTTGTCATAAAATTCTGGGCATTTTTCCAAGGCAAGTATTATTTTTTCCTCCGTCATTTTGGATACTGCTTCACTCTGCTGGACCACATGCAATGAAACTATTCTCTGATTGGCCAATCCATAGTTGTTGCAAAAAATCGGATTAAATTCTATTTTTCGCACATCGCTCCAGTGTCACCAGTGTTAGTCTGCTCACTTTCTTGGCAGGATGGACCCCGTACACCCACTATTTATGGTGAAACACCATTTTTCACACTCCATCTTCATTATTAATTATCATGAATAGTAGCCTATTTTTATATCTCCCCAATACTTAATTGTTTAATGTTCCAGTCCAACTTTCCCTTTTATTGCATCTGCGTCTGCGTCTGAGAAGTTGAGTTTGAGATGATGCAAGTGCATCCAGGAGGAAATGTCTAAGAGGCAGGTAAAGATAGGGGAGGAAATGTCAGGTCAGAGGGGGGAGATAAGGGGATCCAGGGAGCAGGTGAAGAGAGAAAACAGGTGGGGCCTCAGGATTGAGCCTCAGGGAACAACTGTCAAAAGAGAGAAAGAAGCAGATCCACTCCAGGACACCAGGTACGTGCGCTCGGAGAGGTAGGAGAACCAGGCAAAGCAGAGTCCCAGGTCAGGGAGGGAGGACAGGAGAATCAGCTGTGTCAAAGGCTGGAGAGAGGTTGAGGGGAATTAGAAGGCGGCAGCACGGGCAGAGAATAGAGAGTTTGTGATGGAAAAAAGAGCAGTTTCAATGGAGTGTGCCTGGCAAAAACTGGATTGGAGCTCTTGTCCTTGGGAACATGTCTTTGGCTAATGCACACTGCTACATTGCTAATCCAAGTTTGAATGTCTTAAGCTATGGTGGGCCAGTAGGACTCCCGTCATACTTCTTCTAGAGTGTCCCTCTCCCCGAAGTGACCCCTATGATCATGGAATGCAAGAATCCTGGCACCATCAGTTGCCACACTTCTTCTCCATCTCTTGGAGCACAACTAACTCGGAAGAGCCCTCCTTTCTTGAACCAAACTTTTCCCTCTTTGCTACTTCTTATACTATGGCCCCGCAGTGGTATCTTCTTGCTGTAATCCTCTGATCTCCAAAGAATATCCTGCTACTCTTCCACTTATCTGAGCTTGTGTTAATTGTCACTCTCTTGGCTCCTCATCTTTTGGCTTGGTTTGAAGCCACAGGCAAGCCTTTACTCCTTCCTCACTGATCAGCAAGAAATATTTTTCATTATCTTCCCATTCTGGTTCTTCCCCGGAAGGTAGCTGGGACAGAATGTCAGTACTGGTGTTTTGTCCGCCTGGTTTGTAGCACACTTGGAAGTTAAATTCAGCAAGTTGGGTGACCCACCTTTGTTCTACTGCTAAAGTTAGCACTTTAAAGATATCTCAGAGGATTGTGATCAGTCATTACAGTAAAATGGCAGTACATAAGATATTCCTTGTACTTTTCTGTAATGGCTCATTTAAGAGCCAACAACTCCAATTTGAACAAACTGTAGTTTTAGTCATTCTTCTCAAATCCCTCAAGCCATGGCCATAAGCGATGACCCGCTCGACTTCCCCTTGCTTTTGGCTAAGTACAGCCCTATGAACAGGCTGGCTGTAGGGGAGACGTTAAGCCAGAATGAATAACACAAGCAGGCAGTACTGGGGTTGAAACTGAGACTCAATGTCTGCGCTCAACGTTTTAATGAAACAAATAAAAGATTTAAACAAAAAACAGCACCCGGCACTTGTCGCAAAAATAAACAGATAAACAAAATGAATACACAATAACACACAGGGACGAAGGCTAAATAAGCAAGTACCATGCTGGTCCTCCAGCACGACGTAACAATTGCTGTAAGTATTGTTTTCTTTACCTTTTTATTTTACTCTCCTCACTCTCTCCCATTCTTTCACCCTGAGCACACAACCCCGAGTGAGTGAAAGCATGCTGCATTTATGCAGCTGTACTGAGACTTGATTGCTAATCAATCATTCATTTGGAGTCTCGGTACAACTGCACGTGAATTAATAAGTGCAATTCCCTGTGCTCACATATTATTACATTTCACCTGCATGTGAAGTGCTGTGCAATCCTCATGACTAAATACAAATATACATTTTAAATCACTCATGTTACACAAACCCATTTATAGCCTGTGTACCAATGACTATACACCAACATTAACACACTACATACAACATAAAACACAAATAAATAGCACAGGGGCAAGGCACTTTGCCACAAGCTCCCAATCCTCTGAACCTCCCATCAGTGGTTACGATAAAGGGAACGCTAAAGTCAGGATATGAAAGACTGATGCTATTAGCTAATGCTCCTTCAGTTGATCAAATGAACATTATTTAAATAACGCATGCATTAAAGCTTGAATTCTCTGGACAGTATTGATTCTGTTAAAATAGCTGCTTCGAGCAATTTAGGGGACCCAGGTTACCACACGGCAGGATTGCATAGAGAGGGAATACTGACTGACTGGTTTGTTATGGTAGTTATTGGGGTCAGAAGAACAAATCATAAAAGGGGCAAATAGACTCAAAGGTCAAATTCTCAGAAGAGTACTTCCATTGTTTCATCAGTTGCATCCATCTTTAAATTACATAGGCACTACATACTAGAAATTAACTATAGGGTAATTCCTGCTCAAGTGCACTAATAGGTTAATCAGCCTCTTATGTCATGATTTGGGTCAAGTAATCATTTTTATTTGGAAACGTACTTTAAAATTATTGTTTGTCATCGCATAGAAAAAAGCAAATGCCATCAAAGAGGCTCTTTTCAGTTTTGCCCAGTTGTCAGCCCTGCCAACACTATGTCTTGCATATCATATCTATAGTTTCAAAGGCTGTTCCTGTAATGAACATGGAATTCACAACCATAATGTCATCTTCAGTTTGATCTTTGTAAAGATGCAACTGCTAGGGTCTAATAGACCTTGGTAAATAAAAAAATAAAAAAACTGTGTTGGCATACACATGTGCAAGTCATAGTAAATTTAGCAGCTGACTCTGGTTATGTATTTCTTGAGTCCGGGCTGATGTTTAGAAACAAGCAGTAGCAGGAGGTTAACAGTAAGCAGGCCCCGGCCACATGACTCAGTAATGCTCATTCATAGCTCATGTTACATTGTTCACCCAGACTTTGCTCTGTAATTGGACCTAGCAGAGAATAACCCCTGACCTTCAGATGAGTTAATGCTGGTGACACACAGACAATGAACAGACAGCTTACAGATAGGATTTTATTGAATATTTTCAATCGTGTCACAATTGATTGAAAAGCCCCCCCACCCCCGAAAAGATTTACCTGATAAAAACAGCTAAAAAGCAGAAACATAGACATTGGGTTTTCTGGCAATTAAACTTCTTCTATATATAATGTTGTGAACACTTTGAAAATGTAAATTATGTTGCTTCATTTAAGCTTTAGCTGAAATGGTTGAACATATTTTTTGCGAGCTATAAATTTACTTATACAATATAAATCATGTGGATATTTATCTGAATTAAACCAGCTACAGTTAAACAGCAAACTGTAGTGTGTTTTAACTTCTTCAGTAATTAAAACCCTTATGGGGTTACTAAAATATTGATCAATGTAGGAAGGTATCCTTTTTTAAGTAGATGTTGATGCAAATCTTATAAATGTTTTCCATTCCCATAAAGCAATGTTCAAGATCAGACACAGCCTGTTTGCAACTGTAAGTACCGTCTGGTTTATCAAGTGATCCTGACAAGGTGATCCAAAATGGGCTGTGCCCATGACAGATCCTCGAACAGTTAGTTTCAAATGGATGGACAATCACAAAACCACTAGGAGGTGAAGTGTCATGTTGAAGGGTAACACTGATATTCAGTGGTTGCGATACTTTGTTTATTTATTTTGTTTATTTATTCCTAGTTCCCAGGCTCCAATTACTTGGAGATAACACACTGCTCTGCTAGCTAGGCCTTAGTATAGTGCCTTCACTTAAGATTGAATATGCATGTTTAATCCCCTCATTGTTTCATCCCTGAATGATTAATTTATTAATTCCATTGATGTGCTGAGTCCTGCAGGAAGGAAACAGCTCTCTGAAGCCCTGCCAACTGAAGATTACGAGAACTTACAGCCCTGACCCCCGGGCAGTGCAGTGGTTGTAGCTACAGCTTCATGCAGCATCATAATAGAGTGGTATTTACCTTCAAGTGCTCTTGCAAGAACCTGATTTATTAAATAGATTTTAGCTTAAGAGCAATAGAAATAACAAAGCTCTTTGCTACACTTCTTTGATCCGCTTAAACTGAAGCCAGATTCAAGAATTGACAGTTAAGACCTGTTAGATGTACCTCATGTGGGCAAAGGAAATATGATTGCCCTTGCAGCAAGTCCTGTTCATCTGAATAATGTGTAAGGTTACTATAGTAATTTGAAGATATTTTGTGTAAGGTACAGTGGATATTCAAGGAAGCTTATTACCAAGACGGCACTACTGCCAATTGGTTAATGGAGTATGGCTTGGGGGTATTATTATTATTATTATTATTATTATTTATTATTATTATTATTATTATTACTATTATTAGTCAGATTCCTTCATCTTTTATGCCTGCAAAGGACCTAACTTAAATTGCTCAAGCTTTGCATTTCTTTAGGAATATGGGCTAATCAACAGCTGTCAAAACTGCCACCACACAGAACTAAATTATCTCTGCTGCGGTAACCTGTCAATATTGGTCCTCTTCTGCCATCTAGTGGAACAGAGCAAAAGACAGAAACTAGCAACCCAATAATATAGTAAAAAAAAGTTAAAATTGCAGCACTTAAGATGCCAATACACTCCCTAGGACTGAATATGCTGTTATGTTAGCATATCTGGTCTAATATATGCTGTTAATATGTTGCACAGAAGTATACCTCTGTTGACCATTATTCTGTTTTCAACTACCTGGGATGACATCTGGTACATTTAAGCATCCTTATCCAGCTGGGAGAAGGGGGTGTGATTAAATAGTGACATCACTGTTAAATCTAGTTCTTAACTTCCCTAACTCTTTTCATCCAGTATACCCCAACAGTTGTAGTAATTGTAATGACTCTCTGTTGAGTCCCAGATAAAACCTCAAACCTCATCTTTTGTTAGAGTGGAACTAAGGGGAATCATAGCCCACATAAACACGATACAGGTCTGAAATACGGACCAAGCCTTTTTTCCAGATAACACCTCATACTACTGCTGTTTATCTAGGAAATACATGGTCTGCACTGATCTTGTGCCAGCTGCCTTCAGCACTGGAAAAGATTATACATCAGTAACTGGAATTAGCAGAGCAATACCAGAGTAATACACAATAGCCTTCATGTAAATAAAGCATTAATAATTAATTTTAAGAAAACCAAATTATAGTAAGAGGCACAAAATGAATGAATGTTATCCAGGATACTCTCTTGCTTATTATACAGCATATATATATATATAGAAAGTCTACACCCCCTTGAACTTTTTTCACATTTTGTTGTGACAGTGCCTCAGAGTTTCATGCATCTAAATGAGGATTTTTTTCCCACTTATCTACACACCATACTCCACACTGTTAACGGAAAAAAAGGTTTTATTGAGAAAAAAAACATTTTATATATATATATATATATATATATATATATATATATATATATATATATATATATATATATATATATATATATATACTTCCACCAAGTATTAACTCAGGGGGGTGGAGACTTATCCAATTATGATCTTTCAGTTTTGTATTTTTAATATATATATATATATATATATATATATATATATATATATATATATATATATATATATATATATATATTAAAAATACAAAACTGAAAGATCATAATTGGATAAGTCTCCACCCCCCTGAGTTAATACTTGGTGGAAGCACCTTTGGCAGCAATTACAGCTGTGAGTCTGTTGGGATAGGGCTCTACCAACTTTGCATACCTAGATTTGGCAATATTTGACCATTCTTCTTTACAAAACTTTCAAGCTCTGTCAAGTTACTTGGGGAGTGTTTCTGGATAGCAATCTTCAAGTCAAGCCACAAATTTTTGTTTGGATTTAGGTCGGGGCTCTGACTAGGCCACTCAAGGACATTTATTTTTTTGTTCCTTAGCCACGCCAGTGTAGCTCTGGGTCGTTGTCATGTTGAAAGGTGAACTTCCAGCCCAGTTTCAGCTTTCTTGCAGAGGGCACCAGGTTTTCCTCAAGGACTTCTCTGTACTTTGCTCCATTCATTTTCCCTTCTATCTTGACAAGTGTCCCAGTCCCTGCCAATGAGAAACATCCCCGTAACATGATGCTGCCACCACCATGCTTCACAGTAGGGATGGTGTTCTTTGGGTGATGCGTTGTGTTGGGTTTGCATCAAACATCTGCATTTAGGCCAGAAAGTTCCATTTTAGTTTCGTCAGACCACAAAACTTTTTGTCACGTGGCTACAGAATCTCCTGAGTGTTTTTTTTTTTTTTTTTGCATACTTCAAATGGGATTCAAGGTGGGCTTTCTTGAGTAATGGCTTCCTTCTTGTCACCCTACCATACAGGCCAGATTTGTGGAGTGGTTGGTATATTGTTGTCACATGCACACTTTGATCAGTCTTGGCCATAAAAACCTGTAGCTCTTGCAAAGTTGCCATTGGCCTCTTGGTAGCCTCTTTGATCAGTCTCCTTCTTGCTCGATCATCCAGTTTGGAGGGACGGCCTGATCTATGCAGGGTCTTGGTGGTGCCATATACCTTTGATATTTTTTTATACCCATACCAATCTGTGCTTTTCAACAACTTTATCCCGGAGTTCTTTTGAAAGCGCCTTGGTGCGTGCTCATGGTTGAGTCTTTGCTTTGAAATGCACTACCCAACAGAGGGAACTTACAGGAACTTATCCTGAAATCATGTGAATTGCTACAATTTAACATAGGTGGAGGTCACTTAACTTGGTGTGTTATTTTTTTAGGCGATTGGTTACACCTGAGCTAATTTAGGATTGCTATTACAAGGGGGGTGGACACATATCCAACCAAGCTATTTAGGTTTTTATTTTTAATTAATTTTCCACAAATTTCTATAATTTTTTTTCACTTGGAAGTTATGGTTGGGATGTGTAGATAAATGAAAAAAAAAAAAAATTGAATGCATTTTAATTCCAGGCTATAAGGCAACACAATGTGAACATTTTGAAAGGGGGTGTAGACTTTCTATAGGCAATGTGTGTGTGTGTGTGTGTGTGTGTGTGTGTGTGTGTGTGTGTGTATATATATATTATAGCATCTTTATATCCTTGTGTAAATCTCAACAATCGCTCTTGGAGGGAACTTTCTTCTCTCCTCCGGCAAAGATTCCCACTGTGCCAGCTAGGGTCCATTTCAGTCCAGAGCACAAACACATTGTATGCAGAGACATCAAAGATGTTGTAAAAGATGATCAGTGGCCAACGGGCTGTCTTTCTCTTGCAGCTGTATGTGCCTGTCACTTTTTCTTGTCCTCTCTGGTGTTCACAGCAGTGTCCTGTGCATCGTGCTCATCAGGACCACATTCTTGTGTTTTTTTGGCAAGTATGATACAATTCTCGTGGTGTCTGTGAAGGCGAACATGGAGGTGAGACGGGCTCTGTTTTGCATTGGCAGCAGTTCCCTGGGAAGTCCTGGGAAGCTTGTTCTTTCTGACAGCCCATCATGGTCAGTTTCCTCTTCAGAAGCATGAACAAATGCCAGTTTGGTACTTTAAATACATCATTTTTGGAGTGATTTTTCAGCGTGAGCTTTTTCACCACGACTATTTACATCTATCATCGATCTGAACTAGTAACTCTTTACAATTTTTATTTTTTTTTTACTTGCCATAAATTTCAATAAATTCTGCAGGAGAACTTTCATCTTTGTATTTTACATCCACGATGCTTCCTACTTGAAACACTTTGTTCAATACCTCTGTCCTGTGGACAACATCCAGCTTTGGTGGGATTTCTTTCCATTCAACAAGTACTCACATTTAAATTTATTTAGAAAAATATGGCACACATGGAACACAAGGTGTACCAGAACAAACTGTTAACATGTTTTGCTTATCCCAACATGTGCCTATGCTTATGGTACTTTCTTATGTGGAGGGGTTAGAGGCCCAAAGCAAACATTTTGTTGAACAAATGCTAAGGAGGCACACACACTTAAAAAAAAAGAAAATGTTATGCTCCTTAGACTAGAATGCCCACATCAAGAGATGCTCACCTGCTCAGAGAATCTGGATTACAAACAGTACATAATTACACAAGGACTGACTGTGCTGTGATAGTGACATGCAGATCATCTGGGATTCGTAGGTCTTTTGTTGATGTTGGGCATGGTTGTTTGATAGCTTTTGCATTTATTAATCCTGTTGTCACCGGTAACAGCCACATTGTGACAGATGAGCAAGTAGGTGTTACTGCTATTGGAATTGTAAGACAAGTGACCGTTTCTATTGACATTCAGTTGATCTAGTGCTCAGAAACACCTTGACAACATGTGTTTATTTAAGGGCCAGTCCACAGTAATGCTGACAAAATTTACATTTTTTCTAATTATCTTGAAGTCCGTAATCAAACATTTTTTTATAGATAAGACTTTGTTTTAGAATATATACGTACAAAATATTAGAATGTTAATAAACATTATAAACAAAGCCATTTCTGTAACTATTGCAGTAAGAAGGTGTCGCGGATGGGATATCTAATTTAGTTTACTTTCACTCTTTTACAATAAGCCATCAAATGAACTATAAGGACAATACATACTAATAACATGTTTTTTTTTAAAAATAAGGTGTTTTTTTTTTCTTTTATTACTACAATTAATATGCCCAAAAGATAATTTGTGTGTGTTAAATAGTTATAAATGCATTACCTTGGAATATTTGTTAGATTTTGCTGTTTCTACTAAATATTAAATTCAGTAAAATGTTACCATCTTGTCTCTGCTGATTCCTTAACGCAGCACCATATAAAATATAAGAGTGCAATTATCGTTTAGGCATTCAGTACCTTACTACAATCCCCCAGCAGACAAAAAAACATAATGAACCTCACGTTTTGTATAATATGAAATAAACAGTTGCTAGATTTGATTGCTATTTGACCTGATCATTACTAGATACAATTAAAAATACCTTAATTAGGTGTCATACACTCACTAACTAATGGCATTCATTATTCACACCTGTAGCTAGGCTGTTACAGTTTATTTTAATCAAATATTTTTTGAACAATAATTCAAACTTCTAAAGCCTGTTTTTCTATTTGTTAAACAACCAAAAATAACTTGTATATGTTATCACTCACATATTTACTGTTCTCCTTTATCAGATGTCAAACAGTATGGAAAGGTCAAGAAAATACAGAGCTAAGCTCAAAGAAAATCCAACTAAATGGGAAGAATATAAAGAGTAAGAGAGAAAAAGAAAAGAATATGACAAAAGGAAAGATGTATTAACCAACGAGCAAAAAAATAAACAGAGCCAAAGAAGCTGAGAAGAAGAGGAAGCAGCGACAAAAGCATAAGAGCAAAATATCACTCGTGACAGAAAACCTGGCACATACATCTAAACCACCATCTCCTTATATTACACCTTAGTCTTGGTAAAGCTGTTTCTAGGGAGAAGACACTTCCAAGATCTCCCACTAAAAAAAGAAGGAAAGCTGACACCAGAAAGGCAAAATAAGGTCTTGTTTTTGTTAAAGAAAAAGCCAAATAAAGTAAATCTTCTAAATCAAGAGCGTTAATAGCGGGATGATGCTCTAAGTGAAGAGGACATCAACTTGGTATGCAATTTTTTTCTTAAGAGATGACATCAGTAGAATGCTTCCTGGAAAGAATGATGTGATCTCTGTTAAAACAAATGAGGGATGAGAACAGCGTCAAAAACGACTACTCTTGGCCAATATCCTTGAGGCATACAAGCTTTTCAGTGAAGAATACAAAGACAAAATTGAAATTGGAAAATCGAAATTTTGTGCACTGAGGCCACCTCATGTGTTACCTATGACAAGCAGAGATCATGAAGTATGCCTGTGCAAATACCATGAAAATGTACAACTGCTCAATGAAGATGTTGGAAAGGTCATTACTTCACTGCTCAAATCAGTCGAAGAAATTCAAAATCTCACTGTTTGCAGCATGCAATCTACTTCATGTGTTGACAGGACTTGTCAAAACTGTGGAGCAGATGCAGCAGTGGATCGTCTATATAATTTAAATGAAGATAAGGCTGTATCTTATTACCAGTGGCAGACAGTAGAGATGGAAGTGTAAAGAAGATACTGGTGGATGCCACTACAGAAGAGTCCAAAGATGACCTGATAGGGAAGCTTGAGCCTTTTGCACGACATGTTTTTAACACTAGACGACAACATAAGGAGCTAAGATACCTAAAGGAAGTTCTGAAACTGGGAGAAATAATTCTGCAGGAAGACTTTTTTGAAAACTTCCAACTGGGATATCAGAGAGAAATCATGTCTATACATTGGTTAAATGAAACTGTAACCATATTTACTGCAGTAATTTACTACAGAAATGAAAGTGAACTATTGCACAAGTCATTTACAGTTGTTTCAGATTAATTGTCCCATGAAAAATACAGTGTGTTTGCTTTTAACAAGGAAATTATTCGAAACATTCAGCAAGAAACTACTGTGAACAAAGTGCACTACTGGAGTGATGCGGCTGGTTCCCAATTTAAAAATCGGTACAATCTGAGTAATATATTATACCATGAATCAGATTTCGGATCATCAGCTACATGGAGCTCCTTGGAGACATCACATGGGAAAGGTCCATTTGATGGTTTTGGTGGAGAAGTCAAGCGTTCTGTGTGGACAGCCAACTTACAGAAGTGTGCGTTTGTCCAGAATGCAGAAGATTTTACAAAGGTTGCACAGGCTGAGTGCAAGAAGATCTATGTCCTCTATTATTCCAGGCTTCAGATAAGAAGCACAATGGAAATGCTGCAAATGAGATCGCAGAAAGGCCATCCCACATTCTCACTCTGTGCACTTTTAACTGTTTGTAGTTCTTTCAGCCTAATGCAATGAAACGTTAACATTTTAGAGGGGATATGGCATCAACAACTAAAGAATATGCTGTTTGTAAAGGGGGAAACTGCAACAAGAGAAATCACTGAACTTTCTATAGGTGAGATTTTTGCAACTGCTGTGTTTCTGAGAGGCTCTATATTGCACCAAAACCAATACAAGTCCACAAGAATGTATTCTGAAAGTAAATAACATCATTACAAAACAATTACATTAACTGTTAAGTAACGTGCAGTAATTGAGAGATTATAATTATAATGACTTGTATAAACCAAAACTCGCACTAGTAGTAGTTTCCCAGTAATTCTTCAGCACTTAACGAATAGCGTTTTATTTTTCGAAACCAAAACATCACACAAATACAATATTGTATTGTCTTCATCATTCCCACCAGAAAGTACTGTACTATTTGCAGTAAAACACACCGACTCATTCAGAGTAATTCTTTGTTTTAAGGGATAATTTCTAAATGACATGATTAAAGCTAAACGCAACGTAAATTCGCCAGATTTTTTTTTTTTTTTTTTTTTTTAATATTCATTTTTATATTGATCTTACAAGTTACAACCAAATTCAAATTGGGTAGTACTACTATTTTATGACACATATATAGTAAGGTTGCGCCGATGGATGCTTGTCATGAAATGTGGTGAATTATTCTATTGTAATAAAGTCAATACAAGTTGAAATGCATGCACATCAAATAGTATGCAATACAATACATACCCCCCCCCCCCCCCCACACACACACACACACACACACACACACACTCCCCTCCGAAAAAAAAAAACACATACACTATTTTTTTTGTTTATGTTATGTAAGCCTCATAATAATTACTTAATTTCACTCTACTAAAAGAGTGCACTTTTCATTTCATTCTGCAGAAAAAAAAAAAAAATACTATTTTAGTATCTTCATTGGCACTGCTGTAAGTTTAATACATGTTTTTTTTTTAAACTGTTGGACGGTCCCTAGGCACCGAGGTCACTCACTCGCGCTTGTTATTTGTTCCTTGTCACTGATAGTGCGCAAGCGCATAGAGGAGCAGCAGCAACGCTTGTGTTTGCAGGGTGAAAATGGCCGACATGGAGATGGAGGTAGACGGAAAAAGCGTGGACAGCGGCAAAGAGCAGGAGTAAGGGATTACATTAAGTTATATAATATTTTCCAAGCTGTAGACCAAAATGATCAAAAAAAGTTTCAACGGATTTATATGGTATAAAAAAAAATGCAACCCACAAATAGCTGTGTTGTTGTTTTGTGTGTGAAGTCAAACTATGTAAAACGTGGACGAGAGGTTGGTTAAATAAAGCCAGGCTCAAAACGATTACTGTGATGCATGTTTAAAACAAATAAATAATACACAAATATATTTTAATTTATGAGTAAATAGTTGTTTGCTTACTTGTCATACCCGGGATATGTATTTATAAAGTAATTGATGATGTGGGCAGAATAATAACGACCAGAGCAGAGTTAGTTAATCTACCTAGTGGCAGGCCAGACAAGACTGAGAAGAGCGACTAAAGTTGATTTCTGACATTAGTGCGTCGGACTGCAGCTCCACAGCAATATATACATTAACCCATTTTAGATCGACTTAAAGAAAACAAAACACGGCTCACACAGGTGAATATTATGTCATTTACACAATTTTATTTACTATAAAAGGATATGTTTTCTTTTCATGAGAATAATAGCGGAAATGGGCCTCTTATTAATGTTGTTCCATCTATCTGTGTGGCAAAACTTGTAGCCTTATCAAGTTTGATGGCGATTTGTACTTTTGTGGAGTACCCTTTTAATTCTAAATAGAACCATAATTGCAGTATTGCTATACAGTTAGTAATGCGGTCATGTTCTGATTTTATAGTTTATCTCGTGTGACTGATCATGGCTTGTTTGAACATCTTTTAATAAACACATACTCTTCAGTAAACCTAACAAAATTATCCAGTTACTGGCATAGAGTGCTTTTATATCCTTGTAGTCTTGATCTGTGCCACAAGATGCTGTATTGCATATTGTGAATCCTCTGTGTACAATTTAAAGCGATTTGCAGTAATGTGAAATGTATTTGGACAAGAGATTTTGAAAGTCAGTCAGCCACCATTGAACAACCTTTGCAATGTTGTATTTTCATGACTGTATGAAGGCTGTGTCAGAGAATGATCTAAAAAGCAGTTTTACCAGATTTCCGCAGTGAAAAAAAACAGGAAATTACTTAAATTTAATGATGCCATATCAACTCTAAAGCAGTTAAAATAGCTCTGTAATAAGTCATAATTTGGTGTATTTATCGCAGATCAGTACAATCCATTGAATTCTTTCATCTCATATGACCAAAACATGTTAAATGTACAAAAAGCCAGGTTAGAAAAATAAAATCTGCATTTAAACATGTGATATACCTATAATTTAAATTGGTTATGATTAAGGCCCTGTGGAAATTCTCTTTAAAATTCACGGCAGTGTCATTGATAAGTATCATGTTTCAAGAAATGTGCACAGAACTACTTTATAAATCAAAGTTCAAAGTTATTCAAGCAATTTACCATAGCTTGTGAAACAGTGTTGTAATTAACAGCCTGTAGGTAAAGTGTATCTGCTAAGACAGCTTTCAATTCTAGTACATCAGATGCATGTTTACCATTTAGGTCTTGTAAAACAAATACAATGTGTAACCCATACTGATCTTGGGCATCAGTTGACTGTCAGTGACCACTGACAAGCAACCAGACTGTTTTATCAATTCCATAATCTATTGCTTGTGATACTCGGCAACTTTAGGTAAGTGTTCATGTCTCATCTGGGCTGATGAAGGAATCACTCCACCATTTGCTACACTCTGAAGAATTTACATAACTTTTTTGGTTGTCCAAATTTTTCAAGAAGGATATTTGCGGAAACAAACTCCTCTGTCAGGTCAAAATGTAATGTGCTTCATCCTTCACGGTTTTCAGTGGACTTTTTGAATTGTTTTTTGTTTCTTTGCAAGTAAAGTAGTCACAGTACTGCTCTGGATTTCCGCCTTTCTCTTTTCGGTGAATACTTGAATAGATATATATATATATATATATATATATATATATATATATATATATATATATATATATGTGTGTGTGTAATTAAACTTGACACTGTCCAGGGGGTTAAATAGAATATTAATTATTAAACACATAATCAGAATTATTAAACAAGTAATCCATAAGATTTTGGGTGTCCTTAGCTTTAACATTTTTTCCCTAAATACATATTTTACTGACTTTTTCAAAAATGGTTTGTGTTCATATTGGTTGATTGACTATGTTTGTTTTATACAGAGGAGAAGATGCAGAGAGCTCTGAGAAAAGTGGAAATGAAGAGAATGGAGAGATATCGGGGGATGGAAAAGCTAAGTCCAAACCCAGCAAACACAAGAAGAAGAAACACAAACACAGGAGTAAACACAAGAAACACAAACACTCCTCTGAAGAGGAGAAGGACAGAAAGCATAAGCACAAGCATAAACATAAGAAACACAAGCGCAAAGAGACAGCTGATGCCAACAAACAAGATGGCACCCCTTCCAAACCACCCAAGTTTGATGACATGGCAGTCTTGGAAGATCTGGAGAAACAGAGGGCAATGATAAAAGCAGAGCTAGATAATGAACTGATTGAAGGGAAGGTCAAGTCAGGAATGGGTTTAATATTGCAGGGTTATAACTCTGGTTCAGAGGAGGATGGTGAGAATCAGGACAGGATGAGAAATGGCGAACGAGACCCTTCCCATGCTTTGGCCCTCAAAGGCCAGGGCTTGCAGCTTGTTAAGGATTCCAAAGCTAAAAAAGATCCTGTAGACAGCAAATCAAGCTCAAAGAGGAGAAGCAGGAGTAAGTCCAAAGACAGGACAAAGCATAAATCTAATAAAAAGAAGAATAAGGGTAGCACCAGTGAAGGAGGGATAAAGGAGAAGACAAAAGCACGGAGCAGATCAAAAGAAAGGAAACACTCGAAAAGCCCTGCAAGGAGAAGGCGGTCCAAAGAGTGGACAAAAAAGTCCAAGTCCCCGACATCCAAGAGGCGTTCTTCACTAGAGCAGGCTAAGAAATCGACATCCCCAACCACAACCGAAACAGAAAAGAGCAGAGCAAAGGAAAGGAAGAAGTCGCCACCTGTCAATGAGAGCAAAAGCAGGGAGCGAAGCCGGAAATCCAAGTCTCCCCCGGCAGAGAGGAGGAGCAAATCACGGGAACGGAAGTCCAGGTCCAAGGAGAGGAAGTCTAGAAGGTCAGAGACTGAGAGAGACAAGAAGCCTGCTAAGTCTCCTTCAAAGGATGCCTCTTCAGGAAAGGAAAATCGGTCCCCTAGCAGGAAACGTGGACACAGCCCTCAACGAAGCAGCTCTTCCCCAAAACAGAGAGATAGGACATCCAAGCGCAGCAGGTCACCCCCTTCTGCCACTGCAGTAACAGATAGGAAGTCTCCCTCCCGAAATACATCTCCCTCTAGAAGGGCAAAGAGCAGATCACCTGATCGGAGGCGGCGAGAATTAGATCGACAGAGACCTTCTCCAGTCAGGTATTGGCGGTCTTTGTATTAAGAGGAAAACACTGCAACAGTGTTATAACTTTATTTGTTCCCTCCTTACTACATAACAAAACATTATTTAAAATTTTTTTTTTTTAGAATGAGACAACGTGGCAGATCGAGGGATGCAAGCCCACTCCCCCCCAGGAGACGGCTTAGTAGGTCCCCGTTGAGGAGGCGGTCCCCACGCAGGAGGAGCAGATCTCCTTTCAGGAGGAGGTAGGTCTTTGCTGAGGTCACTAGTAAAAAAAATACTAGAGACATGAGAACATCAAGCTGGGTACCAAACATTGCTTTGTTGAGACCCTCTCACGACACTGAGTAGACCTGAGTAGTCACTTGTATTATTCTGACAATTACCCCAACAACAAAAAAGGAAGTATGGGAGACAATTTTACCTGGTCCAAATCATTCTTGCATCGCGGTAGCGATTGTTTCCATCAAACGTTTTATACAGTTGCAGACAAAAGTATTAGCACCCTACAAATATTATACCATACTTTAAAGGTAACAGACTAAGGACAAGCATTTATTTAACTTTAACTACTTTTTAGTAAAACTAAAAGCAAAATGCAACATTTATAGCAATTTAACAAGTAAATATTATATATATATATATATATATATATATATATATATATAGAGAGAGAGAGAGAGAGAGAGAGTGTATTTGTTTCTGGCAAAAATATTGGCAACTTTATCTTGTGTGTCCTCTTGCTTTTATTATGACTTTATGATAATTCTTAACCAATATTTTACATCTGTCTTGCATATTTCTTTCAGCTTAGACAGATACACAGTGCTTGATTACAGCTTTTTTCAGATCAGTCCAACACATTTGTATTGCATTACTTTTGTTTTCTTCAAGAATTCCAGTGTTCACTTAACCGTATGCTTTGGGTCAATGTCGTGTTGGAAGGTAAACTGTGCCAATCAGCCTACAATCAGATTTTGTCATTGTACTTTGTAGAATATTTTGATGCATGGCAGCATTGATTCAGTCTTCAATAACATGAATATCTCATCCCTGAACTACTAAAACACCCCTGTATCATGATCTAACTACCTTCATGTTTAACTGTAGGTACAAGGTTTTCTTCTTTGAAGGCTTTCCCTTTTTTTCTCCAAACATACTGTTGTCCATTTTTGAGGAAAAGTTATATTTTAATCTCATTGAACCAGAGAATTTAGTTGAATGTTTCAGATTCCTGTTAATATTTCTTAGCAGGTTTTTAATTTAAAGTGGTTTGCAGCGAGGTCATGTACAGTTTTTTGCCTGGTGCTTTTAAGTTCTTGGCTATTATCTTGTATTTTTTTAGCTGCTTGGACAATTCTCCGACCTGCTGTACCGGTGATTTTCTTTGGACGTCCAGTTCTTTCAAGCGTTTCAGTTGAATTTGGCCTGTGGTACTTCTTGATTATTGCTTGGATTGTGGATTTTGGTTTTCCATATTTCTTTGATACTGTTCTGTAGCCATTTCCTTTGCTGTAGTTTGCTACAAGTGCTTTTCTCAAATGTGAATTCAACTCCTTTGTCTTGACCATCTGCTTTGTTGCTAAAATATTCTTCAGCAGATGTTGGAAATATTTACCTAATTTTCTGGCTATTGATTTTATAATTCAAGCTTCTGTTTTTTGTTTTATATTCATTACATTTTTCGGTGCTTATTTTTAGCAATTTTTGCATTATATTTAAGTCAGGTTTTTATTAAGTTGCATTTATCAAAAACATATCTTTCTCTATTTTTACTAAAGGGTGTATTTATGCAGGCTGTATCATTCTTGTTCAGTTTATGCCTTCACAGCCATTTAAAGTTATTGTTTTAAAAAATAAAGCAACATTTTAGCTTTCACTGGTAGGATAAATGTTTCAGTTATGCATTTTGTAAATGTCACTTTTACTCTATAGGTATGTAATACCAAGTTACTAATATTACATTTCCTTGAGATAAAGGACAATATTTTACCGGGATTCAAAATAATGGTGTTTAAATAAAACCAAATGTTACATCTATAATGTTTTTGGCAAAGTTTTTATAAAAGTTGTATACAACATTATATTTTTTTCAAACTTTCTCTGCAAAGCTAACTTTTTAAAATGTATGTTATGGAATAAAAATCTTGACCCTTTCTTAACAGTAAGTGCGTGCCCAAATTCACATTATGGATGTGACTGGCAGCAAGCTTGATGAGATTGCAAAGAAATCCCATGTCTTAGCATGCACAAGCACAATATTAATTGTAATCAGGGTTCTAACAGGGATGTGTTTTTGGTAAATTATTAACATTTAACTGCTATGCAGGTGTCAGTGTTTAAACTGTATCTACATACACACACACACACACACACACAGACTCTATTACATTTTGATGTATACTGACAGCCCTGGATAGTATTTTCTAAGCAAAGAAACCATAAATAAGTAAATAACATTTTAACACTGCAAAGACTGAACTACAAAGTTAAAAAAAAAAAAAAAAAAAACTTAAAGTACACAGCTGCATATGTTACAGAATCTGTCAAATGCACAGATTCCAATACATTGCTATATTAATGCTACTGTTCAGGGATTTTAAATATCCACTTCTGTTGACAATTTTTAAAATTGATTTAAATTAGGCTAAATTAAAGCCTATACATAAATTATTTATATGTATGGGTTCTTTGAGTTAATATTTAAAAAAAAAAACTTAAATCATGCTATACGTATTCACAGGGATGGAACGCCTAAATAAGTCAGTCGCCATGTGGAGCGTTCTGTTAATTATGGGTGTTTGCTTTTCAGTGTCATTAGTAACTCCATCCAATCTGAATGTTTTCATTTCAAATAGTGAAGCATTGAACTTGTGTTTTTGTGGTACGGCAGTTTTGTTTGGCATAATTTACATACCGCGGATTTCTTGTCCAGTTCCTCAAAATACTTCCAAGCGTGACTTTGTTTTGTTCCTTTTTTAAAAAAATATAACAAACGTCCAAAAAAAAAAAAAAAAAAATGCTTGTCATTAACTTTTAGTATACCATGGAGTTGATACCATACTCACATTTTATAATATTCGCCCTTACTGTGGCACCACAGCAGTCGGATATGCGACAGACTGTTGCATAGGATAATAAATTACTAAGTACTAATTACTTAGTGAAATTTGTCTTGACGGATTATATGGCTAGCATATTATTCAACTTTTAACCACATCTTTGGAGTTTTTATACTTTTAAACGTTTAAAAATTCCTCTCTCTAATCACTAAAGGGCACCATAGCACATTGTCATCAAACCATATAAACAAATCACAATACCAAAAAACTGTGTCGCTCATTTTAATGGGCATTAAAGTGCCTTGTTTCATCTGATGACCTTACATTTTTCTGTTCGTGTTAACGCTTCTCAAGTAAAATGTCTAGTACTGTGCAGTGCCGCTAGTTAAATTGACAGTTAGTGGCAATGTGCTAAAAACATGTGTATACTACATGCAGTGTTTAATTTTAAATGTTCTATAATTTGCATTGATATAAGATCGCCCAAATACATGTACTTTTTAACCTGAAGTGAGGGTGTTGGTTCAGTCACTTCATTCAAAGCACTTGGATTTCACTTTTAATCGTTATAATCGCGTTATTATAACAATTTAGGACACACTTAAAGAATGTGTTTTTTTTTATTTATTTCTGTGCCAGTCTTTTTGTTTTTATTTAAGAATTTAAGTATTGTCTCAGTTTTTAATTAGCATATGTATCTTGTCTGCACTGATGTTCACAGCCAACGAAAGGGGCATGTTTGTAATCTGATTGGCCACAGTGTAAAAAAAAGGATACTGCATTCTTACACGTTCAACATTAAGAAAATCTCATTGGAGGTATATTTTAATAATTAATTTTTATAATTTAATTAAAATAATTTTAAATTATATTATGTTACAAATAATTATTACAGTCAGGAAGACTAAACTTAATGGTCTTTGGAATAAAACAGAGACACAGGGCATTTTGTCTTGTGTCCATCACGACATGTAGTTATGTTTAATTTTACTTCAAATTAAAACCAAAAATATATATATATTATATATATATAATATATATATATATATATATATATATATATATATATATATATCATAAACATAAACACACACACACACACACACAAACTCTAGATTGACTCCAAAGAGGGCTACTCCTAAGGAAGAAAATGTGCTGTGTTAGAGTGAGACAAACTGCTGTGAGAGTGCAAGACTTTGTTGTTTTTGGTGTAGCCCAGGCTAAAGGGCCAGGAATAACTGTACTAATAAACCGTGGGTTTGAGTACCTGCAAATTGTGTTTGTCATCTTCCTTCATTTTCCATGGTATGCTACAATATTAATTTGGCCATTTGTAAATCATTTCAGGAACAAAAATATTCATTAAGGCGAATATTCGTTATGGTGAAACATAAATAACGCAGTCTCCTAATTATGGACCCATCAACGACATTACAACTGGGTAGCACTGGACTATAATAGTCCTAGCCTTGAGCGTTGAAGTTTCTGGCATTTATTTTTGATCATGTTTCGCTCTTCAGAAACAAAGTCTACTCAAAATAAGTGTAAACTGAGAAAAGCTGTTCATTACAAAACAAGATCACACATTTTTACCTTAATATTTTGATTGGGCATCTCATTCTGTTTCGCCTTATATTTATTTCAAACACAACTGACAAATTACGTTAATTGTTCATCCCCAATCCTACTTTTTAATTTGCATTCCATTCAGTGTGACCTGGATTCTTATGTATGTGTTTTTTGTTTTTATTGTATTTTTTTTGTTGCTACAAATCAAGAATATTTAAAATTATTATTTTACTTTACACTCCGTACTATTTATGCTGAAAAGAGAATTTTGTTAAACTGGTGGGGAAAATAACTCAAACACAACAAGGCTAAGATTAACGTTTAAAGGGAGGTAGAGATGGTAATTGAAAATGGTAAATTATAAAGCCCTAAATATTCCCAGCTTTATTCTAGGAGTCATTTTGGGCTTTTGGAGAAGGTGATTAGTTTCGCCAGTTACAAAAGTTCATAAAAAGCATGTTCAGTCATTCAGTATTCAGATTCTCAGTTTAGATGTATACCCTCCCATATCCAATATAAAAGTTAGTTTACTATAGTAGTTTGCAGTTTTACCATGCTTTTCCTTATCGAACACCCTAGTTTATTCATTATTAACATTTTTACAATGGTTTGCCATACTACTCTGTTTTGTCATGCTTGCAGGTGCATAACGTATTTTAACATTGCTTTACTGCACTTCACAAAGCTTTTCTGTTTTAAACTAAGAGATTAAGCAGAGATGTGTGGTTTATTGAAAATATTAAACATTATTTCAAGCAGAGGGAACACGCAAACAAAGTTAGACATTTAAGATTTATTGCTGATTTTAATGCATTCTATTTATTTAAATACCTTCAATATATGTGCATGGTTTAGACACTTGCATTAGTAAATATATATATATATATATTTATATATATATATATTATATATATATATATTATACTATATATATAATATATATATATATAATATATTAAAATACAATTCTGTTAACCATTTTCGTTTTTCCAAAGTTAAAATTGACTTGGCTTCTTTTCTCTTTGGTAGAGGATCATAGAATGAAACTGGAAATGTAATGGCATACATAAAAATAAATAAAACTAAGTAAAATAACTAATTACGAACCATAATATAAAGAACATTTATAAAAAAATTATAATTAAAATTAATAGAGTCAGGATTACTTAATTAACCTTCACATATTGAGGCTATTTTGTATTACAGGCTCAAAGGTCAAATTAAGGAATGTTATACCAGGAGTGTTTGAGGTTTCGGGGTCTTTTTGTTAAACGGTCTCAGTGGTACTAAAATCCAAACCTGTGGACTGAAAAGTAGACTTTATTTTTAAGTTGTAACAAGAATTTCTCTGCATTTAAGAATGTTTGATAAGTTTCTTTGTTTGCCCTGACAGACCATGACACTTTCTCATTAGGTTATGTTTTTGTTTACTTCAGATCTTTAGATCGAGACAGAATGATGAGGAGAAGCCGATCTAGACTGCGGCGGAGGTCAAGGTCCAGGGATAGACGCCAGAGGCACAGCAGAGATCAGGACAAGTTTAAAGGCAGCCTTTCTGAAGGGATGAAAATCGATCAGGAATCCTCTGATGAAGTGTAAGAATTTTCCATTAATTGTGATTTTTTTTTTTAATTTTTATTCTTGGACATAGAAAGCATTCTTATGAAAAGTATATAGGTGAAAATGGCCTGATGGTGGTATGAAGTTTTGCTGTAAGTTTATTACTGACAATATCAATACCCTTTTTTTTAAATCTATAACCACAGCTTGGAAGATTATGATGTAGATGATGAGGATGAGGAAGCCCTTATTGAACAAAGACGGTTGCAGAGACTAGCTATTGTTCAGGTATGTGGTTTTTTATTTATTATTTCAAGAGGGTTTAGTTAGAGCTCTTATGGTACTGGGATTGAAATGTTTATATTCCCATGTAAAAGGTTTTAAACTTAGTATCCCTTTGTTTTTTTTTTTTTTTTTTAAGTTTAGCAATATTTAAAAATATTTAAACTTTTTTTTTTTTTTTTTTTTAGAAATACAAGTCTATGAATGAAGACAGCAACATGTCTGTACCATCTGAGCCCAGCAGTCCCCAGAGCAGCTCCCGCAGTCGCTCACCCTCTCCTGATGATATTTTAGAAAGGGTGGCTGCAGACGTGAAGGAATATGAGAGGGAGAATATGGACACCTTTGAAGCTAATGTGAAAGCCAAGCACAGCCTGATTGCTGTTGAAAAAGATGGTAAATAAGCTTGGCATGGAGCTTTTTTTGATAACCAGATCTGACAACACTTATCGTCATACACCAGTAAAGTTAACGTATAGATATAGCTACCTCAAGTGCTGATAATATTACTTGATTCACACAGAGAAAGGGGCAAAAAGATTCTAATAAAGTTGCAGTGGTTGGTTAGAACATGTGTGTGTGTATAGTGCCTTGCAAAATTATTCAGACCCCTGACCAATTCTCTCATGTTACTGAATTACAAATGGTACATTAAAATTTCGTTCTGTTTGATATTTTATTTTAAAACACTGAAACTCAAAATCAATTATTGTAAGGTGACATTGGTTTTATGTTGGGAAATATTTTTAAGAAAAATAAAAAACTGAAATATCTTGCTTGCATAAGTATTCAACCCCCACACATTAATATTTGGTAGAGCCACCTTTCACTGCAATAACAGCTGTAAGTCTTTTGGGGTAAGTATGTACCAGCTTTGCACACAGTGTCAGAGTGATTTTGGCCCATCCTTCTTGGCAGATTTGCTCTAGGTTGTTCAGGTTGGTTGGACGACGCTTGTGGACCGCAATTTTCAAACAGTGCCACAGATTCTCAATGGGATTGAGATCAGGACTTTGACTGGGCCACTGTAGGGCATTCACTTTTTTGTTCTTGAGCTACTCCAGTGTTGCTTTGGCCTTGGGATCATTGTCCTGCTGACAGGTGAATTTCCTCCCAAGCTTCTGTTTTTTAGCGGACTGAAGCAGATTCTCTTGCAGTATTTTCCTGTATTTTGCTCCATCCATTCTTCCTTCAATTGTAACAAGATGCCCAGTCCCTGCTGATGAGAAGCATCCCCACAGCATGATGCTGCCACCACCATACTTCACTGTAGGGATGGTGTGTCTTGAGGCATGGGCAGTGTTAGGTTTGCGCCACACATAGCGCTTTGAGTTTTGGCCAGAAAGCTCTATCTTGGTTTCATCTGATCACAAAACCATTTCCCACATCGCAGCTGGGTCACTCTCATGCTTTCTGGCAAACTCCAGACGTACTTTCAGATGGTACTTTTTGAGTAACTGCTTCTTTCTTGCCACCCTCTCATACAGGCCAGTGTTATGCAGAGCTCTTGATATGGTTGACTGGTGTACCATTACTCCACTCCTAGCCACTGAACTCTGTAGCTCCTTCAAAGTGATTGTTGGCCTCTCTGTGGCTTCTCTCACAAGTCTCCTTTTTGTTTGAGCGCTGAGTTTTGAGGGACAGTTTTTGAGGGACCTTTTCTTGGCAGTGCATGGGTGGTGTGATGCAGCTTCCACTTCCTGATTTATTGATCCAACTGTGCTCACTGGGATATCCAAACACTTGGATATTATTTTGTACCCTGTACATCTGTAGAATGCTCTTTTGGTTTTCATTTTCCTTCAGATTCACAGCCTTACCAATGATCCTTCAACAGTGGGGTTTTTATCCAGAAAATGTGACAGCAACTTTAATGGTTTACAGGTGGAGGCCAATGGTAAGGTAAATGTGTCCTTGTTAGGGTACTTTCTTTCATCGATGCAAACTGGGAGCTTCCACAGCACAGGGGTTGAATACTTACGCAAGCAAGATATTACAGTTTTTTTTTTTTCTTAAATATTTCCCAACATAAAACCAATGTCACCTTACAATAATTGATTCTGAGTTTCAGTGTTTAAAAATAAAATATCAAACAGAACGACATTTCAGTGTACTATTTGTAATTTGGCAATATGAAAGAATTGGTCAGGGGTCTGAATACTTTTGCAAGGCACTAGATAGATAGATAGATACGAATGAGATATAAAGAAATACTAAAAGAAACTTAAGTCCCTTTTGAAGGCATTGTGGAAGACTTCTCAGTGTCATTACCTATTAAATTTATTTATGTGTTAATTTAGTATTTTGTTATTGTAATATACAATTTTTTTCTGGATTTTACTTTGAAGGAGGAGTTTTCATGTTTGTTTTTACAGTGAGGATGGGAATTTTAAACGTATAAACGCTGATCAAATGGTTAAACATTGATTATAAAATGGGTGTGGGAGATATCTGTGTCCTGATTGGCTGATAGGCATTCCAAGCCATTGAATTATTACAGTACAACCAACGGGTAAAAACAAGTCTCAGCAACTAAGACTTTTTACAAACAGATGTTATTGCGCGAGTGCTGAGTGTTTTAATCAGATCTCATTTAAAAAAAAAAAAAAAAAAAAAAAAAAAAAAATAAGAAATTAAGAATGAATTGGCTGCCATTTTTTCCCCACTAAAAACAATAAAATAGTACAATGCCAGACTAGTTCTGTGTAAATTTGAACTTATTTTGGTGACTCCAGTGTCCACACATTCCTGGAGGATTTAGACAGCAACAGTTCAGTAACGGAATCAACAGTAATAATTAATAAAAAAAAAAAAAAAAAAAAAAAAAAAAATGAAACCCTTAGTATTACAAGACATCTCTCTATTACTGAAATTAATACGATTAGTAACATTAGAAACATAAGAACATAAGAAAGTTTACAAACGAGAGGAGGCCATTCGGCCCATCTTGCTCGTTTGGTTGTTAGTAGCTTATTGATCCCAGAATCTCATCAAGCAGCTTCTTGAAGGATCCCAGGGTGTCAGCTTCAACAACATTACTGGGGAGTTGATTCCAGACCCTCACAATTCTCTGTGTAAAAAAGTGTCTCCTATTTTCTGTTCTGAATGCCCCTTTTTCTAAACTCCATTTGTGACCCCTGGTCCTTGTTTCTTTTTTCAGGCTGAAAAAGTCCCTTGGGTCGACACTGTCAATACCTTTTAGAATTTTGAATGCTTGAATTAGGTCGCCACGTAGTCTTCTTTGTTCAAGACTGAACAGATTCAATTCTTTTAGCCTGTCTGCATATGACATGCCTTTTAAGCCCGGAATAATTCTGGTCGCTCTTCTTTGCACTCTTTCTAGAGCAGCAATATCTTTTTTATAGCGAGGTGACCAGAACTGCACACAATATTCAAGATGAGGTCTTACTAGTGCATTGTACAGTTTTAACATTACTTCCCTTGATTTAAATTCAACACTTTTCACAATGTATCCGAGTATCTTGTTAGCCTTTTTTATAGCTTCCCCACATTGTCTAGATGAAGACATTTCTGAGTCAACAAAAACTCCTAGGTCTTTTTCATAGATTCCTTCTCCAATTTCAATATCTCCCATATGATATTTATAATGTACATTTTTATTTCCTGCGTGCAGTACCTTACACTTTTCTCTATTAAATGTCATTTGCCATGTGTCTGCCCAGTTCTGAATCTTGTCTAGATCATTTTGAATGACCTTTGCTGCTGCAACAGTGTTTGCCACTCCTCCTACTTTTGTGTCGTCTGCAAATTTAACAAGTTTGCTTACTATACCAGAATCTAAATCATTAATGTAGATTAGGAATAGCAGAGGACCTAATACTGATCCCTGTGGTACACCGCTGGTTACCACACTCCATTCTGAGGTTTTTCCTCTAATCAGTACTTTCTGTTTTCTACATGTTAACCACTCCCTAATCCATGTACATGTGTTTCCTTGAATCCCAACTGCGTTCAGTTTGAGAATTAATCTTTTGTGCGGGACTTTGTCAAAAGCTTTCTGGAAATCTAAATAAACCATGTCATATGCTTTGCAATTATCCATTATCGATGTTGCATCCTCAAAAAAATCAAGCAAGTTAGTTAGGCACGATCTCCCTTTCCTAAAACCATGTTGACTGTCTCCCAGGACCCTGTTACCATATAGGTAATTTTCCATTTTGGATCTTATTATAGTTTCCATAAGTTTGCATATAATAGAAGTCAGGCTTACTGGTCTGTAGTTACCTGGTTCAGTTTTGTTTCCCTTTTTGTGGATCGGTATTACGTTTGCAATTTTCCAGTCTGTCGGTACCACCCCTGTGTCAAGAGACTGCTGCATGATCTTGGTTAGCGGTTTGTAAATTACTTCTTTCATTTCTTTGAGTACTACTGGGAGGATCTCATCCGGCCCAGGGGATTTGTTTATTTTAAGAGCTCCTAGTCCCTTTAACACTTCTGCCTCAGTTATGCTAAAGTTATTTAAAACTGGATAGGAACTGGATGACATGTGGGGCATGTTGTCCGTATCTTCCTTTGTAAAAACTTGTGAAAAGTAATCATTTAACATATTTGCTATTTTTTTTTCTTCCTCTACGATTTTGCCATTTGTATCTCTTAAACATTTAATCTCCTCTTTGAATGTTCTCTTGCTGTTGTAATATTGGAAAAACATTTTGGAATTGGTTTTAGCTCCCTTAGCAATGTTCATTTCTATTTCTCTCTTGGCCTTTCTAACTTCCTTTTTGACTTGCATTTGCAGTTCTGTGTACTCTTTCTGTGTACTTTCTTTTTGGTCCTTTTTTAATGCTCTGTAAAGTGCCTTTTTTCGCTGAATATTTTTTTTAATTGATCTATTAAACCATTTTGGCAATTTAGTTTTACATTTAGATTTGTCTACTTTAGGGATATAATTGTTTTGCGCCTCTAGTACTACATTTTTGAAGAACAACCATCCTTCTTCTGTGGGTGTTTTCTCTATTTTACTCCAATCTACTTCTGTTAGTCTCTGTTTCATACCTTCATAGTTTGCTTTTCTAAAATTGTAAACCTTAGCTTTAGTCTTTACTTTTGAGGATTTAAAAAACACTTCAAATGAGACCATGTTGTGGTCTGAGTTTGCCAGTGGTTCTCTGACCTCTGTTTTAGTTATTCTATCTTCGTTATTTGAAAAGACTAAATCAAGGCATGCCTCCCCTCTAGTCGGTGCCTTGACAAATTGTGTTAGGAAGCAGTCATTTGTCATTTCCACCATTTCTATTTCATCCTTCGCGCTACCCACCGGGTTTTCCCATTTTATTTGGGGGAAGTTGAAATCCCCCATTAGTATGGCTTCTCCTTTGCTACACACATTTCTAATGTCATTGTATAACAGATTATTTTGCTCACCGTCTGAATCTGGCGGTCTATAGCATGCTCCTATTATTATGCCTTTTGAATTTTTGTCTGTTATTCTGACCCATATTGATTCGGTTTTATTTTCTTTGTCCAGGTTTAACACCTGGGCTTCAAGACTGTTTCTTATGTATAGCGCTACCCCTCCTCCTCTTCTGTCCTGCCTGTCTTTCCTATACAGTGTATACCCACAAATATTATATTCGTCCCCATCACTCTCAGACAACCAAGTTTCTGTAACACCTATCACATCATAGTTACCTGTTAGTGCAGTAGCTTCAAGTTCTAGAATTTTGTTTCTGATACTTCTAGCATTTAGATAAATACATTTAATGGTTGTCTTACCTGAGTTGTTGTTCTTGTTTTGATGCGGTCTCCCTTCTGTTTTTTTGTTGATTTCTCCCCCCTTCCTTTCTAGTTTAAATGCTTCCGAACCTGCTCGAGGATCTTGAAGCCATTAAAGAAGAGTGGAATATTAAAAAAATAACCACTTGGGCTGTGTCAATTTTTAATGATTGGTCAGCACAAACAAAAAATAACATGGACTGGAAAACTGCACCTATGACTGAAATAAACACAGTTTTAAGAATATTTGCTGAAGTGATAACATCAGCTGGCACACAGCATTCTACACAAGCTTGCAAGCTGGTCTGAATCGTTTTTAAATTCTTCCACAGTTGGACGATCTATAAACCTAATTTCTGATACCCACTTTAAAATCGCAAACAGCGTCTTCATTTCTGTTCTAAAAACTTACATGTGACAACAAAAAGACGTAACATCATGCTCCTGTATCCTAAAAAGACTTAAGTTGTCGGTACTGAGGGTGCAGATATCTTGCAACCCATTTGTAAGGTAGTTTAAGAAGCTATTGTGCACCAACTGAGAGTTGGCTCGTCAATTCGTAAACAAAAGGTACAAACGGTCAACTTCATGAGAAAAATACTGAAAATATTCTGATAATTTATTTAATTTAACTTGTTTATTAAATTCATTGTAATTATTACATTTATTGGAACTTTTCCAAGTGTAGTAATGTATTTAGGCAAAAATAAACCTATACATTTTTAAATAAAAATGTTTCTATCTTTATTTCTATAAATTAGTAATCATTTTATAAGCGCAATAAGACAAAACAAGGTGTTGGCCTTACTATGCCCCTGGGCATGCGGTTATTCTAGAACAACAAACACCCTGTCGTGTCTTATTGCTTACATAACATGCGAGACGTATAACAAAATGCATATTTTTTAATATTTATTTTAGTAATTATCATCCTGTACAGCAGTTTGTAACGTATCTGACTGCTGTGGTACCACAGTAGGGGCGGATATCAAAAGGATGGGGTTTGGCAATTTCTTCCAAATAGTTTTTCTAACTGATGCAACAAAGATTGATGGTATGGCGGGTTTTATTCTCAGTCGATCTGGCCTTCATTGGTGTGCAGTCTGTGTGGTGTTTTAGTGGGTGTGGTATGGTTCAGTCCACACGGTAAGAAGCATTTTTTCTGACATTTGTTATATATTTTTAGTAACATTGCATCTCTAAACAAAGGAACGAGACAAAGCCACGTTTGGAATTATTTTAAGGAACCAGATGAGAAAACCGTGGTTTGAAATAAAAATTGCTGTACCACTGTGACAGAGAGAGAATGAATCTTGGTTATAAATCTCCCTCCCGACCTGTGAGGGCACTGTGTAAACGGAACAGTATGCCCCGGACCGGATGGTCTGGCAATTCATTCCAGGGAAAGGTGGAAGTCGGCCATCTAGGAAGGGGGCGGAGCCACAGTAAACAAAGTCATCGCCTCTGACGGGAAGTGATGTGGCAATCGCGGATTGCACTCGCTAACCAAGGGGGCGTGGCTGAAGGTACAAAAGGGGATGTGGCTGAGCGAACTGCTCTGGTTGTCATGGTTGCAAGAGAACCGCTGAAGGAGTGTAATAAAAGAACCGTGAGTGTTTAGTGTTTGTTTTGTTGTTTGTAATTGTACTCGTTCTGTTCTTGTTAGATGGCTAACACCAGCCAGGAGCTGTCGCTTAAGGCCAGCACCAGCCGGGACAGCACTGCACTACTGTTCACTAATAAATTGTATTTCACCGCTTGCATGTTAGCACTCACTCTGGACTCAATCGTGTGTGTGTGTGTGTGTGTGTTTGTACCGTGTTTATTATTTTGGGACTGCAACCGGTGGTTTAAACGGCGTAAGTATTGCCTGGGATTATTACTTAATATTCTTTGCTTGGAAAATACTAACCGGGGCTGTCTGTGTACATCAGAATGCATGGCATTTAAACGTTCATAAAAAATGTACCAAAATCACATCCCTACTACTTAGTTGTTGATTACGTTAAGGGGATTGTTTTATATCCTAAATAGAAGGCTGAACACGGTGCGTTTCTCTCAAAAGCCCATACATATATTTATACATTAGCTCCTAGACAAATTAAATACATTGTTTTTGTTAACATTCTCTCTTAATTTTGCAGGTTCAAATCCAAAAAAGCCCTTAGCTCCAGATATGTTTACAGAATCTGACGACATGTTTGCAGCATATTTTGACGTAAGTACTATCTAAACCCCAGACATTTGTACTATTTGACACTAGGTTTTCATGCTGTAGCGAGTGCATTCAGCCTATAACTAATGCTAGTATTTGCCTTTACACCAGGGAAAAATTTGGTAATGTGTTTATCGTACTCCCAAATGAACTAATCCTATCCCATAGAGTTGTATTACTTTTTAAATACTTTTAAAATTAATTCAGAGTATTTTTGTTAGTGTGCGTCGGCAGTGTCTTCGATACGTATCATAATGCAATAAATTGTGTGAAAACTAAAAAATTGCACAGATGTTGTCCCATTTCATAAAAAAATGCACAGTTATTGTCCCATTTCATAGTGCAAGTGTTTGTAATAACAGGTTTTGGTCAAATAAGATTCACAATCTGCTTTGCTTTTGTTTTCTGATTAATCTTTACAATAAAATGATTTAAATCCAAATTACAAATACTGTACATGCCGGTATAATTCAGGAATAGATTCATTAGTATATGAACTAGTAGGAAGTGTGCACCTTGGCTCCAAAGTATACATTACTTTTAGGGGTGCACCGATAGATTTTCTTGGCCGATACCCATAGCTGGTGGTTATCTACCTGTATCGTCCGATACCAGTAATAATGCGTATTGCAGGGAACCTATTGTAAACTACTAAAGCAAGGCATATGGCCTATATTTAAACTTTAGAAGTTTTTTTTTTTTTTGGGGGGGGGGGGGGATCCATATATTGGTGCACCCCTAATTAGTTTTCTACAATATTGTAGAGACATAAATGAAATCCACTAGGGACTGGTAAGGTTTTTTTAGTGCGCACATATGCTTAAAATGGTTTTGAATGATTTAATGTTTCCTGTGTAGGTTATACATACTGAGTAGTAAGGTTGGACTATAATGACATTTTCAGTTGTCAATTGCCATGTGTAAGTTGTCACGATAATCGTGATTATCGGCCAAATAAATAAAATATTTAAGATTCTTGTAGCTTATCAAATTTATTCTTGAGCAGCATGACAACCACCAGTCTATGTCACTGAGTTTAGAAGAAAGAAAATACAGTATATGCAGAGTTTTTGCATTTCTGGTGGGTGCCCAGAACAAACGTGGGTATAAAAATACACCTGTTGTAATTTTGTATAGTAATAAATGATGTAGTTTTCCTATAAAATACATATGTTTTCTTATTTAAACATTTGTTAATTCGAGAACATTTACTTTCATAAAAAGTGCCACCAAATGTATTAATAGAAAGGGAAAAAAAATTGCTAACGGTACCTGGAAGCATTTGTTTTCTTTACGAATCTGCCATTAAGAAAATTGAACTCGGTTTGTGTGTGTGTGTCTATATATAGAGTTGTATACTATTAGGAACTTGCTGAGTTTTGCATATCGCTGCTTGTATACAGACAGTTTAATAAAATAAACTGCCTATCCTTCCATTAAAAGTTAACACTTCTATTTATGCAACTTCCATTTTTTACAATAGCAACACAATGGGAACCCTGTGTGTGTGTGTAAATAAATACAGTTATCGATATTATCGATTTAGTGTTCCAACCCTACTGAGTAGTAGACGTTCTTATACTTGCATTGGCTCAGATCTGACATTGCAATGATGAGAAAGATGATCCTTATCTAATGCACTGTCGGTCTGATGGTGTCGTTTAAAATTAGATTTGTTGTATACCCGGAGTACCGGTACTTGATTCGAGCCTCATAGTTTAGACCTCAAGCAACGTGACTTGTAAAAAGAACTTGGGGCTTTCATGCAAACAATAATAATAAAATAAAAGTAAGGCCACGCTGTTGATTTTAAACATGCTGGCACATGGTCAAATGTTGCCTTCCATTATTAAATGGACGGTGATGATCAACAATAACCCGCCGCCGCTTAGCTCTCTGGTTCGCTTCTGGCCGACTTGACGTAAACATCCTTTACACAGTGATTGAAAAGTAGAGGAAAGGATGCTAGAGTACTTGCTAATACATTGTATTCTTTGGATTTTCAATACAGACACTAAAAATAAATCTTATGCATGAACATTACTATTTGCAAGCCACAGTTATTTTTGACATGGAGTCTCGCATTAACTTAAAAAAAAAAAATAAATAAATTGCTGTATGCAGGGATCACTATTGATAATCTTATCTTCAAGAAGAGCACCACGGTTCACCTTGCAGATCGATAAATCGGCACACCCCCAGTGTCACAGTTTTTCTTTTACAGTACTTCTCTATTTCACTATTTGATAATTCACTAATTTGGTTAAATTACAGTGCTCACCCTTTATCTCTATATTGGTCCATAGATAGCCTTAAAACCCTGTATCATAATGGCATATGCTTGTAATGGAAGAGTTGGCTTACGTCAATTGAACTAAAATTTTTGCTTCCAGAGCGCCAGACTTCGAGCTGCTGGCATTGGCAAGGATTTCAAGGAAAACCCCAACCTCAGGGACAACTGGACTGACGCAGAGGGCTACTATCGTAAGTGAGAAGTTAAACTAGTGTGTGTTTTTGTTTAAATATATCCTGCCACAAACCTGTTTACAGCAGATTAAAATGTTTAACCATATTGTTTGTCTGACAGGTGTGAATATTGGAGAGGTTTTGGACAAGCGATACACTGTCTATGGCTATACAGGTCAGGGCGTCTTCAGTAACGTGGTGCGAGCCAGAGATATGGCCAGAGCCAGCCAGGAGGTGGCCGTTAAAATTATTAGGAACAATGAGCTCATGTGAGTAATTCATTAACCTTGTGTGGTTTAATTTTGAAAACAGAAAAGCCTATGTTTTAGGCAGGGTGTTAAGTTCAGAGTTTAAACTCTCAACTGTTAGCAATATATTAAGTGTTTAGAATGTTACATGCCAGGTGTAGCTGTTAGCAGAAGTGCACTTGCACACCTATGGTCCACTTGCAAGTGATGCAAATCGTGGTTCACTTGCAAACTTGCTAATTTTTTTCAAGTTTGCTTCGGTTCATGTGATACCAGAAAAAATAAAGTTGATTTTATATATATATATATATATATATATATATATATATATATATATATATATATATATATATATATATATATATATATATATATATATATATTACACACACACACACACACACACACACACACACACACACACACACACACACACACACACAATGTAGTACAGTATGTTACATTGCAAAAAGTTGAAACAGAGCAAAGTGACAAACGTACCTGAAGAAGTTAATAAAAGTTAGTGAATATTGTTTCTTGATGTGGCCGAGATGCAAAGAAATGCAAAGAGTCCTTTCCTTCAAATATTGGTTTCCTTTATTCAATATATGCAATTTAATTCCAGAAACAAAAAGAAAACCCTCAAAGCAAAACAGTACAGAGCACATCCATAGGCGCTTTACAGACCAAAACTTAAGTGCAAAACAAAAACGTAACAAGACAAAATGTTAGTAATACTGTAGGTTTGCTCCTCCAGGACAACTCCACTTCAGCATGGTTAAGAAGAGTGAAATTGTGTGTAGTGCACCTTGATTTAAGCAGCCACTGATCTCAGCCCCCTCTTTCCTTCTTTTTGTGGGTTCAATCACCCTGGCTCATGTACATGTTGTAAAGAAAACTGGTTCTTGCTCACACAGCCTAACAGTGTTATCAGGGTGTGGCCCTTTGTTCTCTTGAGCGCATCGGTTTCTCCAGCAGTGTGCAATTTGTGTTTATTCCAGCAGTCAGACGGTCACTGTCAGTGCAATTAAATGCAATCTTGCATTTACCAGTTACTATACCTCTTCTGATAATCTCCTTTTAAAACTAACAGGGTACAAACATGTAAACACATATCTTATATTGCATTAAAACTTCTTTCCATGTTATCCAACGGTACTGAGTCCCCGTCAAGCGAACTGAGACCACGATTTTAAGTGATCACTTGGTTTGATGCGCATCCTGGTGCGATTTACGTGGTTCTTGGAGGTTTCACATATAACTCCAAGCCAGCCGAACAGCACTTCAATCCACATCCTAAGGGTCAAGGGAACTAGGTGTGAAAGTGTTTAAATAAGGTCCAGAAGGACAGAAAACACTCAATTTTTAAAAACTTTACATTTCGAGAAAAGTTAAAGAAATGGTCCTAAAAAAAAAGATGCAGGCATACACTGTCAATCGAAGTGAAACTAGCGCAGTCTTTCAAATGAAAAAGCGTAGTTAGGACAGTGTTTTAAAATGTGATTTGCTTGCATTAAGCTAAAGTTTTTGTCACTGGAATACACGTTTATATTACAAGCAGCTTGAAGTTCATAGGAAACACTTTCCAAGAACAGCTGACAGTTGGATTGTTTGGCCCTTCCAGCCAGTAAAGCACTAGGTTGTTGAATAAGACTTAATTTATAGCTCAGTGTGGCATAAAACAAGATTAATGATCTCATAACACAAGCACAGCTAATTGCTTAATGGTCCTTTAGGATTTACACATAGTGGTAAATCCGGGATTTTAAAGATCTTTGAAAGGGTTGTGTGTGTTATTTATTTTTTGCTTTTTCTTTTAAATGGTCCCTGCACGTTGTGCTGATAACATCTGGTCATGCATGAGATTAATTACTTTTGGCATGTGTCCCCTAATTAGCAGTTGAGCCTGTCTATTGACATACTTCAGTCAGTTACACTGTCATATTTTGACAGGTGGTATTTTTATATTGGAATTGCTTTAACCATGTCTCCCCGAAACCTCAGAATAAAAGTATGTTTTTGTATCTTTGGTTTCTACATGACAATGACACAGTTGATGAGAAGGGGCTACACGGTAATGTCTTTGGACAGATCTTTTTTTTATGTTGGTAGTGCCTTTTATATATTGGTATTGCCTTTTGTGTGTGTGATTATATATATATATATATATATATATATATATATATATATATATATATATATATATATATATATATATATATATATATATATATATATTAGTGCCTATAGAAAGTCTACACCCCCTTTCAAATTTTTCACCTTATAGCCTGGAATTAAAATATATATATTTTTTCTTTATTTATCTACACATCGTACCCCACAAGGTCCAAGTGAAAAAAATATTCTAGAAATTTGTAAAAAAATGAAATAGCTTGGTTGGATAAGTGTCCACCCCCCTTGTAATAGCACTCCTAAATTAGCTCAGGTGTAACCAATCACCTTCAAAATCACACACCAAGTTAAGTGGCCTCCACCTGTGTTAAATTGTAGTGATTCACATGATTTCAGAATAGATTCATCAGTTCCTGTAGATTCCCTCTGCTGGGTAGTGCATTTCAAAGCAAAGACTTTTTTCAAAGCCAAGGTTTTTTCAAAAGAACTCCGCCACAAAATTGTTGAAAGGCACAGATCAAAAAATATCAAAGGCCTTGAATATCTCTTGGAGCACTGTCAAGATGATTAAGAAGTGGAAGGTGTATGGCACCACCAAGCCCCTGCCTATGATCAGGCTGTCCCTCCAAACTGGATGACGGAGCAAGGAGGAGACTGATCAGAGAGGCTACCAATGGCAACTTTGCAAGAGCTACAGGCTACAAGACTGGTCAAAGTGTGCATGTGACAACAATATTCCAAGCACTCCACAAATCTGGCCTGTTTGGTAGGGTGGCAGGAAGGAAGCCATTACTCAGAAAAGCCCACCTTAAATCCCTTTTTGTATGCAAAAAACACTCAGGAGATTCTGTAGCCATGTGGCAAAAAGTTTTGTGGTCTAACGAAACTAAAATGGAACTTTTTGGCCTAAATGCAAATCGTTTTATGTTTCGTGCAAACCCAGTACAGCACATCACCAAAGAACGCCATCCCTACTGTGAAGCATGGAGGTGATAGTGTCATGTTTCGGGGATGTTTCTCTGGGGGACTGGGGCACTTGTCAGGATCGAAAGGAACATGAGTGAAGCAAAGTACAGAGAAGTCCTTGAGGAAAATCAGCATGACAACGACCCAAAGTACACAGCCAAAGTTACACTGGAGTGGGTAAGGAACAAAAAGGTAAATGTCCTTGAGTGGCCCAGTCAGAGCCCCGACCTAAACCCAATCAAAAATTTGTGGCATGGTGTGAAGATTGTTGTCCATCAACGCTCCCCAAAGAACTTGACAGAGCTTGAACTGTTTTGGAAAGAAGAATGGTCAAATAGTGCAAAGTTGGTGGAGTATTAACTCAGGGGAGTGGAGACTTATCCAATTGTTATCTTTATGTTTTGTATTTAATATGTCGTTTAAATATATCAATAAAACCCCTTAACCGTGTGGGGTATGGTGTGTAGATAAGTGGGGAAGAAAATCCTAATTTAAATGCATGAAACTCTGAGGCACTGACAACAAAATGTGAAAAAAGTTCAAGGGGATGTAGACTTTCTATAGGCACTGTATCTCTCTCTCTCTCTCTCTCTGTTTCTCTCTCTGATATGTTTACTGCCTTGTTGACATTTTGTCATACTTTTACAGGCAGAAAGCAGGACTGAAAGAACTGGAGTTCTTAAAGAAACTCAACGATGCTGATCCAGATGACAAGTTTCATTGCTTACGGCTTTTCAGGCATTTCTACCACAAGCAGCATCTCTGTTTGGTGTTTGAGCCACTCAGGTAATACAATTTAAACTGGGCCTCATTCTGCACTGAGTGTCTGTCTGTCTGATTTTATATATATATATATATATATATATATATATATATATATATATATATATATATATATATATATATATGTATGAGGACACATGTATGTGTGCACTGAACCTTTTAAGCAGTGAACTGTATCGCCAAGACCCAAGGGCATGCTTATTCTGAAAAAGGTACATAACTAAATAGTCTTAACATGTCAAATATATTTTGTGTTTTCAGCATGAATTTGCGTGAGGTTTTGAAGAAGTATGGCAAAGATGTGGGTCTCCATATAAAAGCAGTCCGATCCTATAGCCAGCAGCTTTTCCTGGCTCTGAAACTTCTTAAAAGGTGTAATATCCTGCATGCTGATATCAAACCTGACAACATCCTGGTAAGTTTAATTTTCATTTATAGCAGGACCTGGTGATGTATTTAATTTAATGGTTGGGGTTCCAATTAAGCCAAAGTTGTTAATCAAGCCCTTTTTATACAGGTTAATGAATCAAAGACAATTCTTAAATTGTGTGACTTTGGTTCGGCTTCACATGTTGCAGACAATGACATCACCCCATACCTTGTCAGTCGATTCTACCGAGCACCTGAAATTAGTAAGTGAATATTTGTAAGTGATTAATTGTAAGTGCTTGCCGTGATACTGTCGGACACTTCATGGGTTGTCAGTAATTTTCAGTTTGTTTCAGAGGTATGTGTTTTTTTAAGAACATGTATTGGCCAGATTTTTCAAGCTCTGATTACTCAATTACTGTCACATTTTTTTTCAGAAAGGAAAGAGCACATGACAATTTTGAAGTAAAGAGCTTTGAGAATCTAGTTCTAGACCATAATGTTTTAAATGCTGTTTTTGTTTTGTTTTTAGTCATTGGAAAGCCTTATGACTATGGGTTAGACATGTGGTCAGTGGGCTGCACACTTTATGAACTCTACACAGGAAAGATCCTGTTTCCTGGCAAAACGAACAACCATATGGTGAAACTTGCAATGGACCTTAAGGGCAAAATGCCAAATAAGGTAAGGATTTGAGGTGATAAAAGCCTAGGTCATATGCATAGCAGTTAAGTTATTTTGTGTAAACCTAATTATTGTTATACAATTCTATACGGTCTTCAAAATGTCATCTTCTCTCCTCTATGGTTAGCAAATTAACTTTAACTACTTAAATACAAACTACTCCCTTGTAGTTTGTATTTAAGATGTTTTATTTTGGACCATTATGATGTTCAGTAGATTCTTAAAGAAAAATTAGACCTTAAATTTTGACAGTACAAACAGAGTGTTACACCTGTGTCAGAAAAACAGCCTTGTTATTGATCTCAGAAATGCCGATCTTTGACTTCAGCTGTAATAATTAGCAAACCTTATAGTATTTCTAGTAATTTGACCCCTTTCCACATGTGCTATAGATAGCCATCAGATGTATTACATTTTCAGTATCCTGTACTGAAAGTTTTCTCTGTAGTCCTGGTAAAATCCTATGTATAGGCATACTAGACAGGTTTTCCAGTCAGCCGTGTTGACTGTAGTGAACTTTTATAGACAGCGATAACTCCACTCAACACAGCGGAGCACTAACATCACTGGACATAGACTTTAATTTACTTGCTTCAAACCAATGTATTGTTTTACCTTTGCAGATGATTAGAAAAGGCTTGTTCAAGGACCAGCACTTTGATCAGAATTTGAACTTCTTGTATATTGAAGTAGATAAAGTCACTGAAAGGGTATGTATTAAACCTTATCTAACAAGTAGTGGGCTGAATTTTATACAAAATGCTTAAGCCACTTTTAATGGTAAAAATGGTTTGTTTAAAAGTAAACTGCTAGTGGTATATTGAGAAATCTATATTTTTTGTTCAATGTGCACAAAGCAATGGTTAGGCTTTGAGTGTCACTTTAAATTGATTTATTTGACGGGTATGTTAATCAGGCCTACTGAGAAGTGTTCAGTGTTTATTTAATATATTTCTGCTTTGTCCCATGCAGGAGAAAGTTACAGTGATGAGCACCATTAATCCTACCAAGGACCTGTTAACTGACATGGTGGGATGTCAACGCTTGCCTGAAGATCAGCGCAAAAAAGTCATTCAGGTCAAGGACTTGCTTGATCAAATTCTGATGCTGGACCCAGCCAAGAGGATCAGCATCAATCAGGCACTGCAGCACCCCTTTATCCAGGAGAAAATCTAACCACATTTACGTAACGGTTTTAAGTAAAAAATAAATCAACAAATAAGTACAAAGACTGAAGGATTTATTTTTAAGTTGTGACATTTTTTCACCCACATTTAATACAGTATATTTTATTTTTCTGAAGTACAACTAAAGTAGGGCTCCAAGAATTTAAGGAGACCTGCTAGATATTCAGTATCTACTCCAAATATTGGCAGTTGGGTACCACCCGATTGCCCTGCACGGTTTCTTTCCAGCTGTTTCCCACTCATGTTTGTTGTCATCAAAAGCTGACCTAGAGTTGTAAAATATTCTTATTAAAAAGCTCAATCTTGGATCCCTGCAGGTATACTTTTGCTGATGAATGATTTCGTTACTGTAAATTGATTTGTGCGATTTATATAAAGCTGTATTGTAGTTGCCAAGGCTGCACAGAAAAATGAACTTTCTATGGTTGTACAAGACAGTTTTTACATGCATATTTGTTTATACAACACATCTCGTTTTTTTATTTTATATAAATGTATGTGCAGATTTGGCAACGTTGCTTTCTGTAACATGGCCAGCGTAAATGCTGTTTATATTCACATCTTCCTAGGTGTATGTGTGCAGGCCACAGCAGCATGCCCTTGGTGTAGTTCTGTGCTGAAGGGGGTCTGTTCTACTTGAGCCTGCCAGCAGGATGGTCTCCTCTTTTAAAGCAGGTTGTGTACCACTTTCAGTACACTGAAGGTAAGCTTAAACCATCAACTTCACTGGTGTTTTACACATTACACTGGCAGTTACTAAAAAGGAGGTTTGGCTTTAAGGCAGCTTGCCCCATGCATGATTCTAATTGAACACCTTTTAAGTTTTGTTCGATTTATGATTTCAGAAGAATTTGTTATCTGTAGTTTAATAAAACAAGCAAGTAAAACCATTATTTTAAAAATGGGGAGGACCTTGATGGACAGCAACACCTTCAGTGTACTCTTTCTTATTACTTTATAAAGTTTAAAATCTTTATAAAACTTCACATTTAAAAAAAAAAATAAATGTAATTTATATATAAATCCGTTCTTAAATGTTTTATTTAGTAACTGCATGTTAGGGCGAAACGGAGAATATCTTTGTCTGTTTTTAATTTTTATTTTATTTTTTTTAAACAACTTTGATTTCATTTAAGTTGTGCACTGTTCTTTTAGAAAGCCTCATTTATGTAATTGACATTGCTTTTGTTATTTGTGATTGTCATTCAATAGACATAAAGCTTCAAATATTGAGCAAAGCAGCTGTTTTTTTTAAGCAGTAATTGCTGCTTTGTTTTTTGTACATTTTAAACTTTTGGGGGTTTTAGAATAAGAACCTCACCTGTAGAATGTTACCTAATCAAATTTGTCTTTGCTTATTGTAAACTCAGTAGGCTTTCCCTGCATGTAAAGTGGACCATGCAGATTACTGTACCTTTTCAGTATGCATCATTAAACATCATAAAATAAAGTCTCTTTTTGTGGAAAAACGTGGTTGCAGACATTTAAGATATTTTCTTTGCTGTGATAACGTATATCCAATGACCTGGCAAATATTTGTATTTGGTAGGGTTAGAGTCTTAATATAATAGCTGTATTTTTGCCACCTTTTATCCAATCTACTAAATATTTAGAATTTCAGAAATTGAAGGTTCTGCTTATCGTAATGGGGCAGATGCTTTTTCTTTTTCTTGAATGGTAGGTTATAAGCACATATAAATGGTGACATATCCCATTGTTTTTTCCTTGTAATCTAACTCATATTTGTGATGTTTTTTCACTTTTCCCTTGGATGGTGCTGAGAGATTGAAATCAAGTTATGCTACTATGTCTGGAGGCACAGTCTACGTCATCCACTCCATGGTTCTGCTTTGAATGAGACAAGACCTTCACCTACTTAACAAGGTCATTTCAGATGGCATGTGTAGATAAACATGTGGCAGCAAATGAGTAGTACTAACATTATCAACGTGATAAATCCATATAGGTAAATGTGAAAGTTAAAGATCTGCAGCCTTTTCTTTCACCTATAAACCGTATATGATCCAGGAGGAGGATCACAAGTTCTGTGTATTCTAGAATTATAAATACTACTTTTTCTTTTCCGAGATGCTGGTATTTTACAGCAAAATCCAAGGTCATCAAGGTGGTGGGGGGTGGGGGGGGTGGACTGGTTATTTTGCTGTCCGATTTTACCACCAAGATGCCTCCTCATATAGAGTGCACCTTTTGTTCATCTAATCCTTTCCCTCCTTAGGAACATTAAATAAGAGTGGGAGGAATAAAATTGGGTTATTCCTGGCTGGAACATGGACATTAATTTCCGCCATATACTACAACCTCAGTTGTACATTGTGTAGAAAGAAGATTAGTCTTTGCTGGAACACGGAAATCCATTTCAGATATACAGAGCTGTTTAAAATGTTTACATGTAAATTATGCTTTTTATTAAACTTGTAGATGATTTCAAATGGCATATAGCAGTTGCTAAAGTGAGCATCTGAGTTTTTTGGGTGTTTTTTTGTCAATTTCACTTTTTAGAGGCATATCATTTATTATTTTTTAAATTGGGTTACAGACTAGTTGAGAGAAGTAGTGGTACATTGCACTGCAATCAGTAGTTCATTATTGCCTAATAGTTTGCTAACAAAATATAATTAAAATGAACCGTTTCAGTCCAAATATTTAACATAGGATGCATCAAGATGCTTGTTCATGTGTTTTTTGTATCGTAGGTGCAGTCCAATGGACGACAACAAGAAAAATCAAGACCTGAACAAAGGTTTCTGTCCTAGAAAGAGCGGTTTTATTTAAAGTACTTCTCCCTTTGACATTATTGTACACTGCTGCTTTAACAATAGGCAACTTTTATACAATAGGAAAGTAGCTACCCTGTTAACTAATTTTGCTTCATAAAGTCGAATGAAACTTGCTGAGTAATGTTGCCTTAACATACAGAATAGCATACCGCTTTCTAGTTTTCCATGTACTTCTCAAAATGTGACATTTCAGAATCTAACATGAAATGCTGCATGATTATTGCTTCCGGTAGACACTTGCGATATCATTTTGTAGTTTCTTTGATTACATGATGCTAAATAAAATATCTAAATTGATATATATATAAAATTCTCAATTCTAAAATTTCTAGGTGATGCTAAACTTTTGGCCATAGCTGTACTTCCCAATGATCCTTTAAAAAGCAGGTCATTATACAAGAATTTTCTAATGTTTGTAACTGCAATGAATAGTATTTTTCTTAATTGTGTGTTTGTTTTTTTGTTTGTTTTGTTTTTCCTCGTATGTAGGGTAAGTGGCAAGAGAAAGCGGTAGCGGTCTTCATGAACCAGTTACGGCCTTAAGGCAAGGCTCTTTGCTCATCCTTAAAGAGACCAAAAATCTACTGTTGGAATTACAATTACAAAATGTGATACACTATGGAATGCATTAAATGTCAATAAAATGTATGTTTTTAATGAAAAAACTGTTGAATGGTATGAAGATGAATTTCCTAAACCAGGCAAAGTACCAGTAATTCAAATGTCTTTAAAAGGAAAATGGCACAGTGAAATAACTGAACCAGAATTTGAACTTGACAAACAAGACAAAAACAAAGCATGCTTCTGAACGGGCTGTGAATATCTGACAAAACTGGCTTCAAAGCCTATTACATTTAATTTACTTTCTAAGGACGAAAATGGGATTCTATGCCATTTCTGTAAGGAATAAAGATGGAGAACAATACAGCATATCAAGCTTTATAAGTGAAAGCTGGGATAAATTTCTTTTTGAATGACCCACCGTCAAAAAAAAAAAAAAAAAAAAAAATGAATTCAGCAAACGACGCAGCGTTTAACAGTGCTCATAACATATTTCTAGCAAAGTGAAAAAGAGAAAACACGCTTTCCCCCAATAACCAGCAGAGAACAAAGTTCCTGCAAGGCACAAAGCGAGCATCCTCGCTGAGGTCGGTGCTTTCATCTGTAGCAGCGCCCCTTCTGGATGTACAGCAGTCAATACAGTTTATTCACAGCATGTTCTTTCAAACTGCACAATTTCTGACTGATCAAGTGAACATTTATTCTAAAAATCACTGATCTATTTTTAAACTTTTAGCAGATTAATTTATGTAATGTACAAAGTTTTAAAATGGATGTCATTAATGAAATAGTAAATTGGCATATAATAGGTTAATGTATTTGATATACATACTTGCATTATTTACTTTAATACTCATTTTAATCAGTATTATATTTATGAATAAACATGTTAATGTATTACAATAAAATGTTTTTACGTTTCCCTGGAATTATTGTGTGGTGATATTTACTGTTCTTGGAAATTTATTTTTATTTTAAATTTGCTGTGTTCATTTAAAAAGTAATTACATCTAATCATTTTATAATCATTTTGGAATAGCATTAAGGCATTCCAGGGGCTGTTTTTTTATTTTTTTTCCTCCCCTTCTTCCTTCAAAACTTAATCTGGATAACAGTGATCCGGATTCATTCATTCTATAATTTGTGATTGAGATTACCTTTATTCGGATATTTTTTGTTTTATTTTTTTCAGAAAATGTCACTGCTGTATTGTATTTGTCCATGTTACAAGTAATCATGATTACAAAATTTGATTTATGAAGTAGTTCTTAGAAGTATAGCCTTTTTAAAAAAAGGCCATCATTTAATGATATAACTTTGATATAATATCAGTGAATTATATTAATATACAGGTTTATTTATTTTATAAAAACCAAAGACAATTCATTTTTAATGTTACTGCAGATACACTGCATGCAAAGAATATTTTATTTACTTGGCAGGAATTAAATAACTAAATCGAGATGTACTGTAGCTTACCCATGCCTCTGGATAACGAGTTGGGTTCGGGTAGCTTAGCCTGTGCCACCACTTTTGATAACCAGGGAGGTCCGGGATTTAAATTTGGGTAGGCTTGTGCAGGTATTAAAATAAGGGGGGAAAGTACTGGGTCAAACAAGAATCCGGGAGCAGAAGTCACAATAATCAAAACCAAAATTTATTAAACGCACAATAAAATATCCCTATAAAAATACACAGGCGAGGCAGGTCTAAAAATGCTAGAATGCATATAGCAGCAATAATAAGGAGGAGGGGAGGAGGTCGACCTGACAGAGCCTTAGGCAAGACTCCATGAAGCATCTTTAGCAGTACTACAACAGGATTGACTTGCTGGGTGGCCAGCGAGGGATGCCATTGTAAATAACTTTCTAGAATGATCTAGAAGGTAATTCTCCCAACCCACCTATATTTCGACACTTCACACACACACACACACACACACACACATATATATATATATATATATATATATATATATATATATATATATATATATATATAATATAATTCTTGTTTTGATAAAAACTACGAGTAAATGCGCGATTTTAAAATTTATAGACTTTGGAACTTAAATTTTTTTATGTTGAATTTAAAAGTATAAAAAAAAAACTTTTTTCACGGTTGTGTTAATGATGCTGAACTAGCTTGGTTGCCTTACTTTGCAATAGCAGTTCACACTTTTTATGCTTTATTAACACAACAAATTATTTACATTGAATAGCATGAGCAAGGAAAAACAACAAATTTACAATGGGTGGTTGCCAGGGGTTAAAAAAAACCAAAAAATAAAGCAGAAGTACTTGCTTTTATGTTCATTAATATTGTAACTGCATAGGCATAGTGTGTCAATTATTTTTAAAATAAAGATACATAAGTCCAAAACATTTTAACTGTCTTGGATGAAACAAATACATGTAGTTTTGACTCCAGTGCAGAGGAACAAAAAAAAAAAAAAAAAAAAACAAGTATACAGACTACCTGAGGGGTAAAATCTGAAAATTTTTAAAATGTAACTCTTTAATCTTACATGTCACAGGAAAGCTGTACGGGACACACCAGGTAAGTCCCCAGTTGATATTACTAAAATGACTTGACCAATAACTAATGCAAGGTGGACTAAAGGACTTATAAGAAATACATATCTTCCTTATATATTTATCACACCTCCAATCCAAAACATTTATAACTAAAGAGGGGATTGCTTTACCTGGCCTATCAAGGAAAGAATAACTTTTGAGTTGATATAACAAGGTATACGGTACTGAGTTACAAACCAGAGTGTAATCCTTTGTAGTAATTAGAAAGTAACATTTCTGTATAAGGTCTTGTTGAGAAAGTTTCCTATCTTGTCCAACAAATCTAGCTAAAAAATTGACAGCATTATCAAGCCCGAATTTATTTGGTTGGGACCAGGTACAATTAAAAACATTCATGATTGAACATGCAATGCATTGTACATTCAATTTCCAAAAATAAAACATACAAAACAACAACAACAGTAAAATACAATAAAAAATCATCAGGGAGGGGGACTAATAAAACAACAATAATACAATTAAAAATACTAAAACAACAATAAAATAAAAATAACAATAAAATGCCATAAAAGAAAATCAACAAATGGAGGGGGACTAGACGTGGTCACAGAGCTGGTCCAGTTTTAACCGGTTTTCAGTTCTGATAAAAAGCTCTAAGTTTAGATGTAATATACTGATAGTTTCAAAAGCAAATCAAATCAGAGTTTTCATGTATCATACACTTTACAGCCAATTCATTTTGCTGCTTCTGCTTTGGACAGCAGAACACATCCATGAATTGAAAGAGCACTTTGTAACCACATGTTAAAAGGTCTTTATTTTCTATTTTAGGAGCAAAATTGAGTTGCATTCTCTGTTTCTGAGTTTTTGTTATAGTAATTCCTAAATATGTTACCTTATTATTAATTGGAATATTATACATTTCTTTAAGACAAGTGTCATGAATGGATATGAGTCCACGTTTTTGAAGATTCAAGGTTAAACCAGAGTCTTTAGAAAACAAACAAAAAAAATGTAATCAATGCTTTAGGAATTTGAAATTTGTACATTTGGATTTGTACATTTATACATTTTTTTTTACCAAAGCCAAACAAGCCAAGTGCCTTAAATCTAAAATTATGCTCAACACAATCAAATACTTTATAGAAGTCTAGAAAAAAGAATAAACCATCATCCTTTATTAAATAATTATAATTATAAAATGGCTTGGATAAATTAAGTGCTGTGATTGGCTGAACAAGATCACATGACCATGCGGTAATAACTGTCTTACCGGACGGTTATGACATCATAGTCCAACTTACTTACCTGATCCATTAATGTTATTACGCCTTAATAGTAACAATTATCTAAACAGTGTTTCTGCAGGTAAAAATGTCAACATGCAACTGAAACAACATCACTCAACAATGTGTTGTTTTTTTTTTTTTTTTTTTTTTTTTCATCTGTTACCAAGAATTACAGAAAAACTGGCAAATATACTGTGGTATTTATTTTTTTCTTTTATACATTTAGTCGTTGCCAATTATTTTTGTTATTTTTCTCCCAATTTGAAATGCCCAATTATTATTTAGGCTCAGCTCGCTGCTCCCATCCCTGCGCTGACTCGGGAGCGTCAGCCGACCGCTTCTTTACACACTGCGGATTCACCATGCAGCCACCCAGGCGGACAGCGCAGCTCCCGGGCAGCTAACAGGCAAGCCCGCAGCCAGACTACAGGGGTCGCTGGTGTGCGGTGAACTGAGGACATGCGGTATGAATTGTCTTACCCCACACCCCGTCGTGGGTTATTTCTTACATAACACGAATCAAATATTATTAATAATGTGTGTTTTAGAAACACAAACTGGGTTTACTCTCACTAATTATCTTATTTATAATATATATTTTTAAAATTCTAATTGCATACCCCAGGGCTAATAATTTGTAATCTATGTTTAATAAAGTTATAACTAGGTCTGTTTGGTTTTGATAACAATCAATCACACCCTGCTTCATTGTAGACATCTCTTCTTCCCCATCAATACGTTCCTTTAGGGCTTCAAATAACATTTCAGAAATAACTTCCTAGAAGTGTTTATAAAATTCTATTTCTGTTAAAAATCTATTTCTAAATCTCTGTCGCATATAATTGTATCATTGTAGCTGATAGTGGTCGCATTAAATTGTATCATTGTAGTTAACAGTGGTCGCATTTAATTGTATTATTGTAGTTGGTAGTGGTAATAAAATGACTAATATCATGAATACACATTTGTAAGTCATCTGAAAAACTGGAAGGATACAAATTCTTACAGAAATTAGAAATAAAAGGTGAAATCTAGCACATTGTCAGTCGAGACCTCATTTCCATTTAAAGATGTTATGTTATTATTGTCAATTTCTTTTTTCCACAAATGAAACTAAATATACGCTGCATTTTTTCTCCTTTTTTCAATCCAATTGCGCGAGAATAAAATTGCACCTTGAGCTTTTTCTGATTAAATAATGTCTAATCAGTTTTGTAAAATCAATAAAATCAGGGCAAGGCTGTCATAAGCAATCACTGTTCCATGTCCCGTTCTTTCTGAGTCCAAGGTAGGTCAAGATCAGAGTCTAGGTCAGTTGTTGCTTCAATTTTTCAAATGCAATTTGGCAATCCTGGTTACAACTGAACTTTGCATTCTCTATTAACATATGCAGGGTGTGATGATAATTTAATGATAATGTAATTGTATCATAAATCCTTAAGCTATCTCAGTGGCACAGCCACGGTTGTGTCTGGGTGGGCCAGCCCAGCAAATCTGTACCTATGTGAATGCCAAGTTTAAGTACATTTATATAAACAAATATCTATAATAAACGTCAACAGTGCGCCCCGAAGGAGAGCGTTTAAGTTTAGGTCAAATAGGCTATTTTTTAAAATGTGCAGGCTTTAGTCAATCAAATCAAAGTAGTAATTATGATGCAGTATTTGGGTCGGACCTTCCTCTCACAACAAATTATGTGCAAGCCACATTTGATTGACAGCTTCCAAGTCATTTGGCACGGATATGTTGAAAGTCTTTTTTAAAGTCCCACATGTTTATTTTAATGTGCATTTTTAAAGTAAGTTAATAGTAGTGCGGCGGTCAACATTGCAAAACAAATATGCACACACTTTTAAGAGTTTAGTTTAGCAGAAAGGCTTGAGAGAACAGGATTAAAACAGCTGTCAGAATGCTGACAAATAGCTTAAAATTGCCATCCTTTGAAGATATGTGCGATTTTCCGGAGTGTCATGACTATATAAATGCAAGCCCCGATGCTTTATCATGTGTAAGGTGGAGCGGAGACGAGAGGATACTAACTAGGCAATGGTAAGTAACTGACTGACTTTCATTGTGTTTAATAATTGCTTAAAATGTAATACTGTGTTCTCACTGGTTTGGTGACGCTGCCTGTTTGACTTTTTAAAGTGCAGTCACTGCAAATATAAGTACATTTATTTTTTGTCTGCTTCAAACATTTTTAATGGTTTACATGGGAGTGTTCCGTCTTTCCGACTTAAAAATATTTTGGGAACTGTGAAAAATGAGTGTGTTTGGAATGTGTACTGTAGCAATCAAGAGCTGATTTCATAAGCAAAAAACAAAAGTTGCTTTCAACTTCTTGCAATTTACCGTGAAAAAATAAGCATTTATTTTCCTTACAGTATTTCACATTGTGAATTCATGCTTTTATCAGCATGCATCATGCATTTGGTTACTATGGCAACGGGGTTACTAACTTCATAATTGGTGTTCGAGTCATACTATAATGGCCCAGCGAGTCAGTGGCATGTATGATGTTACAATTTATGCATATCTATGATGGAACAGGTGTTCACATTACCTTAACAGCTAAAGAAATAATTTGTTATTATCAAAATAATTCTAACAAAGGTCATTAATTAATTGTAAATCTCTTTTTAATGTTTGCCAAGTTTCATATACACAAATCTAAGTTTTCAAATTCTATTCCCAAATGCATAGTTTTCTTATAACAAGTTAAATATTATTTATATTCTGATTACAATAACATATTAATTATTCTATCAAATTTTTTTTTAAAATAATAATACTACCTAAAAAAGAAAAAAGAAGAAATATCATTATGATACAGTCTATATATATATCTATATATATATATATAATATATATATATATATATTATATCATCTCTCTTCTAGAATAGAGAGAGAGAGAGAGAGAGAGAGAGAGAGAGAGAGAGAGAGAGAGAGAGAGAGATATTAAATCGAACCTTGAAACTTGAACTTTGTCTCTATCTGCCTGTAATTGTATATATGTTTATTATGTTTTCTTGAATTAAAAAAAAAAAGTTACAATTTATTAATAATTTAAAGTTATCTGTGATTTTAAAATTTCTTAATTATTTCTACATAGTATGAGAAATGTAAAGCAATACAAAAACTTGGGTTTTGTCATTTAAGGTTTAGCATTAATGTTTAGCATTAACTGCTTGTTATGTTTTTTGCAGCCAACGCAATATCTTTGTTTAGCTGAACCTGAGAAAATGCAGTGAAAACAAAAGCAGCCATATTTAGCTGGAAACAAGGTATTCTCAGCACAGCTAAGATTTTAGTTTTGGTTTGAAGACAGCAGGCGCTTAGCCTGATTTCAAATTTTTTGCTTGACAGATGCCCTTATGCAGGCCGACTTACAGAGGTAACAAGTTATTACAAAATAGCTAAGAGATTACAATACAGCTAAGAAAAAAGCAAAAACTTTTTTGTTTGGGAATTTTTTTTAGTTTATGTTTCCACTTTTTTATCAAATGAAACATTTTTTGCAATTACTGTGCACAGTGTGTTTGTTTCTGTAGGTTGTATGCATATGTGCTTTTTAATTGTAGTGTACACATGCAACTACTGTTATAAAACTGCAAACAATGTTCACCTTGCTTAACTCAGCACCATACATTTTCAGTCTTCGCTACTTTGCTCTGTTCAAACCCGGGGATATATTAGATGCATTCAGAGTTTTAATTGATTTAAATCATGTTTGTAATGTAAACTATTTCCAGGCCTTTGGTACTTGCCCGTCCGCCCGAAGTTGTGGCCTAACCAAATTTCCATTCCTAGCTAAGCCCCTGCTTGAGACAAGTAAACTTGTATTGGATATCTTTTCAAGACACGCCTTTAGCTATGTATAAACAAACCTTACTATAATGATCTAGGTTTTTACCACAATATCATTCTATATCACCATCAAAACTACATTCATATCCAAGTGCAATCAAAAGTTAGACTTAAACATATGAATATATATTTTACAGCAATCATAGATATCTGACTATAAATATGATTGTTTCATTCGGCATATGATTTAAGGATTAGACAATATTCAGCTTTGATTCAATTCAATGTTATCATATATCAGTGCTTGTTTCAACATACAAAAACAAAACAACAAATCTTATTGAAAGTAAATGAAAGGGGGAGACGAATGAACAAATTGCATTTGCTTGGTTTCACTTTTAAATTGGCATCTTTTAGTTTGGTCTACACTTCCCCCAGCCAGGAGAGGTGTTATTCAAAAGTCTTGCCAAACTCAATAATATCATCAAGGTACACCAAGCAGGTGGTCTACTGCAAGTCAGCCAGCACAAGCTCCATCGGGCACTGAAACGTTCCTGGAGCATTGCAAATTCCAAAAGGTAACACACTGAACTCAAACAGACCTTGACGAGTGGTAAAGGCAGTTTAGTCTTCTGGGTGAACTTCTACCTGTTAATATCCACTGGGAAGGTCAAGCGTTGAGAACCACTGTGCGGCTGCCAAGGGTAGGCGTCCTTGACGGCGACCTCATTTAGCCTCCTATAATCAATACAGAATCCTTCTTGCGGACCAAGGTGACGGACAGCCCACGGACTGTAAGACGGTTGAACCACCGCACCGTCTTGAATTTCAGTCAGCTGGGTCTCCACTTCTTGAAAATGCAGAGGGGCATGTCGAGGGGCCATCTTGATCAGTCGGGAACACCCAACATCAATAGAATGATAACACAGGTGCGTCCTCCACAGGTCACGAGCACCAAAGCTAAAAGTTGACAAGTTCTGGGTGAGGGTGTATTTAACCATTCTACTCATCAGGTGTATTTAACCATTCTATTCATCAGGTGTAAAACCTTTGTTAGGGTTAGGGTTAGGGTTTTGTTCCATCACCCCTTCTATCTACACTGCCTGACAGCCTTCAACAAAACCGAACAAAAAGACTTCAGCATGAGGCGGTACAAACGCATCCTCCCCAATACAAACTCTCCTTACTTCATTTTCATTTAACACACCCACCAGGAAAAATTTCTTACCTATCAGTGTATATCAGTGTTCCTGAACATTTATGGTGGCCCCAAATTTGGTTAGGATGTCAAACCCCAAAATCCCTACTTGTGTGGTATTTCGTGCGATCAACAAACCATGTTGTAGCTTAATGCCGATAAAACTACAGGGGGCTTCCCACACACCCTGTATTTCCAACCGGCCCCCATTGGCCGTGTGCACAGTACCTAGGTATGGCTGAAGGGTTGCCTCTGCATTCTCGCACATCATTAAAGAATTTTCCATTGCATAGGGAAACTTGCGTTCCGATGTCAATTCAAAATTGACATGGGATGTCCTGTATATGGGATTCTAAATAGAGGCCCATCGTAGGAGGAATGGTACAAGGCAACAACAGTGGCCTGGGTACAGCAATGGGGCCTGTTACTTCTGCCCTTACCAGTGTTCCGTCTGCTGCTGTCAGTGTCGCTGTAAATGCTCCCAGCTACTGCAGCTCTAGCACCGTCTACTGGTGTTGTCATTACTATCAGGGGCTCTTGAGCGCGGTCTCTGCTGATCCCATTGGGGAGGGGCAGGACCCGGCTGTCGGTTTTCAGGTCCCTGAAAAGCAGCAGCCTTTAACTGTTGCATTTCTCCTTGTAAGTTTTCTACCATTTTCATCAACTTATCAACATTATCACTCTCTGTATTAATGTTACAAGTAGCCTGACCAACCTCTCTCACCCTAGCAATCACAGAGGGGTGGTTTCCTTTTCCAACTCTGTAATCATTTCAAGCTCCGTTGGTTTTATACTGCGGAGCTGGATCCTCAAATCCCCACTACCCACATGCAAAATAAGTGATCCCTAGTCAACATGTCTTGGGTATCTAGATCTATACTAGGGTATGCCTTGGTTACTAGCCTCCCTATTGTGTTACCAAATTCCCTTACTGTCTCTTTCTCTTGTCTCTTCTGATTTATTAAATTGTATTTAATTCCTCTTTAGTCTCAGGTGTTAAAAACTTCTTCATTACGGATCTAAAAGGAACTCTTTTGCACTCTGAGATAACTCTTCATATACTTCACGCGTCTGACCAGTGAACAAAATTTTCATAAATTTTAATTTGAGCCCCTCATTCCAATTTTTGATATTTGGTCGGAACAGTTTGAGTCTGTGGCAGTCTACCTATTTCAGATTATTTTTTTTTAAATTTATTAATTTATTTTTTTAATGTTGTTTTTCTTCCCAAAACTGCTCTTGTTGTAACAAATCAACATGAAACTTGACGGGTATCATCCCATGTTGATTACAATTCAAATGAAAAAAAATGATGATCCTGTGTCAACCAAGATGGCGGCCTGACACATTTTTCGGAAAAATCTTTCAAAATCTTCTTTTTAGGAACCAGTGAACCAATTAATCTAAAACTTTGCCATCAGTGTATGTCATCAGCAACCAAACCTACATCTCATCAAAGCAAAGTTGCTGCGATAAATTTTATTATCAAAATAGCTGCCACCAAATTCGCCAAAATGCACCCAAACATAAAACTGATTTTGTTTGCAAACAGTTTAACCAACTCCTAACTTGGTAGGCGTCATCCTGGGGGCAATGGAATTCAAATATGGCAAAATGGTGTTCTTTCATAAAACAAGATGGCGGCCAGACCTACGCTTTGTTCTTAAATTTAAAACAGCTTCAGTTGAACATGGTTTTACTGATTAACTCTAAAGTTGACAAGCATCATCCCTTTGTCAATACAATTGTCTTTTTCAAAAATGTTTGTGTGAAAACCAATATGGCCACCTGACATTTCTTTAAAAACCTTTCGAAATCTTCAGTCAAAACTAGCTTATAACTCCTTACAAAGTGAAGATAGGTTAATGGTTGCTATTCAACACATACAGGAAACCATATGTGCTCTACCCAAAAGTGACCTTGCCTGTGACCTTTGACCCCTCCTTAAGTTTAAAATATAAAACTAGCTTATAACTCGTTACAGAGTGTATATAGGTTAATGGCTACTACAGAACACAGATGAGAATCCATATATGCTCTATTAAAAAATCACCTTGATCATGACCTTTGACCTCTCCTTAAGGTTAAATGTAAAATTAACTTATAATTCCTTAGTGTGTAGAGAGAGTCATGGTTACTATGGTGTTTAAAGTTGTAAAGCATCGTGAGATAATGAACTAATGCGGTATTTTGAATTGAAACTGCTCCATAAAACTGATCTGTTGCTGACACTTGTGCTGCAGTGCTACAGCTTGCCAAAATTTCCAACTGGTACTGAGCTTGGAAGCCGTAAAGCTGCTTGGTAGTACTAGTTTATTATTATTATTATTATCACTGGAGCAAAGCTATATAAATATGGCCAACATGTAAGTGTCCCTTGTTAAGCATAATATACTGTAACAACCTGGCAGCTTGCACTGACCCAAAATGGCTTGTTGACTGTTAAGTGTGTTTTTTTCTTTTTTATAATTTACAAAATTACGAGGGAATTATGGCAGCGCATAACGCGCGTGACTATTGTAATATATATATATATATATATATAATATATATAATCTATATATGTATATATATATATATATTATATTTTAACTTGAACTTAAAATATTGCCGGGGCTTTAAATTATAGTGTTATCTTCATTATAGGTAACTCAAGTTGCAGTAGTTAGGACCACTTTCAATTGCAACTATTGTGAATAATCTAACCTGGATAATTAATCATTGTCTAGTTTTGTTTGAGCTGTAACCTAATTCTCATAGAATATAGTTAAAATATCGATTCTAATTATATCAATTTATAGCATAGACTAACAACACAAAATAGAGAATTCCTAAATACTAGTGGTCAAACTAGCTTAATGTGAGAAGAAAGATTTAACAATCAGTATTGCATATCATACGTTCAAGTCAGAAATGCTTTCACATAACCTTGAATTCAGAATATGTAATAACTTGGATTAATATACATTTAAAAAAAAAAAAAATACTTAGATAAGGAATCATATGCTTAATCTATGTGCCAATTGTCATATGTAAAGTACAGTTTATATTTAATAGTTACGCAACAAGGTTCCCAGTGTTGCAGTAGGATGTCTTGTGGTGACGTCAGCAGCGGGGCATTTAAAAAGAACCACAATCTTGCAAGCAGGAATACGATACTTTAATTAATGCACAGTCATTTGTAGATACGAGACCACAAGTATCCTATTCTTATGGATCTCGGAAGGTGCAGAGTTACTTGAGTGGAGAAACACCAGTTTATAGAAAAAAGTACTTGATCTCACTTACATTCCTTTTGAAGATGCACAGCTTTAATGGTATCAACCAGCAAGCAGCCATGCAGGATTTCACGTAGGCAGGCAGGCAAGCAAGCACGTTGCTTGGACGATCGTATCAGATGGTTTCCACAGCAATGGGTACTTCACTCAGGCTGTGATATAGACTTCTTCGTAGGATGTTGGCAGCGAGTACCTTTGATGAAGGGAGAGCACATTCCTTGAAGTGATCATGTCTTGGATGTATGAGAGAGACCGTCCTGGATGAGTGAGAGAGCAACTCTTGGATGGGAAAAGCACCCCTTGGATAGGAGAGAGCACCTTCAGAATGGGAAAGAGCACTCAGAAAATAGGACAAACACAAGCTTAATTGTATTTAGGATAACCAATCAGACAAGCTCTTGGCAAAACTGTAACTCCCTCATTTGCTGCTCTTTCACTCATTTTTATCTTGTCTCACTCAAGCTCACAGCTTCTCTTCTCTCAGAATATAATCTTATTTAACTGTGCCATTCTTGGACTAAGCCTGACCTTTGCTTCTAAAAATGTGCCTGCACAAGCATGTTCCAGACACCTTTTCTTGGCCCTGTTTACTTGCCAAGTGTTTTAATATGAAACTCCACTGTAAGCGCTTTTCCAAATTCACCGCAATAACCATTTTTTGGCTCTCAAACATCCTCCCAATTAAAGTCGCTACCTGCCTGATAAGAACTGATACTGTAGACAACTTTTCTAATTTAAATTAAATGCTCACCTCGGCTGACAAGTTTTCATTAAAGTTCTATGATATAATGAAGAGAGTTAATTTTGATCATTAGACAAAGGCCTGGGATTCAAAACTGCTGACAAGTAAAGCTCGCTTTGACTGTCAAAAACAACATTCCAAGTCTAGCACCACTCTGCTCTTTCATCTAAATTCAAGCCACTGTTAACATATTAGAATGTGATAGTTTTACAGTTACTGAACTAAGTCTGATCTTTTTCTCTGTTCATACAAAATCCAGTTGAAGCAGGTTTTAAGACAACCTCTCCTTTTGCCAATTTTAGTGTTGATTCATATGAGACACTACCATAAGCATTTTCTAATATTATTTTAAATCAATCTTTAGCTTAATTCAGTAAAATTGTCCTATACTCTTCGTTCCCACTACTTCTTGCCAGGTTCTGATTAATTTCTGTGATATATAGAAAACATTTATTTTAATATAAACTCCTACTTTCTATTTTCCAAAAGGTATTTTGTTCATTAATATTAATGAGATTGCTAATTATAAAAAGGATCTTGGCTTTTAAATTGCTGACCAGCAAAAAATTCCTGCTTCATCGGCCAAAACCAATGAGTCATCTCCAACACTGTTTTTACTACAAGCAGGTAAGAACGAGGTTACAAAGTTAATTATGTTCCTTCAATCGGTTCACTGTATTCTTAAAGTTATTAGGTTTCTTATTTGCTTAAATAAGTTTGTTTTTTCTTACTATAATCAAACCTAGTTCGATTGTTTCTGTCATATTAACTTTGTGCCATAAAGTTTGTAATTCTGCTCATGCTGGATCAGAATGTTTTAAGGCTGAGTCTAATTAAAAAAGATGCTTTTGCCTGATAAAGAAGGTTTGGAACTTTCAGCAGGTCAGCCCGATCTGATACCAAGAGCTCTCTTTTTCAGACCTTACACAGGCTTATTCAAAAAGATACAAAATACAAAATCCCAGAACATTACTGTTAGCAATGTATTTCATTCTATAGCATCCAATCCATATCTAATAAGTCAGCTTGTTCCCAAGAAGATTCGAATTCTCCTCCTGGCTCAGCTCGAAGTAGCTCTGCGAACACCATAATAGGACTTACACAGATCTGCTAATAATATTTTCTACTGGTTTTATATTCTTTAAAACACATTACAGTCATTACAATAGTTGTTGCAGTTTCATGTATGTTCAATTTGTATCCCAAAAACTGTCCTGCTTCCAGTAGCAGTGACAGTCTTTAAAAGAATAATACCTACAAAAACTTAAATCTTGTTAGCTGGGCTCCCATCTCTCATTCCCATTGTCAGTGGGCAAACACATTTTAATTGAATATGGGTCCATCAAAGAACCGCATTCCCTTGCAACCGAGGCCTTCCATGCAAAAGGATCTAATGACTTATAGCACAAAAGGTCAAGGCCACCTGTGACAAAACAAACACCTTGTTGAGGAGGATGCCATCAACAGGGTCACTACAATACTAAATATTTGACTATTTGTAGTAAAATAACTGTATAAAACATTTATATGACTTGTCCAATATTTATAATACTGCCAGTGTTGTGTTTTTACATACAAGAACATTTCGTGCCTATGTACATTTATATCGTGTTAGGTATAATACAAAATAATAGCAGATATCTTTTTTAGACATAAGTTTCTTTTATCTCTGTCCATTGAGACTATTACCAAAGTGTACTGTCTGTTTTATCCACTAGATGTCACTGTTACCCATTAACCCTTAAAATACCAGTCCTTTCAAATTCCTGGTTCCAGAAAGTCTCATTCCAGTTTCATAAATTAATCAAGTCCCTTTGAAGCTTGGAGAGGATGACATTTTCTTGTGGTCTGGCAGATAAGAGGATAGATCTGTTTTTTTCTTTACATAAACAAATGCAAGTTATGTGTTTTAGGGGTGAGGTAAGATTTTGGACTATAAAACATAGTATGGCTTTTCAGTATTAGGTTTCATTATGCTCAGTTCCAAAATAAATATCATTACAGTATCCATGGCAATGATAACTGCTTCGACTGGAGGGACAAGCTAATTTAACATTCAACATTAAATTCACCAAAACATTATATCGAGATTCCAATTTACAGCTACTGGAATACAAAATATAGGCTGAATATAATTTGAAATTTAAAACAAGTTAAACTAATATGTAATTTTTATTAATGCTAATATAGCTGGTACAGTACAAGAAAATAACATATTAACTCAGACCCTCTGTAGGTTGAACCTCAGTTAGTGCAATAGTTAAGTAGCCCCTCACGGTGATCGTACACATGTTGTTTGGAACATACAGTTTTATACATCTGGTTAATGCATAATCAACCAAAACTGCAGGCTGAGGAATGGGTTAAATTCTTGATATGAACTTGATAAGCGATTGTCCAGATATATGTAACAATGTAAATGTGACATACAGGCAGGTAGATGAACACTCTCCTATATCCCTAGAATCTGATACTCTGAATAACTTCTGTTAAAAGAATAAATCAAAATAAATCATGACAAATGGATAAACAACAATGACTTATTGACACGTAAATCCCCAAATTATAAGCTTTTTTTTTATTTACCTAACACACACATAAAAATGAATTTACAGTTGTACAACTACAGCAAATGCATCCTACTTTTGCTAATCTTACGTTAATAATGCTGTCTTTAGACCTGGTGTGGCTTTTGTATTTTTAAGATAGTACTTGACGTGCTTTTTATGGGTTTGTTCTTTTGTACAGAACCTCTTGTTCTTTTGCATTTGCTAAAACTGGTACTGTTACACAGCAACAAACTATGTGACTTAAAGACTCAAATTTGTTGTTTGGTGGCTGTGGCTTCAGTTGTGCTACATATAGTGAAAAAAAAAAAAAACTTTAACCTTAATATATACTGGGATTATTTTCACATACTGTAATCCCCCAACACTTACTATAGTGTCAGTAGTACTTTAGCCCTCAAAAATCAACCCAAGAACAAAATTGAAAAGAAATGTTCTTTGCTGTACTAAGAAAGCCCTTGTAATCTTTTCCCTTTTTGGATTATGTATTATGTTTTCAAAGATAACCCCCTTAAAAAGTCCTCAAAGTTTTGTGAATAGGGCCCTATATAACACATTTAATGTTAATTTGTTTGTTAATAAGAGTATTTGTTACTAAAATAGAACTTGATTTCACCTTTCCTGGGTGTATATGTGAAAAAAGACAGATTAAACAATTTTTAAACTTGACAAAGAATAACAAAGTAATAATAATAAAATCAGTCACAACCATTTAGTACGTCTAAATGGTGGTATTCGCTCTAGGTATTCAATGGTATATTTTAACTTCATCATTAAGTCTATGTCAGTGTAACATCAAATATCTAATCATACCTACAATACGAATGACTCTGTGCAGAGGGTGGATCAATTTTCATATTAAACCCTATCAATCGTGGATGTCACTACCTGAAGTAAACATTGAGTCAGAGTCTTATGTCGCCACTACTGTGTACCATTCTACCAAATTAGTTTTTTCAGCTGACTGTCAAACATACTGTGGTGAGTCACTCAACAATGATTCAAAGGCTTTCACAGTAGTGTGCATTCCAATTCAAATAAATAACTATCAGAACAGGTGCCTCAGTTTCTCAAGCAGTGTATGTTAAAATAGCAAAGGCTTTGAGATCACTGTCAAATCGTAACAATGTTGTTAATTACAGACTGTAACAGGGAGAGATCTATGCTGACTCTGCTGGCGTGTTCACGGGCTGCAGGAAGAGGGTGGCAGTCACCCAACAACCGCCTGTGAGTCATGGCAGTGACATAGGGAGGTGGGAAAGTGGGTGTGTGGACTTTCCCCCTCTCTGAATGGCTGGGAGGCGGGTCTTGGGTGATTGTTGGTCCTATAAAATAACGCTCTGTTGTTTCCTCAGGTCTGCCCACTTAGACGCGCTAAGAGTGCGGAAGCTTTGATTCGGGACCGGGAATCAGCCGGGAGAGAAATAAAGATTCACAGAGAGAGAGAGCGGGGAATTCTTGGGCAGACCCCGGCGCATTGTGAAAGAGCAGGCTAGATAGCCGATAGAGTAGGACGGTGATCCGGGTCGTGCGGGTAGTGGCGACCGGGATAACGCTGCCGAGTGCAGCACCTTTTATTTGTAGTTTTGTTACTGTTTTGTTTTCCCTTGTTCTTTTCGCCTTCTGTTTTCATTATTATTTCTTTGAGCACCTGCGAGTGCATTTGCTGTTTGTGTACCAGCTGTGGTATTTCCGTGGTGCTGTCTATCATCGTTGATAGGCAGCCCACGGTCAACAGTGCCCTCT